>NC_056736.1:90693701-91001201 GCF_019279795.1 Protopterus annectens | reverse complement strand
ATCCAGCTTAAATATAAACCCCTGTGTCACAAGATGGGTCGCAAACTGGCTCAAAGACAGAACCCACCGAGTGAGAGTTGCTGGAGCCATGTCAGACTCGAAACCGGTCACAAGTGGCATCCCACAAGGTTCTGTCCTGGGACCGCTCTTGTTCGGTATATACTTTTCCGAGGTACAGGTCAACGTGGGAGGACTATGGCTCACCAAGTTCGCAGATGACTGCAAACTAGGCGCCATAATCGCTGACACAAACATCCTTCAAAAAGGTCTCTCAGAGACGGATAACTGGTGCCAGAGCCATGGTCTAAAGCTAAATGCCAAAAAGTGTATAGTCATACCCTTTGGCAAAAACAATGTGCCCACAAATTACCACATAGGTGGTAACCCATTAGGTACAGAGAAAGAAATTAGGGATCTGGGGACCCAAGTTGATAGCAATTTCTCCTTTGACAACCACATTGCCAAAGTGGTTAGAAAGACCTTTTACATAGCCCACCTCATCATGAAAGGATTCACCTCTAGATCAAGAGAGGTAATCGTGCCCCTTTATTCATCCCTCATCAGGCCCATCATAGAATAAAATGCCCCTTTTGGGATGTACCTTACCCGACACCTGCTGCAATTAGAAAGACCCCAAAAGTACCTCACCAAGAGGATCAAGGGACTCAAACAGATGCCATATGCTGCTCTGTTAAAAAAAACTCCAGCTCTACTCAGTTGCATACCGCCTACTTCGAGGCGATCTATGCCTGACATATAAAGCTATGTCCAATCCAGAATTAATGGACATGCTCCACCTCAGTAAATCTAAATCCCTTAGAGCCACACGCTCGAGGGACTTGAACCTCAGCACTGAAATAAATAGAACTTGCTGGAGGGACAGATTCATAACCCAGAGGCTCCCTTCACTCTGGAATAGAATTCCAATTCATGTTAGGCAGAGCACCTCACTGAATCTCTTCAAGAAGAATCTTGATGAGTGGATGGGGGATCGTAGGTTTGTCCCAGGGATTACTTCCGTGTCACTATTAGACAGAGGCACAGCAAACTAAACCTTAAAAAGGGCACAGTATACTCAAATCAAGGGGTGGCGTAAGCCAAACAAAATCGGGCTAGGCTTTTAATTGCCCCAGGGCAGATAGCCTAGTATGAACCTATGAACTGTGTCTGTGCACTATACACATATAAAGATATCACAGTTTGTTTAGTCTTGCACGATTATGAAAATTATACATTTACAATACTTCTCATTATGCCCATATCTTTGCAAGGGAACATGGTGATCACACAAATGATGCATCATTCTGAAGCTGACATTCAGATGCACAACTTCTACACTGATATGTAGGCTCTGTCTGTTACAGGCGATGAGATATTATGCTTTGTTTATTTATCAATTATGAGAAATAATATATTAATCATATTTCTGTGAATATCTCAAGAAAGGAACATCCCACAGTAATGGTTAAGGTATCATTGTAAAGGTTCCATTCATATTAACAAATTAAATTCAAATTGTATGGGTCTGCATGGTACATTGACCAAGATATTGTGCTTTTCTTTTCCAAAAAGGTAAAAAATATGCACAATATCAGCCTTCCTTGCCAAATATTTAATAATGACTTTGATATGCACTATCAACGTTTACACTGTTGGAAAGGTCAGTGTCTGCTGAACAACTTTCGTGTTTACATTTTTAGTCTAGCTCTTATAGTTAGAGTTATGAACATTTGTTTTCTGTATGGTATTACAAATGGATTTTCTGAAAATGAGCTCAGGCTGCACTGTTGTTCCTATGGTGGAATTAAGCAGGCAGCTTTTCCTGAGCTGCTCCGGAGTGAATGAGTTAAAGGAACAAAATCTGCCTGATCATGTTAAAATTAAATTATTAGATGCACCTTTACAGCATGATACTTTGTTTGGTGTTAAGGCAGAAAAGGTGTTAAAGAAAATGGAGGACAAAGCTAAATCTATGCAAACGGTCAAAGATTTTTTTACAAGTACAACCACCTAGGTTTAGTAGACACTGGCCAACAAAGAATTGGTCCTTTCCTGTGTCAGACAGACCTTAAAGGGGCAGATCCAGACGCCCTAGAGGCAGATCCCAGGCGCAGGGTTCATACCGCCCAAAGCAGTGGGGGGCTTCTACCTCCAAAGTTGGAGAAGACAAATCACAACCATACAGGAAACAGTCCCAATGACTTCCCCCTGCCTGCACCAAGTACTTATCTCCTGGCAGCACCCTTAGAGGGAAAATTAGCACTTTTTTCTCAAAATTGGCACATTATAACCCAGGACAAGTGGGTCCTAAATATCATGTCACAAGGCTACAAGTTCCATTTCCATACCTTGCCAAAGGCAAACGGCTGGCCAGATTTGCCAATAAATCAATGGGCAGAGGCACAAAAACAAGTCTCATCCCTCGTGGACATGGGGGGGCCATTCAACAAGTACCAGAGCAAGAGCAGGGACAAGGATTTTACTCAAGACTGTTCTTGGTACCCAGAAAGGACAAGGCCTGGAGGCCAATACTGGACCTATCTATTCTGAACACATTCCTGGATATACCAAAATTCAAGATGTTGACTTTGCAGCAGCTTCTGCCCATGCTGGGCAAGAACGCTTGGCTTGCAACTTTAGACCTAAAAGAGGCATACCTGCATGTCCCAATCAGACAAATATGCAGAAGATGCCTCAGATTCAAGGCTGGCTCAATGCATTACCAATTCTCTACACTGCCCTTTGGCTTATCTGCTGCGCCCAGGGTCTTTACAAAGTGCCTGGCACCAGTAATTGCATTCTGCAGACAAAGAGGAATACAAATATATCCTTACTTGGACGACTGTCTAATTCAAGCAGAGAACAAGGACATTCTTCTATAGCATCTGGCATTTGTGAAAAGACTTCTAACATACCTAGGGTACACAGTCAACGAAAAGAAATCAAAACTAGTACCCTCTCAAGAGATAATATTCCTGGGTGCAACCTTAAATACAACTGCCCAGATGGCTTATCTCACGCCAGACAAACAAAGGCAACTGACTGCCTATTTCAAAATGTTGGCAACAAAGTCCCAGTTATCTGCAAGAAAAATTCTGCAGGCTTTGGGCTTCATGGCATCCTGCATCCTACTAATTCCATATGCAACACTGCATATGAGGAAACTTCAATGGTACCTAAAAAGTGTTTGGACTCAACATTGCCACAGCCTGGAAACTATGATTACTCTCATTCCCTGCCTGCAACAGGAGTTTCGATGGTGGGCAAAGGCTTGTCACCAAAACAAGGGACAGCCATTCACATTACCCCCAGCCAGACAGACACTAACAACAGATGCATCAGATTATGCCTGGGGGGCCCACATGGCAGGAAGATGCATTCAGGGCACATGGACCTCAAACCAAATGCATCTACATATCATTCAAAAAGAGCAGTTCAAAATGCCCTGACAGCCTTCAAGGACCTACTTCATCCAGGACAACTACTGATAAAGACAGACAACACCATGATCATGTGGTATATAAACAAGCAGGGGGACACACATTCTTACCCCCTTTGCAGACTAGCCATGACTTTGTGGGACACAGCATTAACTTACCAAGTACATCTGCAGGCACAATTCCTGCCGGGAAGGAAAAATAGTCTGGCAGACGAACTAAGCAGAAACCTCATGGATCCCCATGAGTGGCACCTGGATCCACAAGTCTTCAGCATGATAACAAAGAAATGGGGATGCCCGGACATAGATCTATTTGCCTCCCCTCACAACTACCAACTAAAAAGGTTCTGCACAAGGATTTATCACAGACAAGCATGGAAAGTGGACACCCTATCTTTCAGCTGGAAAAACCTATCAGTATTTGCATTTCCCCCTCTGCCTCTCCTCCCCAAGGTACTCCTAAAGGTCAGGCAGGAGAAGCCAAAGATGACACTGATTACCCCAGACTGGCCCCGCCAGTACTGGTATCCAATACTAAGGAGCTTGTCTCAATGCCCAGCTTGGACTTTACCTCAAATACCTCATCTACTGTCCCAGCAAAACAGTCAGATCCTGCACAGCCAACTCAGAACTTTAAACCTGACAGCATGGCGAATAATGTAGTCATACAAAACACACCTCTCAGTAAAGCTGTGATGGATGTCATTTTGGAAGCCAGAAGGCCTAGTACTAGAAAATCTTATGCTGGAAAATGGAAGAGATTCTGTGCTTGGAACCAGGCACAAGGAACTGATACAGCTGTGCCAAATATTCCTCAGATTTTGCAATACTTAACTGAGATGCTGGACAAAGGCCTGTCTTTTTCCTTTATTAAAATTCATGCCTCTGCCATTTCGGCTCATTACAATGTAGAGCCACCAGTCTTTTCTCATCCCTTATTAAAGCAGTACCTCAGAGGAGCCAAAAATTTAAGACCTCCAAGGAGATCACCAATGCCTGCATGGGACCTCAACTATGTCTTGGAAAAGCTCACCTGCCTCCTTTTAAGCCAGCTGCTACTGCTGATATAAAGTTTTTTATCTTGGAAAACAGCTCTGCTCCTAGCAATAACTTCTGCAAGACGAGTTTCAGAGATACAGGCACTCATGGCTGTGAAACCTTTTATCATTTTTTATCCAGACAGGGTCTCTCTGAGGACAAACCCAACATTTATGCCTAAGGTGGTGTCCAGTGTGGCTCTCAACCAAACTATTCACCTGCCAACCTTTTATCCAAATCCACAGAACAAGGGGAGAGAATTCTGCATTCTTTGGACGTACACAGCTTAGATTCTACTTGGACAGAACCAAAGTTTTCAGAAAGACAGAGCAATTACTAGTGACATATGCTGCAGGATCACAAGGAAAGGCTATCTCAAAGCAGACTTTTTCAAAGTGGATAGGCCACTGCGTTCATTTCTGCTATGTACACCATGGCAAGCCAGTACCTAAGGGCATTAGGCCACACTCAACCAGAGCTTCGGCCACTTCAGCAGCCTTTCTCAGGGGAGTACCTACCAAGGACACTTTAGAGGCTGCTACTTGGAGTTCAGTGCACACCTTTACAAAGCACTATCATCTGCCATTCTACTCTAAGTCCAGGGCAGGCTTTGCCACTGCAGTTCTGCAGGGCCTCATAGCCGCTCTTAATGCTGTTTAGCTCCAGCCTCCCATCCTTAGCTTTGGGACTCTACCCAGATGTAATGACTGCAACAGTGAAACACGAAGAACATAGTACAGTTGTGTACACTTACCATAAATGTAGATGTTCAAGTGTATTCACTGTTGCAGTCCAGGTTACCCACCCGCCATCCCCCTTTTCTTCTGATGGATCCTATCTTTCCTTCTCTGATTTATACAACCTATGTGGTGTATTTGCTTGTAGATGAAGGTAAATTTTATATTGGTGCATGTAATTATACATATATAAATTTTGGCTACCCTTTTGGGGGGGCACCTGACATCTGGGGCAAGAAAAACTAAAGAAAATGGCGTTGGCTGCTTCTTTTATACCCCTGACGACCTGACATCAGGGAAGGGGTGACAGCAGCCGATGCAGGACCCAAGACTTTGGAATTCAGGCCAGCTGAGGGCAACCTGCCAGCAGGATTACCCAAATGTAATGACTGCAACAGTGAATACACTTGAACATCTACATTTATGGTAAGTGTACACAACTGTACTTTCCCCTTCCTCTGGCCTCACCTGCTAGGTCAACTGTGGATCCTCAATCCATCCCCAATGTTGATCTGCCATCCACAGGGTCTGACTCATCCCAATCTTACAACCCTGAAACTGACAACTTGATTTCTCCACTTCCAGTGATTGCCAGACAAGAAAACCTATCGCCCCCAGTGTGCAATATTCTTATTGCATCTCAAAAATCGTCCACCAGACTAATCGATCTCATTAAATGGAAACGTTTTTCTCTATGGGCAGCGAATAAACAGTTTGACCCCTTGTCAGCCCCAGTTTTGCTGGTTTTGGATTACTTATCACATCCTTTCCACTCTGGGGTGTCTGCCTCTACTGTTTGTGTGCATTTAGCTGCCATTTCAAATTTCCACATTGGTTTTCAGGATTCTTCGCTCATGTCACATAGACTCTGTAAAACTTTCTTGAAGGGGGTTCTTCACCTAAAACCTCCCCTTAGAGAACCAGTACAACCTTGGGATTTGGCCTTGGTCCTGCAAGCCTTAAAAGCTTTGAACAAGCGTCTGTATGTGATTTAAAATATCTCTTGTGGAAAACTTCGTTTCTGATTGCAATCACATCGGCCATACGCTTGTCAGAACATTAAGCCTTATGCATCAAACCTCCCTATCTTATCTTCCATAAGTATAGGGTATCAGTGAAACTAATTCTTCCTTTTTACCAAAAGTGGTGTCAGAGTGGTCTATCAACCAATCTATTGACCTTCCAGTAATTTTTCTTAACCACTCTAACAAGGGTCAGACCAACTATTTCTGGCTTTTTCTGGACCAAGAGTAGGGCATCCTGCCTCAAAAGTTGCATTGGCGTCATGGTTGAGAAATTGCATTACCTTTATCTTCAACAAGAACAATGTTACCTTGCCTCACAGAGTGAAAGCACATTCTACAAGGTCTATGGCAACTTCAGCAGCTTTCCATGCTAGGGCTTCCCTTAATGATATTTGCTCAGATGTTCATCGTGCATACAGCTGCAGTCATAACAGATGGGTTCTCCTACCGTCAGGCGGGTCCTCGGTCGGCCGAATTCCAAAGTCTAGGTCCGGCGTCAGTTGTCGTCGCTTCTTCCCTGACGTCAGTGCGACAGGGGTATAAAAGAACCAGCCGACGCCATTTTCTTCAGTCTTTCTTGCCGCGCGGTGCCTGAAGCAGAAGCAGTTCGCAAGTGCCGGTCGGCCAGCTCCTGAAATTACGAAAATTTTGCAACCGAAGTCTTCTTGAAAGCCAAGTACCCCATTGGGGAAACTTTTCTTGCCTCAGACCGATGTCAGACAAAGTTAATAATTGTATTTCATGTGGGAAGCAAATACCGCATAAGGATTTCCATTCCCTCTGTATTCCTTGTTTAGGCCCAGACCACGACATCTCGGTCTGTCGCTTTTGTGCTACATTCAACAAACGCACCATTAAGCATCGTGCGGAGTTCGCCCACCATTATTTTGGCAAAAAATTTAACTATATTATGTCGTCATATACTCCGACTCCAGTTTTGTCTAAAAAGCGCAAAGATAAGGACCGACACACGAGGTCCGTGGCCTCTGCCGACACCATGCCAAAGCCGACTACACGTGGTCCGGTTCTCAGCGAGGCGCCTACGCAGCCCCTGACTACCGACGACACTTCATTGGTGGTGTCTCCTGTGCCCGAGGTCGCAGGCTCCTCGGCCCACACCCCGACTACAGATACCGAAGCCACTCTTGGCGGTGAATCTAAAAATGTGGACAGATCTACCTCCTCTCAAGGTGTCTTCAGACCTTCCTCTTCTTTTTCCATCAAGGCTTTCACTAAGTCTAAAGCAGCCATGCATTCTAAGAGACAAGCTACACAGGGCCCATCTCCAGGCCCCATGCCTAAAAAACAGATGCTTAAAATGGCTGAGGATTTAATTACTCTTATCAGGGGTTCGCAACCCCCCCCCCCCCGGACAAAAGGCCCAGAGTGGAGGAAGAATCCCCCTCCTCTGATCAGGGCTCCATTTTATCAGAGCACTCTGATGAACAGGAACATTCTTACTCCCCTTTTGAAGACTCTGATGCAGAGGAGTCCATTCCCTCTGTATTCCCCCCCAGAGGATTACTCATTTGGGGAAACTTTGCATACCTTAAGGGAACACTTCCACTGGGAAGGCCAAGATTATTCAGATTCCAAGAAAAGGCTTAGGGAATTTCTCTTGCTACCTCAGCACAGGCCTCTGGCTATACCTCCTGTCTTGGACATACTAGATGATGTGTACTCGGAGGCCTGCCTTAACCCGGATTCTCTACCTCCAGCCCCAGTCAAGCCTGACAGGTACTACAGGGTTCCTGACTCTAACCAATTTCTATACAAAAGCCATGCTGCTGACCCAGAAACTATCTCACAGGGCCCCAAGGGAATTAAGGCTTCCACTGCTAAAAATCCATTACCTTCCGAGAGAGATTCCAGATACTTAGAAAGGTGGGGAAAAAATATATATACCTCTGCCACCTTAACCATGAAAGCATTAAACTGTCAGTTCCATATGCTAAAGTACCAACAGTTTTTGTTATCACAATTGAGAAGTAAAATGTCACAACCTGAACAACCAGACTTGAAGGAGTTGCAGGATTTGATCAATTGTGCAGAACAAGTGGGTAAACATACCTTACAATGTGGTTTTGATGCTCTAGAGGCCTCATGTAGAGCTGCTGTTACAGGATCAGTCATACATAGACATGCCTGGCTCAAGGAACAAACCTTACCAGATCATGTCAAAGCTAAATTACTAGATGCCCCTCTACAAAAGGATGTATTATTTGGTGCTAATGCTGAGGAGGTATTAAGGAAAATGGAAGAAAAGGCTAAATCAATGCAAACAGTGAAAGATTTTCTACAGGTACAACCCCCACGTTTCAGTAGAAATTGGCCTTCCAAAAATTGGTCCTTTCCAGCCACGGACAGACCCCAAAGAGGTAGATACAGGCACCCGAGGGGCAGAGGGCAATCCCAAGGATCGTTTAGAGGCAGACAATGGCAAGCTCCTACACAAAGAGGTGGTGAGGATAACTCGCAACAATTCAGAAAGCAAGCCCAATGACTTTCCCCTTTGCATGCCAAGCAAGACTCAAATGGCAGCACCCTTAGGCGGAAAACTGGCATTATTTTCAAAAAATTGGCATATTGTCACAAAAGACAAATGGATCCTGGACATTATAAAGAGAGGCTACAGATTCCATTTTCACACCCTTCCAAAAATGAGAGGCAGGCCAAACCTGCCACACAATCAAAGGGCAGAGGCGCAAAGACAAATTTCAGATCTCATAGACATGAAAGCTATTCAAGAGGTACCTACGCACGAACAAGGTCAAGGTTTGTATTCCAGACTATTCCTGGTACCAAGGAAGGGAAAAGATTGGAGACCTATTTTGGACCTATCCATCCTAAACACATTCCTACTCGTACCAAAATTCAAGATGCTCACTCTACAGCAGATTCTTCCCATGCTATGCAAGGAGTCTTGGCTGGTAACATTGGACCTCAAGGAGGCATACCTGCATGTTCCAATCAGACAAAATTGCAGAAGATACCTCAGATTTCTTGCAGGTTCAACCCATTATCAATTCTCTGCATTGCCCTTTGGCTGATCTACTGCGCCCAGAGTATTCACGAAATGCCTGGCATCAGTAATTGCCTACTGCAGACTTCAAGGGATACAAATATACCCCTATTTGGACGACTGCCTGATCCAAGCGGACAGCAAGCACATTCTTCTGAAACATCTGGCTTATGTAATAATGTTGTTGAATTCTCTGAGATACACAGTCAACAAAAAGAAATCAAGGCTAATACCCTCTCGGAAAATAATTTTCCAGGGTGCCAACTTGGACACAAACACCCAGATGGCCTACCTCACGCCAGAGAAGCAGGGGCAACTAACTCAATACTTCAGAACACTAGCAAATTGCACCAGGCTGACTGCAAGGAAAATCCTGCAGGCTCTGGGATTCATGGCATCTTGCATCTTACTAATCCCATGTGCAAAGCTGCATATGAGGAAACTTCAATGGTACCTGAAAAACCTATGGTCTCAACACAGCCACAGTTTGGAAACAATAATACCACTAATTCCATGTCTTCAAAAGGAATTTCTGTGGTGGGCTCAAGCATGCCAAACAAACACAGGTCTCCCATTCAGCAAGCCTCAAGCAAATCAAGTCATCACAACAGACGCCTCGGACTACGCCTGGGGGGGCGCACATGACAGATCGGTGCATTCAGGGCAAATGGTCCCAAAAAGAAAAGCACCTTCACATCAATCAAAAGGAAATGCTAGCAGTAATAAATGCTATTATAGCTTTCAAAGACCTTCTGCAACCAGGTCAACTATTGATAAGGACAGACAACACCACAGTAATGTGGTACATAATCAGGGAGGAACACATTCATACCCCCTCTGCAGACTGGCCATGTCACTTTGGAACATGGCCCTGGACTTACAAATCGAACTACAAGCACAGTACTTGCCAGGCAAGGAAAACACGCTGGCAGACAACCTAAGCAGAAATATGACAGATCCACACGAATGGAAGTTGCATCCTCAAGTTTTTACAGAGATAATTCAATTCAAGCATGGGGAAGGCCAGACATAGATCTCTTTGCCTCCCACAAAAATCACCAATTGACAAAATTCTGCTCAAGGATTTTTCATCCAAAGGCCTGGAGAGTGGACGCTCTCTCTTTCAGTTGGACATCAATGACAGTTTATGCCTTCCCACCTCTTCCTCTGCTGCCCAAAGTTCTATTAAAAACCAGAGCAGACAGACGAAAGATGATTCTCATTGCTCCAGACTGGCCAAGACAACACTGGTACCCACTCCTGAGGAGCCTGATGCATTCCCCACCATGGACCCTGCCTCTAATGCCTCTTCTTCTGACTCAGCACAGCTTCAAAGCTCTTCACAGTCAGCTAAAAACACTCAATCTAGCCGCATGGAAGATTCCTTAGCATCACAACAGACCCTACTCTCCAAGGAGGTGCAGGATGTCATTTTGGAGGCCAGAAGGCCGTCTACTAGAAAAGCTTACTCCACAAAATGGAAACGGTTTTGTGTCTGGAATGAGAAAAAGGGCCAGGATCCTGGAAAACTGAATTTACCTCAAATATTACAGTATCTAGCTGAGCTGCTAAGCAGTGGACTTTCATTCTCCTCCATCAAAATCCATGCCTCAGCCATTTCTGCAGAATACAACACTGATCCACCCTTATTCTCTCAGCCCCTCTTAAGACAGTTCCTCAGAGGGGCTAAGAATCTAAAACCCCCAAGGAAACAACCAATACCTGCTTGGGATCTCAATTTCATTCTAGAAAAGCTGACCTTGCCTCCTTTTGAGCCAGCTGCCTCATCAGATTTGCAATGTTTGTCCTGGAAAACAGCTTTCCTTCTGGCTATTACCTCACCTCGTAGGGTATCGGAACTACAAGCTCTCATGGCTGTGCAGCCTTTTATCATCTTCCATCAGGACAGAGTTTCACGAACCAACCCGTCCTTTATGCCAAAAGTGGTATCCAGGGTAGCTTTGAATCAGGCTATACACTTACCTACCTTTTATCCTAATCCTCAAAACAAAGGGGAGAGATTACTACATTCCTTGGACATCCACAGACAACTGCGTTATTATTTGGACAGAACAAAGCCTTTCAGAAAATCAGAACAGCTCTTTGTGTCCTATGCTATAGGAGCTCAAGGAAAGCCAATTTCCAAACAGACAATCTCAAAGTGGATAGCCCACTGCATAATGCTTTTGCTATTCTTTTCATGGCAAAACTGTACCTACAGGCATCAGATCTCACTCCACAAGGGCCACGGCTACCTCTGCAGCTTTTCTCAGTGGAGTTCCTACCAAAGATATTTTGGAAGCAGCCACTTGGAGTTCTGTACATACCTTCTCCAAGCACTACCACCTTCCATTATACTCCAAATCTAGAGCGGGCTTTGCCCCTGCAGTCTTGCAGGGCATTCTGGCTCCTCCTAGTTCCACCTAGTGCCTACCACCCCTTTCTTAGCTTTGGGATTCCACCCATCTGTTATGACTGCAGCTGTATGCACGATGAACATAGTACAGTTTTGTACCTACCATAAATGTAGATGTTCGAGTGCTAATACAGCTGCAGTCCAGGTTTCCCTCCCTCCTTCCCCTCTTGGGACAGGCCTATTGGCTAACACCTCCTCATGCAACCTGATTGGGGTATTCATTCCTGATGTATTTGCTTGCACTACTGTATTTTGATTATATGGCATTGCTTTATTACACAAATTTATGTATTGCCTTCCTTCTGGGGGCACCTGACATCTGGGGCAAGAAAAACTGAAGAAAATGGCGTTGGCTGGTTCTTTTATACCCCTGTCGCACTGACGTCAGGGAAGAAGCGACGACAACCGACGCCGGACCTAGACTTTGGAATTCGGCCGACCGAGGACCCGCTTGACGGCAGGAGAACCCATCTGTTATGACTGCAGCTGTATTAGCACTCGAACATCTACATTTATGGTAGGTACAAAACTGTACTTTGTGAGTTGGGCCAAACCTCATACCTTTATTCTTCATTACAAATTGGATTTGGCCTCCAGAGGTAGAGCTTTTTTTGGCTCCATGGTGCTCAGGAATGTCCTTCCATGAGAGCCACCCAGGGATATAGGTAGCCGGGGACTCTGTCCCATCAGTAAGGAATGAACGAAGATTAACAACATCAGATAAAGAAGTTATGTCTTACCATAATGTTCCATCTGTGTTGTTCATCTTCATTCATTCATTACGCCCCCCCCCCCCTCCGTCCCCCTCCGGAGGTTCCTGGTTGATCTCATATACTCCTTTATTGTAGGTCTGTTATGACCAGAGGTAGCCTCTACTTTTGTTTATCAGCTTGCAAACTCGATCTGAGGTAAGAGGGAGCAGAGCATTGTGGGTAGGACCTTGGCTCGAGAGTTTTTGGCTGACATGAGCCTGATATATGGCCGGCTCGGTTCCGAGGACTGAACCGATAACCCATCAGTAAT
Organism: Protopterus annectens; assembly: GCF_019279795.1. Taxonomy (NCBI): domain Eukaryota; kingdom Metazoa; phylum Chordata; order Ceratodontiformes; family Protopteridae; genus Protopterus; species Protopterus annectens. The sequence goes on along the minus strand of NC_056736.1, from coordinate 90,988,501 downwards.
GAATGAACTAAGATCAACAGCACAGGTGGAATGTTATGGTAAGACATAACTTCTTTATTTGTTAAATGTTAGTCAAACCAACAAAAACTAGTACAGTAATCCTTTGTACTTAATAAACCAGATGGGCCGTAATACCCTCTTACTTATATTGCCTTTAAAATTCAAACACATCTGTGGTTATAGTAACATTGTTTTGTTGAATAACAGGTTTCACAATTTTATTAAATGCTTTACCACTGGCATAATTAAATCCTGCTGGTGGATATTCGGTCCACTAAAATTTGTATCATAACTAGCTTTAAGCACTTGCAATACCTGTGGCTGCTGGGAGGGGCTCTTTTAATCATCCTTGACCTTGTGGGCGCCTCATAAAAGCTGCTGCTGATTGGGGGGAAAATTTGGAGAAGAAAATGTATTCATTTTCTGTTATGCTCTTTAACAGAAACAGGGTTGTGATATGACCCTGTTAGGATAAAACTTAAAATCACTGAATGAATGTTAGCAAGGTAAGCAGTAGAGATCAGCAGCCTGATCTCAATGCTTACCTGCTTACCTAGGATTTAAAAAAAGCTGAAAAGCTGATGCTTCTGATAATCAGTGATGCTTTTTCCTTTTTCAGTGCGTTTTAGAAGTAGTGGCACAACACTATTTACTAGAACTCTTAACTTCTTTGCTCAAGAAGTCTGGCAGTGCCAAAGATAAAAGCAGAATAAAGGCTTAAATACATTTTAAATATTACTCAAATTCATTTAAAAAGTTAATAGAATAACACATTTTGAATTAACATGCATTTTTGGGCTATAAGAAGTATTAAACACTGATGTCTGGGTTTATTGACCATCTGTAATGCCCTGGCTTGAAATGCTGAATGCCGACATGCCAAAAAAAAAGACAAAATCTAGGAGAGTAGTGATTTTCAAACATTGCTGCTCTTTTTTAAATTTCTTTTTTTTTTTTTGCACTATAATGCATCCTAGAGCATCTGTTGCTTCTGGGAGGTCTCAGCTTAATTGATTTGTTTTCTAAGTGGTTATTACCTTGCTGTTTTGGTCGGGAAAGGTGTGTTGAAAAAAATGCAAGGAAAACTAAAGTCGAACAGCAACACTGAATTTCTTAATCATAATTTTTATTCAAGCCATCATTGAATGAAAAGGTTGTGTAAAAAGAAAAATTAAAATACACTTCAGGGCATATAGAAAATCACGTCTTCTTGAAAAAGGTGGAGTAAGGCAGAATATGAGAAAAGGAAGAAAAAAGTAATTGCTGGGGAGCGCACTGGAGGATGTGTGTGTGTGGTTGAGGGGTATGAAAAAAATAGACATTGCCTAGGGTTCCATTTCACTTAAGTTCAGACCTGTATATAGAGTTGCTGTAATGGATCATTGTTGCAGCTAAATGGCAGTAAATGAATGTCCCTTTATGAGATGGGTTAATGTAATGTGGTACACAGGCCTTTTGAAATGTAAGTACTTTGTAGGTACAGGTCAGGCTGTGCATACTACACTTAAAACTTTGCAGCATGAAGTAACAGGTTGCTTAGGAAAGAGTGGCAGGGTGATACTTAGACTGAGAATGCCCAGGGGATCCTCAACTTTATTTGATGGGGACCAAGAAAATGTTAAAAACCTTTTAGGCACCAATTTTCAGAAGATGTTCTACAGGTTTTTCAGGAGGCTAGGAAACCTGCTTCTTAAAACCTTTCATTCCTAGGTGGAAGAAAATTTCTGTTTGGTGCAGCAAGAATCACCAAGACCCTTGTCAAGTGGGGTATTCCTGTCATTGTTTCTTACTTGTTTGAGCTGTTCATTTGTGTGTTGACATATTTTGTGAAAGCACATTTGTCTGACATTTCTGCTTGCCTTCCTTTTGGTCTAGTTTTACCTTCACATTTTGAGGTCAAACAGTTTTTAAAAGGTATTCATCCCCTATAAAGTGCAGCTGCTTTCCTTGGGATGTCTTTGAGAAATTGCCCCCCCCCCCCCATTTGAATCTGCTTCCACTCCTTCTGTATTTGTGTTTTGCTTGTAAGACTGTCTTGCTAGTTGCCCTTTCTTCTCCCAAAAGAGTTTCTGAACTTCAAGTTGTCATGTCCTTTGCCTCCTTTTTTTTTTTTTTATAAATAACGCTAGACTTGTGCTCAGGACTAGACCCTTCTTTTATGCTTGAAGTGGGAAATGAGTATTTGAATCAGACTGTTTGTCTCCCTACCTTTTTTCATCTCAAGACATGGAGAAAGTGTTCAGAACTCTGTAGTTGTTCATGGACAGGTGAGGTATTTCCTTGACAAAGTTAGTGTATCAGAAAGTTGGGCCAATGTTTCATTTCTTGTCAGGATAAAACATTGAGTCTCTCCCCCTCTTTCTAAGCTAACGGTTTCCAGTTGGTTCTTCTCCTGCCATTTCCTTTTGATACTCTTTTCGTGGCAAAAAAGTTTAATGTTTTGTCAAAGTCCATTCTGCCAGAGCTGTTGTCTCTTTTAGTGCTTTTTTTCACTGGTCCTGATTCTCCTGATTCCAAATGTTTTTTTTTTTTTTTTTTTAATTACTGTTTGGTCCTCTCTGCATATTTTTACCAAGCATTACAAGATTGATGACATTTCAAGGGCTAGAGTGGGATATGGTAGGTCATCTTACCAGGAATCTGATTCCAGCTCTGTTACTCATTCCTTCTTGGACACTTGGAAAGCTTTGGGACTCTTCCCAATGGTTAGTAATACTCCCAACAGGGATCATAGGAAGAACAAAATACACTTGTGTAAGAACTTAGCATAACTGTAGATATTCAGCTGATCGCTGTTAACAGTATTGCCACCTTCCTCCAGTTTTGTCCTGTTTTCTATTTTGGCAGAAGTGGTATCCTGTCCTTCTCCCTTCTTTTATTTGATATGTGTTTTTGGGGACCCCTCGTGTCTTTTGCCTTCCTAGGTTTCTTACCTGGGGCAAGAAAATCCTGAGGTGCTTTGCACCCTTGCGTTCCTTGTGTACCTGATAGGCTTGATGTTTTTTGGTTATGCATCAGACGTATGGTGCGAGAGGAAGATGGCCTAACCTTTAGTATCCTGCCTTGGACATATAGCTGTCCCTGGAGGGGGATATCCCAATAGCAAGTAATACTGCAACAGTAATTAGACATGTACTGCCATGTTAACTTTTTATGTTACTGTACTTTCCTTTGAAGTCTTTGTCCACTAATAATTCTTGATGGAGCTGTCTGCTGTTTGTCTTCCAGAAGCCAGGAGTTCAACAGCTGTCTGCTGCCATCTGTTCCCTGGTTGCACAGGTTTACATTCACAAATTTCTCTGCTACTCTGCCTTTGTAGGTAGCACTGTTCATGTTTTGTTCATTTCTGTCAGAACAATTGAATTCTTTTTCAGCATTTGTTGCCTTCAGACTTTAGGTTTTGCGTTTTTGACTCAAAGGCAGATGTATATTGGGTAGTCTTCGCGCTTCCCTTTTTACCTAATTTTTTCCCCTTTTTTCTAGGATTAAGATGGCAATCCCCAGCATGCCACTCAACATGCAGATATTGAAAATAGGTACAAAGGCCCTTAAAGTAGGAACATCCAATCAAAACTCTGAACATCTAATTAGCATAACATTTGAGTCCCAGCTAGCGAATAACTAATCTGAAGTAGGAACTTCATTTGTCAGCAACCTTTGGGGGTATCCGATCCAATCTCGGATCCGAGCTGGCAACTTATTTCACAGCTAATAGATCCGAGCTCCTAGCTCCTCCCCTTACCCATAACCCCCTGCTAACCCTGACTGACCTCAGATCTAGTTTGCCTCGCTTAAACTCAGCAGCTAGGTTATGAGCTCCTGCTTAGATAAGTGATTTTGATTACCTTTTTCTTATAAATCCGCTTAAAGTGTGTGTGGTTAGATTCCTTAGCGTTAAAAACCCTATATTTAATTATTTTTTGTGGTAATTTGTGTTCTCCTCCCCTCCCTTCGCTGGTTCGTAGTGTGTGAGCGTGTTCTTGTCAGTTGGGGCCTTACGTGTGAGTGTGTTTTTTTTTTTTTTTTTTTTTTTTTTTTTGTAGTCAAAAAAAAATGTCTGAGGCCCCAAAGTTGTTTTTTTCCAAGTGCACCGAGTGTGGCCATAAGCTCTCACCAGCGGATGGCCACACTCGGTGTGTCCGGTGCCTTGGGGTTGAACACCTATCTTCTGGTTGCGTGATTTGCGCTGCGTTCAACCCCAGGGCACTGAAGGACCGGAGGTCGAAGCTGATCCTGGCGGGACTTTTGCCCCCGGATTCGGCTTTGGCCTCCGGTACTTCTGTGGCCTCCTCCCAGGCCTTGGTGGCGGCCACTCCTGCCTCTCTCCCCCCGGCCGGGACTCAAACTCCCTCTTCTGCGCCGGAGGAGGGAGAGGCCAGGAAGGAAAAGAAGAGGGAGAAGCACCACAAGCGGAGGGCTGAGGCCTCCGCGTCGGCTCCTCCAGCTAAGCGGGTTTCTCTCTCTAGGTCTTCCAGGTCTAGGTCTCCTCCTTCTCGGACCCGGTCTCCATGCTTTTCACCGGGTCCCGAGGAGGGGGAGACCTGATCTCCGTCGAGGTCATCGAGGCGGCACTCCCGGCCTGCCTCGGTGGCCTCGTCGAGATCAACACGCAGCCTGTCGGAAGCCGATTTGGACCGTGTGATGAGAAGGTTCATCCAGGCCCAAATGCAGATGGGAGTGCTCTTGCCTCCCCCCCCCTCCGGGGGGGGGAGCTCAACACCCTATTTTGCCCCAATAGCTCCTTCTCTGACCCGCTTCCTGGGTTCGGAGCGTTCGGAGCCGGGCAGCGTCAGAGCCGGGGTCGGGTCGGCGCCGACTCTCCCCTCAAGCTTGCCGGATCCATCCTTGTCGGATCCGAGCTCTCGGAGCCGTGCTCTGAGCTTCGGATCTGGGGGTTTTAGTGTGCCTTTGGCTCCGTCCAGGTCGGAGCACACTGGCCTCTCAGATCCGTTGGTCTCGGCGCCGGCTCCGATCTGCCCTTCGGATCCGGGTGAAGGTAGACACTCGGATCCCACTGAGAGTGGCTCTCCCTCGGCATTCGAGGTGGTGGAGAGGGCACTGTTGAGGGCATCCAGGTCCCAGCTCCCTGCTACGGCTCCATCCCACACTCCCTCTCGTTTGTGTCAGGCTTCCGTCACTCGGCCTCAGGGACAGCCTGCTTTGACGTCTCAGGTCGTTCCACTGGAACAGGACATTGCTGGCGAGTCCTCCTCGGACAGTCCCCCCGATGAGGTTCCTCACAAGCGGAAGTGTAAGAGGAGGCACGTGGACTCCCCCGAGTCCTTACCAGAAGATACGGATTTGGATGACGGGGAAGGCTCCCCAAGATCACCCCCCCGAAGATGTCTCCTTCGGCGACATCATGGAAATGCTTAGAATCGGGGGGGATGGTCTGCCCCCAAGGCTTTCTCTGACGAATCCGTGTTCCTGGAGGCGTTCGAAGCAGGCCCGTCTACTTCTTGGGTGTCCCCTCCCGCCGACCCCCTGGTGGACCTAATCACCACCAGGGCGTGGAAGGAGCCGGACACTGTGGAGCCAGTTGCCAAAAGCCCCGATGGGATTCTGAGCCCTCCTTTGGAGAAGTCCCACTGGGGCAAGGGTCCCCCCGTAGATGCCATGTTGGTGGCGGCAGCCGCCAAGAGGGAATTAGCTCAGGAGAGTCATTCTGTGCATCCACCGAGCAAGGAGTCCCGCTTGATGGATTGCCTAGGGAAGCTGGTCTTTAGTTCAGCGACCTTCTCAGTAAGGTCCCTGAACTACATGGCACATGTCATTAGGATGCAGCGAGACCTTATCAAAGAGTACGCTACTCCCCCCCCCCCGGAGTCCATGTCGGCGGAAGACAAGCAGTTGTATTCCACTCGCATGGCCACTCTAAGATCAATATCGAATACCTCTATGCGGCTTTTATCCCATGCCACTGAGGGAGCCGCTAGACCCAGCGAAGCAGGCCTTGTCATGAGACGTCAGGCCTGGCTCCAACACTGTGACTTCGCGGAACCCTTCAAGGCGTCATTTGCGAATGCCCCTTTTGATGGTTCTGGCTTGTTTGGCAAGACCGTTCGCGAGACTTTAGTCCAGAGCGAAAAGGATGGGAAGACGCTGTCTGCCGTCGGAGTCCGCTTCTCTGCTCCCCAGAGGTCCTCCTCCAAGAACCAAAAGGGACAGAAGAAGATGTGGTTCTGGAAATCGCAGCATTCTCTACCTGCTCCGGACAACCAGTCCTTCCGTGGCAGAGGAGGACAGGGAGGACGCCGCCCTAGAGGCAGAGGGGGCCCGAAAAATTTTGGGTCCAGAGAATCCTTCTCTGATCGGCCCACGCAGCAACCCTGAGGGGTGGCCCAACTGCTCCACTCTGGAGGCAGTCGGGGGGCGTTTCTCGAGGCACCTGGCAAATTGGGAGTCCATCACAACGGATCGCTGGGTGCTTCGCATCATATCCAGAGGTTACCACATTCCCCTGTATCACGTCCCCAAAATCAGAAACCTCCCCGATGTACCACCCGATCAGAGGGAGGTAGCAGCTGCAGAGATTCGGCAGCTCCTAGAAAAAAGAGCCATCCAACCCGTCCCCCCAGGCCAGTTCAGATTAGGGTTTTACTCCAGGTTCTTTTTGGTGCCTAAAAAGACTGGGGACTTAAGGCCAATCCTCGACCTTTCTTCCTTGAACCTGTTAGTAACCAAACAAAAATTCCGGATGGTCACCCTTCAATCCATCCTCCCCCTTCTGCGGGAGAACGACTGGATGTGCTCAATAGACCTCAAGGATATGTACTACCACATTCGGATGGACAGACGATCCAAGAGGTTTCTCCGCTTCCGGCTGGGAGCCAGTCACTACCAGTTCAGGGGCCTTCCCTTTGGTCTCACCACAGCCCCCAGGATGTTTACCAAAGTATTAGCAGTGATAGCGGCCCACTTGAGACTCCAGGGAATACAGGTTTTTCCATACCTGGACGACTGGCTCCTGACCGCCCCGACAAGGCATCTACTCTGCTCAGCCAGGGACTACTTCCTTCGACTTGCCCCCCGGCTGGGCATCACTATCAACATGGACAAATCCTCTCTTGCGCCGACCCAGGTGATAGAGTTCATAGGAGTCAACGTAGACACGAGGTACCTTCTAGCATTCCTGACTGCGGAACGACTGCAAAGCCTGAGGCTTCATGTGCGGGCCATCCTCCAATTAGAAGCTCCACTGGCGGAGTTGGTCCTGAGGGTTCTAGGCTCCATGGCGGCGGCAATCACTCTTCTGCCATTGGCTCGTCTCAACATGAGGGTCCTACAGTAGACCCTTCAATCCAGTGGTCCTTTCTATACCATCCCCTAAGCCATCCTATTCCCCTCAGCAGGTCTTGCAGGAGGGCTCTCTTGTGGTGGCTCCACTCCCCGGACCTCCATACGGGACATCCCTTCTCCACGCCTCTCCCCCTCGCCACGGTGAGCACGGACGCCTCTCGCCTCGGATGGGGGGGGCAATGCTCAGGCAGGACGGTCCAAGGCACGTGGAACGACAGGGACCTCTTTGCATATCAATGTTCTGGAGATGAGAGCGGTGCTCTTGGCGTTGCAGGCACTTCACAACCTTCTTCCTGTAGGAACTATTGCGATACAGACGGACAACATGTCAGTTGTCTGGTACATCAACAAACAGGGGGGGAACCAGGTCCTATCCTCTCTGTCGAGAGGCCATGAGAGTGTGGGATTGGGCGATCTCCACCAACCGCTTTCTCATTGCAACGCACATTCTGGGACATTCCAACATACTAGCGGACAGACTCAGCCGCACCATCCTTTCACCTTACGAGTGGTCTCTCAATCCCCAGGTAGCGAAGTGGATTTTTGCCGTATGGGGGCAACCCTGTTGCGATCTCTTCGCCTCTCCCTCAAATACGAAATGCAACAGCTACTTCTCTCTAATTCCCCCCTTCGGGGAATCCCCGACAGACGCTCTGGTGCATGCTTGGCCTCCCGGTCTGCTTTATGCGTATCCTCCTCTACCCCTGATGCTGAAACTCATACAGAAAGACAGTCGGTTGGGGAGCAGAATGATCCTCATTGCCCCATTCTGGCCTCGTCAAACATGGTTCCCTTACCTTTGGTCTCACCTGGTGAATCCTCCTTGGATTCTGGATCCCCTACCGGATCTAATATCTCACCCACTAGGTCTCCCGACCCCGAATCTGGACAGCCTAAAGCTGACAGCTTGGCTGCTCCATTTCCACTCCTAGTCAGGACTTTCAGTATCTCTTCCCCAGTTAAAGCCATACTAGTAGCGGCACACAAACCTTCCACTAGAAGGGTCTATCGCAGTAAGTGGAAGCGTTTCTCTATCTGGGTGGAGCATCATCATGTAGATCCCTTCACAGCACCGTTGCCGACTGTGTTGGAGTTCCTTACAGGTCTTTTTCATCAGGGAGCTAGCTGCTCAACGGTTAAGGTACAACTAGCAGCTATTTCTCATTACCATGTGGGACATGAATCAGGGCCTTTGATCACGGCAAAATTGTGCAAAACCTTTCTCAAGGGTACTTTCTTGCTCAGACCCCCTATCAAAGACATTGTACCTCCTTGGGATTTATCACTAGTCTTACAGGCCTTGACAGCTCCCCCTTTTGAATCTGCCGCTTCGATTGATCTTAAGTACTTATCCTGGAAAACGGCGTTCCTGGTCGCTATTACTTCAGCGAAAAGAGTTTCCGAGCTTCAGGCCCTTAGTGCAAAACCCCCGTACTTGGCCTTCCACCAGGATAGAGTATACCTCAGGACCAATCCCTCTTTTCTTCCTAAGGTGGCCTCAGAGGCGAATATCAATCAATCTGTTAACCTGCCTGTCTTTCCTAAATACCAAAACAAAGGAGAATACAAATTGCATTTGTTAGATGTGCACAGACAACTGCGCTTCTACATTCATAGGACGGCTGGTCATAGACAATCTGACCAGTTGTTCATCTCCTTTGCCAAATTTAACTTAGGCAAATCTGTTTCTAAAGTCACTCTGTCATGATGGATATCACAGTGCATTCTCTTGGCCTACGAAAGTTCGGGAAGGCCCACACCTCAGGCAGTACGTGCGCATTCTACTCGTTCTATATCTACCTCTGTTGCCTTTAGGTCTAGAGTTTCGTTGGATGATATTTGCTCTGCAGCTACTTGGTCCTCATCCCATACTTTTATCAACCATTATAAGCTGGATGTTATCTCCAGAGGGAGAGCATCCTTTGGCTCCGCAGTGCTCCGGAACATCCTTCCATGAAGGCCACCCAAGATCTAGGTAGCTGAGGGCTGTGTCCCAAAGGTTGCTGACAAATGAAGTTCCTACTTCAGATTAAGAAGTTATGTACTCACCATAACGTTCCATCTGAGTAGGTATCTTCATTTGTCTGCAACCACCCCCCCCCCCTTCCCCCTGACTTTCGGATTTTAGTTCTGGATGTCCCTTCCTTAGTTCCTTCGGGACGTATCTAGCCTGTTAGCTGCTTATATATGGGCAAACTTGATCTGAGGTCAGTCAGGGTTAGCAGGGGGTTATGGGTAAGGGGAGGAGCTAGGAGCTCGGATCTATTAGCTGTGAAATAAGTTGCTGGCTCGGATCCGATACCCCCAAAGGTTGCAGACAAATGAAGATACCTACTCAGATGGAACGTTATGGTGAGTACATAACTTCTTATTCCCGCTTCCAGTAGGTATGTTAAGATACTACTTAGAAACACATTAAAAAAACTGAAAGTGACAAAAGCGATAGAAAAATATAAGCTGTTTGTTAATGGGAGAGTGTCTTTAGACCTTAATGAACTGTATTGCAAAATTCTGCCACACATCATTCATTTTTGCTTTTAAAAAGAAAGATGTAAGATATGTGTCATCCTCAAAATTATTGGTGTCAGTAGCATGTTGGTCATGTAGTTTTCTTGTCTGTGCTAGACATCTTCAAAAAATCACGTGAGATGAGGGGGATTCAGAAAATTGTATGAAAGGTTAAATCAAGGCTAAAAATAGGAAAATCGTGTACAGGGGTAAATAAGGCCTGTAACTAGGAATGTTGTCCCAAAATAGGGATAGTTGTATGGTCTGATCGCCAGACACTCTACTTCTGTCAGGTTTTTGGAATGAGTGTTAAATGCTTTTCATTTATTTCACTGCTAGCTTATCATATTCCTTTTCACAGAAACATTTTTCTGTTACTGGCCTTGCATGTTAAATCTTTTGGACCCAGACTGTCGTAATGGTTTGCATTTAGCCCAGTGCCTCTTAGTCATTCTCTGCTTAATTTCCAGAGTCCTCTTTATTTTTGAGGACTCCTGTTGTGGGCCTAATACGTTTATTTACATTAGACTTCTGGCTGATTCTGTCTCTTTCAGGCTGATGTAGGACTAACTGACAGTGCCTTTTAGTGTTATCTGTTGCTTACTAGATACCGCTTCTTTGTTGAGGTTCAGTGTTGCTGGATTTGTATCTTTCTTTTGTTTAGACTTTGTCTTTTAAGGGGCCCTACAACATTACTCTCTTAGGGCTATCCATCAGTCTCGCATCTATTTCCAGAATGCAAGCTTTGCCTTAGAAGGCCCTACCTTTCGTGTAACAATCCTGTTTATTCACTTGATAGCCACATTACTTTAATTTCATTCTGGCTATTACTATAAAGCCGATTGGGTCTAGATCTTTGGACTTTTGATTCTCTTTTCCTTTACTACTTTGTTTTCATGACAGCGTATTAATATTTATTTCCCCATTCCTTGTCCAACCTTTGTAGTCATATGTCTTCACTTCAGCCCTGCATGCTAACTTTGCAATATTTTCAGTTCAGATATATCAAGTCCAGGTTATTTTGGAGGTGGTGTCTATCAGACAGCAACTGCAGTGATCCAACCAGCAAATTATTTGTGAGACATTGTCCCAGAAGTGTAGTAATATAAGGTACTTCTATCACATATGAAAGGTATATACTTAACATGAAGATAAATGTGCAGGACCAGCTCCATCTTCCTGTACAACCCAGCCTTCTCTGGTAGAAGTTTGAATGTTGTTGCAGAGAGCTTTGTCTGCTTCCTTGTTTTCTTTTCTTGTGCTCTACTATGAAGGTCCTAAATTAAACTTTTTTTTTCTCTTTTCAGGTGTAGTAACTGATTTGAAGGGTCATATTGTGACTCAGATAGCCATGGGAAAAGCTCACACGTGTGCTCTGACAAAGAATGGAGAAGTCTGGACATTTGGTGTTAACAATAAGGGGCAGTGTGGAAGAGACACAGGCATTATAAGCCAAGGAGGGAAAGGTGAGTTTGTAGGCTGTAATGGATTTTAGCAACCATTTCCAAGTTGTATAACTTGCTTACACTTTCCAGAGTTTAACTCTTTCAGTAAACAGTTGTAAATGCATTTGATCAGTAAAATATTTTGAAGAAATTCTGGAGCATGAATACTATTTTATTTGAACAAATAAATGCACATGCATTCTAACAGACTTACTATGTGAAAATTATCACATCTTTACACTGACATTACCTATACAGCTAGATGTTGCCATCTTCCTGAAGGTCATCATGCATGTCCCATACTTTTTTTTTTTATCCCACAGCTCTTTTTAACACTAACACTTTACTGAGAGAAATTGCTCCTCTTCATCTTCACCATCCCTTCAGAAAACTTTGTTTCTTTTTCATTAAATTTCCCCTTTACTTATTTTGCTTCCCTTAACTTCACTGCTATAAATGCTTTCCCACTTTTATGGAGTTGTACTAGAACGAGGGAAAGATCTGAAACTCTCACTTTTGGATTTAGACATATGCTTTCTTCAACTGTGCTAAGGCTACTAAAGAGATGCTTAGAGGCACAATGTGGCTCAAAAGTAATTAACAGTTAACAAGTAGAAATTTCACAGAGACCAAAGTTGCTCATATGAGCAGGTCCATAGAAGAGTTGCAGACATGTTTGCGTATGAGTAGGGGGTTCTGATACAGGCTTCGTTGACAGACATGAAAGAGTTCCTGGCTTTTCTGTGTGGTAGTCTAGACAGTTCAGTTATCCATAGTGGAGCTCTGGATTTGGGAGATAAATTAAACATAGAACCCTGAATATCCATTAGTGATGCCCACTGGACTGTGTCTTAACATGTGGTACTTTCTGCACTACTCCTCCATCTCACAGCCAAACAGCTACATAAACATTGGGCATACAAATACAGCAGTCCATGTGAGGTGTTTTAGCCATATTTTTGTGTTGTCTGTTGTAAAGAAGTACTTTCACTGGGCTGTAATTGTTGCTGAAAGATTCATTCTTATACCCAGTATTGTTTGTGTTTTCACAGGTGTTGTGTTATCAGGGTTTTCCACTGTGACTGTAGACCTGCCTGATGTTGGGAAGCTGTCTGGGCCCACTGACGGTAGCAAGCCAGATCCTGGCACAGTCGGGGTCACTGTGACAAGTTTAGACTTTGGTAATGACTATATCCCACTCCTTCTGTGGGCACAGTGCCTGTGCATCCCACCCCACCCCATAGTCCCAGGGCACCACCTTAGGACAAGAGAAGACAACACGTTAGCAGTAGGAGCACCCTCATATACAGAGGCAAAGTTATTTTTAGCTGCAGCCAACTGCATTGAGTATAAGTAGGATATGTGCTTGTGGCCAGCCATACCATGGGTTCCGCCCTGTCCTCATCAGAATGTCTGTATGGCCAGTATGCAGCAGTTTTGCAGGGCCATTATACAAGGACAAAGACCAATGTAACCATGACTAACCGAAAGTTGCCAGCCCAGCAAGCTGGAATTTTGTAAATAATTATATGTCACTTGAAAATATTAATATGATTTATATAGAAATGTGACACTGCCAGCCTAGAATTTTGTAAATAATCACATGTCATTTGTGAATATCAGTATGATCCATAGGCTTGTCTTACAAATGTAAGAGAACTTACTGGTGCAGAAGTGTGTATATGATCTGTACTGAGCTTCAAGAATGTAACCACAGTTTACCCTCTTGGAAAAGAACAAAGTTAACTTGCATACGCTAAGGAAATAAGTGAATTGTTTTACGATTGTGTTTCTTTCTCAGTTTCACTGAAGGTGACAGGATGTCTACAGCTAGAGTTTCTTTCTATTTTCTCGAAACAGGGGTAATTACTAGGTTTGGAATGTAAGGTGTTTTTATTGCTCTGTGACTTCCTAGTAGCTGCACATCTGAGAGATAAGTATTATTCACAGAGAAATGTTAAGTTTTGTTGGTATCTGTTAACCTGGGAACTGAAGGCAGGTGTCAAATAGTGATGTCATCCAGCTGACCCCGCAGTAATATTGTGATATTAATTTGGGGACTCTCTCAGAGAGACTGTGCATTTTGTATTTGTCTTTGGACCTGGAAACATCCACTCATCAGCACTTGTCTAGCTAATAGTAAGTAACTAAGGAAAAGTGAATGTTCATTGTTTTTCACTGTTGCAGTCCTTACAAAATGGGTTATCTGGTTCCCGGTAGCCCTCAGTCACCCAGAATACCAAAGTCCCTGGTATAGGATGGCTGCCTTTGGTTTAAGCTTGACGTCAGGTACAAAGGAAGGCAGCCAATGCCAATGTTCATCGTGCATACAGCTGCAGTAATCACATATGGGTTCTCTGCCGTCAGGCGGGTCCTCGGTCGGCCGAATTCCAAAGTCTAGGTCCGGCGTCGGTTGTTGTCGCTTTCTTTCCTGACGTCAGTGCGACAGGGGTATATAAGACACAGCTGACGCCATATTCTTCAGTCTTTTTTGCCGCGCGGTGCCCGAAGCAGAAGCAGTTCGCTCTTTCTTGCTGCAGACCCCAAACAGAAGCTTTTTGCACGAGTGCCAGTTGGCCGAGTACTTTCTTTTTGTATTCCGACTGCTTAGTTGAAGACATCCTCAGATAAGTACCCTGTTGAGGACCCTCTTTTCTTGCTTTAATGAATGTCAGAGAAAGTTAATAACTGTCTTGCCTGTGGAAAACAGATTCTGCACCGTGATTTTCACTCCTATTGTATCACTTGTTTGGGCCTTGAACACAACTTCCCTAATTGTGCTCTTTGTGCTTCTTTCAACCCGCGTACCATTCGCCGTAGAGCTCGGATCTTGTTCAAGCATTTCGGTGTTTGGCCGAAGTTCGTTGGTATGGCGTATTCTGGTCTCCCGACTTCAGATGTGCCTAAGAAGTGCAAGAATAAGGACCACGACAGGCTTAGGGTCAAATTAGCCGACGACATCCATGTTATGTTGGTTGTCAGCCCAGCGGTAGTCAGTGAGGCGCTTTCATTGCCCCTGCAGTCCGCGGATGGTCAGCAACAGGCATCTGAGGAGACCTTTTCTGAGTCCTCCATTCCGCAGGCTTCCACTTCATCTTTGGACCCTCCACCAGTCGCCGCCTTTGATGGACCTGGAGCCACTAAGCAGGTGCCAGCTTCTGAGGCCTTTTTTCTCCGCCCGGAGACCAGATCCAGACTGCCGACCTTGGCTCAAACTACTGTGGTGGCTAGGCCTCCTGAGCCCCTCCAGACTTCTAGCAGGCCTCCCAGCCAAAAATAGACTACAAAGCAGGAGCCGGCCTCCCCTCAAATGCCTCAGTCTCAGATGATTAAGATGGCTAGTGATCTCTTGACCTTTATCAGGGGCTCTCAGCCACCTCCTTCTAAGAGGGCTAGGGAATTGTCCCCAGAAGTTTTGTCTGCCTCAGATTCTGAGGTTTCCAGCAATTCTGCGGATGAAGAGGGAAACTCTCAACTTTGTTCTGGTTTTGAGGATTCTGATGCAGAAGACCCTATCCCTTCTGCCTCCCCTCCAGAAAATTTCTCTTTTGGAGATGCTCTGAATACTCTTAGGGAGCATTTCAAATGGGAAAGTCAGGACTACCCTCCGTCTAAGAAACTGATTAGGGATTCTTGGATTTGCCACAGCTTAAGCCTTTGGTTATCCCTCCATTTTTTTAAGTTGTTGTTGATGTTTTCTCGGAGAATTCCTTGACTCCTAATTATGTTCCTCCTGCTCCCAGAAAGCCTGACTGGTATTATAGAGTTCCTGATTCTCATCAGTTCCTTTTCAAGAATCCTACTATGGATCCAGAGATTATTTCTCAGGGCCCATAAGGTGTTAAAGCCACGGTTGCTAAAAATCCTGTTCCTTCTGACAGGGAATCTAGGGCCTTGGATAGGTGGGATAAAAAAGTTTATACTTCCTCCACCCTGGCTATTAGGTCTTTTAATTGTCTTTCATATGCTTAAGTATCAGCAGCATACTTTGGAGGCCATTAAGGCTAAAATTGCTAGTGTTCCTTCCCTGATGGAGAGTAAGGACATACAAGATTTATTGAATTCTGCCACTCTTGTCACTAAACATTGTCTACATTGTGGTTTTGACACTTTGGAGGCTTCTTGCAGGGCAGCAGCCACTGGTTCTCTTATTAGAAGACATGCTTTGCTCAGGGAACAGCCTCTTCCTCAACTTGTCAAATCTAAATTACTGGATGTGCCTTTGCACAAGGACAATCTTTTTAGTAGCAAAGCAGAAGAGGTGTTGAAAAAATTGGAGGATAAGGCCAAATCAATGCAAACTGTTAAGGATTTTCTGCAACTTCAGCCTTCTCGTGTTTGTAGGCATTACCCTTCTAAGAATTGGACTTTTCCTGACCCTAGTAAACAGGGTCACACTAGGCATACTAGGGGTTACAGATGATCTAGGGGACATGCTTCCACCTCTCAAAAGGCTAAGCACTGGCAGTCTTCCTCTTCAAAATCAGGGAGTTCTAAGCAAACTTCCCAAAGCAAGCATTCCCAATGACTCCGGCCTTCCTCTGCCTGCCTCTGCGGTAATGCCTACAAACACGTTTCCTTTGGGGGGAAGGTTAGCCATTTTTGCAGATGTCTGGTACACCATTACAGGTGACAAATGGGTGCTCCAAATAGTATCCCACGGCTACAAGTTCTCCTTTCGCACCTTCCCGGTTCACCAAGGATACCCAGACATCCCCCCTCTTCAAAGGACAGAAGCAGAAAAACAAGTTTCTTCTTTGCTAAACCTGGGAGCAATAGAAGCCATTTCCTACACTTCAGATAGGCCAGGGTTTCTATTCAAGACTTTTCCTGGTTCCCAAAAAAGGGTGCACTTGGTGCCCTATTCTGGATTTGTCTATTCTAAACATTTTTCTGGTGATTCCCAAGTTCAAAATGCTCACTCTTCAGCAGTTGCTGCCAATGCTGGCCAAGGATTCCCAATAAGGGAAAGCTGCAGGCAGTTCCTTTGCTTCAGGGCAGGGAACAGACACTTCCAGTTCTCTGCACTGCTCTTTGGCTTATTTACTGCTCCCAGAGTTTTTACAAAATGCTTGGCTCCCGTCATTGCTTTTTGCAGACAGTGAAACATTCAAATTTAACCTTACTTGGATGATTGTCTTATTCAGGCAAACTCTCCAGAGCAACCTCTAAAGGATTTGGACTTTGTAAAGAACCTTCTCACCTCTTTGAGGCTACACTATCAATGAAAAGAAGTCAAAATTGGTACCCACCAGGGAGATTGTATTCCTGAGAGCGAGTCTGAACACAGCCGTCCAGATGGTATTCCTCCCTCAAGAGAAACAAATGGATCTTTCGAATTACTTCAAGAATTTGGCAAGCATGACCCAGCTCTCTGCAAGGCAATTCCTGCAAGCCCTGGGATTCATGGCTTCATGTATTCTGATGACTCTATATGCAAGACTGCATATGAGGAAAATTCAGTGGTACCTCAAAAACCTTTGGTGTCAACACAACTCAGGATTTAGACTGGATTCTTCCCTTGATTCCCTGCCTGCAGACTGAGTTTCTTTGGTGGGTGACGGCCTGTGCATAGAACCAAAGGCTTGCCTTTCTGTCCACCTCCTGCCAGCCAGACTCTCACCACAGATGCCTCGCACTACGCTTGGAGAGCTCATCTAGAGGGCAGATGCATTCAGGGGACTTGAAACTATCAACAAGTTCATTTGCACATAATTTGAAGGAAATGATGGCAGTCCAGCAGGCCTTGATGGCTTTCAAGCATCTTCTCTCTCCTGGTACTCTTCTAGTCAGGACAGACAACACCACAATCATGTGGTACATCAACAAGCAGGGAGGGGCTCACTCTTACCCCCTGTGCAGAAAAAGCATAATACTTTGGTCCATGGCAGCTTCCATGGACATTCATCCATTAGCTCAGTTTCTTCCTGGAAGGCTCAACAACTTGGCAGACTGGTTGAGCAGGCAAGTCCTGGATTCTCACGAGTGGCAACTAAACAAGACCATCTTCTATCGAATCATTCAGTGTTGGAGCACTCCCCAGGTGGATCCTTTCTCCTCTCCGACCATCCACCTTCTTCCAACCTTTTGCACCAGGGATCATCACCACAAAGCTTGGAAAGTGGATGATCTGTCCTTCCCCTGGACACAGCTTTCGATCTATGCATTCCCTCCTCTGCCTCTTCTTTCCAGAATGCTGTTAAAGATAAAGGGTGAAAAACCAAGGGCCATCCTCATAGCTCCAGACTGGCCCAGGCAACATTACTTCGCAGTCTCTCCCAGTCTCAACCTTGACATCTTCCCCTGACACCAGATCTCTTGGTCCAGGAGGAGGGAAAAATTCTGCATCCTCATCTTCAGACTCTGCATTTGGCAGCCCGGCTCATAATTTAAACCTTTCCCAACAGGTGGTTGAGGTCCTTCATGAAGCCAGGAGGCCTAGCACTAGGAAATCTTACGCAGATAAGTGGAAAAGATTCTCCTTTTGGATGCAAACTAGAGGGGAAGACCCTTCTCAACCTACTCTTCCTCTTATTCTTGACTATTTGGCAGTCTTACTTAATGGTGGACTTTCCTTTTCTTCTATCAAGGTTCATGCTTCAGCTATGTCTGCTCATTGTTCCTTTGAGCAACCCACTTTCTCTCATCCCTTGATGAAACAGATCCTCAGGGGAGCTAGCAATTTAAAGCTTCCCAGAAGGGCACCTACTCCTGCTTGGGATCTTAATTTTGTACTTGAGAAACTTACTCTGTCTCCTTTTGAACCAGATGCCTCAGCAGATTTGAAGTTTCTCTCCTGGAAAACTGCCTTTCTCTTGGCTGTTCAACTAGAAGAGTTTTTGAGCTGCAGGACTTAATGGCAGTGGAGCCTTTTATCTTCTTCCATGTGGATCGGGTTTCTCTTAGAACTAATCCCTCTTTTATGCTTAAAGTGGTTTCTAGCCTGACTCTTAACAGTCAGAATAAAGGAGAAAGATTACTGCATTCCCTGGATGTGCATAGACAGCTTAGATTGTACCTGGACAGGACTAAACCTTTTCGAAAGTCAGATCAGTTGTTGGGTCAGTTTTGCTCCTGGATCTCAGGGCAAAGCTATTTTAAAGCAGACCATTTCTAAGTGGATTGCTCATTGTAGTCACTTTTGTTATTTACAGCATGGCAAGGTTCCTCCACAGAGTATTAGGACCCATTCTACTAGAGCAGCTTCTTCCTCAGCAGCTTTTTTAAGGGTGTACCTACTAGGGACATCCTGGAAGCAGCTACCTGGACTTCTGTCGACACTTTCACTAAACATTACAATTTACACTTGTTTTCTAAGTCCAGGGCTGGTTTTGCCACTGCAGTATTGCAAGGGCATCCTTACCAACCCTTAAACAGTGGGTGTTCCTCCTCCCTTTTTATTTTTTTTTTTCCTGGGCTTTGGGAATAAACCCATTTTGTAAGGACTCCAACAATGAAACATGATGAACATTGAACAGTTATGTACACTTACCATAAATGTAGATGTTAGAGTGTATTCACTGTTGCAGTCCTGATCCCCCCCCTTCCATCCCCCTTTTTTCAGAGGGCACAGGCTGTTTTTTTTATTTTCCTGGTCTAACCTTTTTTGGGGGGCTCCTGACAGTTGAGGCAAGAAAAACTGAGGAAATGGCATTGGCTGCCTTCCTTTGTACCTGACGTCAGGCTTAAACTGAAGGCAGCCGACATCATATACCAAGAACTGGTATGCTGGCCGATTGAGGGCTACCGGGAGCCGGATAACCCATTTTGTAAGGACTGCAACCGTGAATACACTCTAACATCTACATTTATTTACCTTCTGGTGAATGAACAAGCCCTTAGCACTTTGCCTGAGGACATGAGAATCTGGTTAGCTGATAGACAAAGCAATAATGTAGATGACATGGGAAAGAAGGGAGACCTATACTTAGCAAGCAGGGCATCACTGCACAGGAAAGGGACACCCAGTGCTTCTCATGGGTCTAAAGGAACCCATGGCGGGCAGCCCACTCTGCCCCAACAGCGTCCGCCAGTAACAGGAAAAGCCACTAGTCCAGGTACACGTCCAGGACCTAGGGTTAAATGTTTTAAATGCAACCAGTGGAGCCATGTAGCATATAGATGCCCACGGAGGCAAGGAGGGGAACAAAAGGTGGGAGAGCCAGTAAGTGGGAATGACAGAATGCCAGCAGTAAGTTGTCTCGAGACAACAAGGGTACCAAACTACCACAAGAGGTTATATCCTATCTTAGTGAACGGGAAAGAGGCCATGACTAAGAGAGACAGCCTCTGACCTAACCATTGTGAAGCCTGCAATGGTTACAGAAAAGCACTGCTTGCTTGGGCAATCTTCTCCAGTCAGAGCTTTAGGAGGGACCCCATTCCAAATACCTTTGGCTAGAGTTCACCTTAACTGGGAGGGTGGAAAAGGAAGCAAGCAAGTAGGTATGTTTCAGGATATCCCTGCAGATGTCCTGATAGGGAGTGATTTTTATAATGCAGTACCATGTGTTTATGCAGTTACACGCAGTCAGTCTTGGAGACAAGCATGTGGGTCTGGTAGCCTGGGGTAGACCCAGACAGACTGCACACTTGCAGCCATAATGGTGAGGTGGTTACTTTAGAGAGGGAGCTACCCTGTAGCAGTGAGACTGAAGGTGAGCCACAGCTGCTTGTGGGTACTGATGTCCCCTTGGACAGAGTGACCGCAAGGGTAGAGATGAGTAGTAGTACCCAGAGTGACAGTGAGGCACCATTGTCAGGGGATGCCAGACTTCTTGTGGAAGGGGAGCTGGGAAGGGTTACAAAGAGAGGGTTGAGACAGGCTCAGCTCTCAGACCCTACATTACAAGGCCTGAGGGAGGTAGCTAGTGAGGGACCTGATTTTTAAGGGAAGGGGGAGTCTGTATACTGGGACAAAGGGCTACTGTACAGAGAGTGGACCCCTGAGGGAGGGCTAGAGGGTGAGAGAATACAGCAGTTGGTAGTGCCTAGAGACTACCATCTGGCAGTTCTAGCCATAGCCCATGATATTCCCTTTGCAGGTCATATGGGCATGAAACGTGCAAAGAGACATATTATTAAGAACTTCTATTGGTTTGGGAATTCCAGAGATGTAGCAGGGTACTGCAGGACCTGTGAGCAGTGCCAAAAGGTAAGCAAGGCAGGAGACAAGGTGAAAGCTCCTTTGATGCCTTTGCCTGTGATTGAGGAACCATTTCAGGAGGTAGCTATGGCTATTGTGGAGCCTTTGAGTACCCCAAGTTCCACAGGGAAAAAGTGTATCCTAGTGGTAGTAGATTATGCTACTAGATACCCTGAGGCAGTGGCTCTGTCCTTCGTTGAGGCAGAAAAGGTGGCAAATGCTTTGTTAGAGATTTTCAGTAGGGTAGGTTTCCCAAAAGAAATACTGACTGACAGAGGTGCCAATTTCATGTCAGATCTGCTAGCTTGTCTGTGAAGTACTGTTGGGTGAAGCACCTAAAGACCACCCCCTACCATCCCCAGACAAATGGTCTTGTTGAGAGGTTAAACTCTACACTTAGGACAATGCTACAGGCATTTGCAGATCAGTTTAAGAGGGAGTGGGACAAATGTTTGGCCCATCTGTTTGCTTACAGAGGGGTTCCCCAGGAATCCACAGGTTTTTCACCCTGTAAGTTGCTGTGTGGGCATAGGCTGAGGAGACCTCCTAGATTTGATTCAAGATGAGTGGGGAGGGTGTGTGTGAATCCCAGGAGGATTCTGTTGTGGCATATATCCTAAACCTCAGGACAAGGCTCAGGGAACTCATGGGCTTGGCCCAGGAGAACCTGGCAGAAGTCCAGCAGAAAAACAAAATCTGGTATGACAGGAATTCTCGAGCTAGAAAGTATTTTGTAGGGCAGCAGGTAATGGATGTTCTTCGTCTTCCATTGCTGCAGTCCTGACTATTGGGTATAGTCCGCGTCCAGTCGGCCCGAATACCAGAGTATAAGGCTGACGTCGGTCAGGGCGCATTAGACTGACGTCAGTACGTCAGGGTACTAATGCGCATGACCGACGTCATATCCTCAGTCTTTTTTGCCGCATGGTCCGATGCAGAAGCAGTTTTGCGAGTGCAGGTTGGCGTACTGAAATATTTCCGAAATCGGAGTTTCAGACCGAAACAGAGTTGGCTAAGTACCCCGTTGGGGAACATTTTAGTTTTTTCTTGCCTCAGTATTTTACCGGATGTCAGAAAAAGTGAATAACTGTATTTCTTGTGGGAAACAGATTCCTCATAGGGATTATCATACCTTGTGTATACCTTGTTTAGGGCCTGAGCACGACGTTGTTGGTTGCCGCTCTTGTGCTAGGTTTAACAAACGCACTATTAAGAGGAGGTTAGACTGTGCCAGGTTAGTGTTTGGGAAGCGTTGCAATTATAAAATGCCGTCGGATGCTCCGACGCCCGCTTCCTCCAAGAAGCGCAAGGATAAAACAGTGAAGCCTAGGGTTGAGGAACCGGCAGTCCCGGACGTCGGTTCTTTAGAAGGCTCAGTGGAGCCGGAGGTTTTGCCAGGAGTTTCCATGGAGTCCCAGGCAGAAACTATACTCTTACAGGATGTGCCTTCTCAGGAGGTAGGCCAGGCTGAGGGGCTTCTCAGGTGACTGTTCTTCCCTCTCTTCCCAAGGTAGTTAGGGCCTCTCCTTCTGTTGCCAAAACTTCTTTGAGAGGTAGGCCTACTTCAGCTTCAGTGGGCGCTTCTCCTAGCATTTCGGGTTCTGTACCTAAGAAACATATGCTTAAAATGGCAGAAGATTTGATTACTATGATTAGGGGTTCTATGCCCCCGCCTGATAAGAGGCCTAGGGTGGAACCGGAGTTTGATAGTTTTGAACAGTGTTCAGAGGCTTCAGAATCTTCTGTGGAAGATTTGCAGGAGTATCCCACTTATTCTGATTCTGATGTGGATGATTCCACTCCTACAGCGTCTCCACCTGAGGATTTCTCATTTTCAGAGACTTTGCATTCCATGAGGGAGCACTTTAAATGGGAAGGCCAGGATTACTCTGACTCCAGGAAAAGGCTTAGGGAGTTCTTGCTTTTACCCCAGCATAGGCCTTTAGCTATTCCTCCTGTGTTGAATGTGGTGGAACATGTTTTGCAGAGGCTTCCCTGAACCCTGACTCTTTGCCTCCTGCTCCTGTTAAGCCTGATAGGTATTATAGGGTGCCCAAGCTCAGAAATATTTGTTTAAGAGTCCTAGGGCGGACCCAGAAACTATTTCTCAAGGGCCTAAGGGTGTAAAGGCTTCTGTGGTTAAAAATCCTGTTCCCACTGATAAAGAGGCAAGGGCTTTGGATAGGTGGGGAAAGAAAGTGTATACTTCTTCCACTCTAGCCATGAGAGCTTTGAATTGTCAGTTTCACATGCTAAAATATCAGAATTATCTCCTTTCACAATTGAAATCTAAGGTGGATGCTTTGGCGGAAGGTATTGAGTGTAAAGAGTTGCTGGATTTGGTTCATGTGTCTGAACAAGTGGGTAAGCATTCTTTGCAATGTGGTTTTGATGCTGTACAGGCCTCCTCGAGGGTGGCTGCTACCAGTTCTGTTCTTCGCAGGCATGCCTGGTTGAAGGATCAGAATTTAGCTGAGCATGTTAAGACAAGGATTTTGGATGCTCCTTTACAGTCTGATGTGTTGTTTGGTTCGCCTGTGGAAGCAGTTTTAAAGAAAATGGAGGACAAAGCTAAGTCTATGCAAACTGTTAAAGATTTTTGCAGGTGCAGCCACCAAGTTTAGTAGAAATTGGCCTGCTAAGGGGTGGACATATCCTGCTTATGATTCTCAGTCTAGGGGTAGGTCTAGACGTGGTAGGGGCAGGGCTCAAGGTTCTTTTAGGCCTAGAACAGGAGTTCACCTGCTCAGACTTCTGGTGAGGGCAGGGGTCAGTCCTTTCGTAAACAGACCCAATGACCTGTTTTTCAGCTGCCAGCAGATTCACGTTTGGCAGCTCCTTTGGGAGGAAGACTGTCTCTTTTCAAAGAAAATTGGGATTTAATTACTCAAGACAACTGGGTGTTGGATATCATTCACCACGGTTACAGATTTTATTTCCATACAATGCCCCCTTTCAAAGGCATGCCAGACGTTCCTCCTCTACAAAGAAAAGAGGCTCACCAGCAAGTTTTACAGTTACTTCACATAGGGGCCATTCAGCCAGTCCCTGTATCAGAAAGGGGCCTAGGATTTTATTCTCGCCTGTTCCTTGTACCAAAGAAGGGGAACACGTGGAGACCAATTTTGGATTTATCTCTCCTCAACACGTTTCTGGACATTCCCAAGTTCAAGATGTTGACGTTACAACAGCTTTTACCTCTGCTGGGCAAAGATCACTGGATGGTAACTTTAGATCTCAAGGAAGCTTACCTTCATGTGCCTATAAGGCTAAGTTGCAGGAAGTATCTGCGGTTTCGAGCTGGAAATTCTCATTATCAGTTCTCTGCATTGCCCTTTGGCTTATCTACTGCGCCCAGAGTATTCACAAAGGTTCTGGCCCCAGTGATAGCTTACTTCAGGCTTCAAGGAATTCAAATCTATCCTTACTTGGACGACTGCCTGATTCTGGCTCAAGAAAAGGAAGACCTTCTACAGCATCTGGAATATGTTATAGCAGTGCTAAGATGCCTAGGGTATTCTGTGAACGAAATAAAGTCCAGTCTAGTACCCTCTCAAGACATGTGCTTTCTGGGTGTGAGACTGAATACAGCAGCCCAGATGGCCTTTTTAACCCCGGACAAACAAAAGAGTCTGTCACTTTACTTCCATCAACTATCTCATCAGTCCGTGCTGACTGCAAGGACAGTCCTTCAAGCATTAGGGTTCATGGCATCTTGTATTCTGGTGCTTCCCAATGCCAAACTGCATATGAGGAAGCTGCAATGGTATCTCAAAATGTATGGACACAGCACTGCCAGGATTTGGACACTGTCATTCAAATAATACCTTGCCTTCAAAAGAATTCTTGTGGTGGGCTCAGGAATGTCACCTAAACAAGGGACTCTCTGTGACCCGGCCAGAGGCAAGTCAGATTTTAACGACAGATGCCTCGGACATTGCTTGGGGAGCTCATCTAAATGGAAAGTGGATACAAGACAAGTGGCCTGCCAGACTACAGCATCTACATATCAACATGAAGGAGATGTTAGCAGTCCAGTTTGCATTAATGGCTTTCAAGGAGTTACTTCTTCCAGGGCAGGTGTTGATTCTAACAGACAACACAACTGTCATGTGGTACATCAACAAGCAAGGGGAACACATTCTTATCCTCTATGCAGGCAAGCAATGATTTTATGGGAGACTGCGCTAAGCTTGCAACTAACTCTTCAGGCAAGGTTTCTGCCAGGAGCACAGAACTCCTTAGCAGATGTGTTAAGCAGACAAATCATGGATCCCCACGAGTGGAAACTGGATCTTCATGTATTTCAGAAACTGACAGTGTCATGGGGAACTCCAGACATAGATCTGTTCGCTTCTCCACTAAACCACCAGCTGCCAAAGTATTGCACAAAGGGGTTTCATCACACAGCTTGGAAAGTGGATGCTCTGTCTTTCAGTTGGAAAAACCTTCATGTGTATGCCTTTCCACCTCTACCTCTTCTTCCAAAGGTACTATTAAAGGTCAGACAAGACAGGCCAAGGATGATTTTGATAGCTCCAGATTGGCCTCGGCAACACTGGTACCCACTACTACGGAGTCTGGTAAAGAAGCCTCCATGGCCTTTACCTCTGATTCCTCATCTGTTATCTCAGAAGGACGGTCATCTGCTCAATGTCAAGCTTCACTCTCTTCATCTAACAGCCTGGCATATTCTGTGTTGAAACACAGCAGGTCTCAACTTCCTCAACAAGTTTTAAATGTGATTATGGAAGCTAGAAGACCTAGTACAAGGAGAGTGTACGCAGAAAAATGGAAGAGATTTTTATTTTGGAGTACAGCAAAGAATTTGGAGATTTCAGAGCCTAATTTGAGTGTGGCTCTTCAATATCTTACTGAATTATTGGACAAAGGTTTGTCCTTCTCTTCCATAAAGATTCATGCTGCAGCAATTTCAGCTCACTATGATTGTGACCCACCTTTGTTTTCGCATCCTTTGTTCAAGCAGTTTCTTAGAGGGCAAAGAATATAAGACCCCCACGTAGAGCTCCTACTCCTGCTTGGGATCTCAATTTTGTGTTGGAAAAACTTACTCTACAACCTTTTGAGCCTGCAGCTACTGCTGAATTGAAATATTTGTCATGGAAGACTGCTTTTCTGTTGGCTATTACTTCTGCAAGAAGGGTGTCTCAGTTCCAGGCCCTTATGGCAGTAGAGCCCTTTTGATTTTCCATAAGGATAGGGTATCAATACGTACTAATCCTTCTTTATGCCTAAGGTGGTTTCTAGTGTGGCTTTAAACCAAACAATTCATTTGCCTACGTTTTTTGCAGATCCTCAAAATAAAGGGTAAAGATTTTGCACACTTTAGATGTACACAGGCAATTGCGTTATTATTTAAGCAGGACTAAGGATTTTAGGCAGTCTCAGCAGTTGTTTGTTTCTTTTGCTTTGAGTTCTCAGGGCAAGCCTGTGTCAAAACAAACTATTTCTAGGTGGATTGGCTTTTGCATTGCATTTTGTTATTCCCATCATGGCAAGGAGATTCCAGCTGGGATTAGGCCTCATTCCACTAGGGCTACTGCCACTTCAACAGCATTTCTAAGGGGGGTGGCAACTAAGGATATTCTGGAAGCAGCTACTTGGAGTTCAGTGCATACTTTCTCTAGGCATTATCACCTTCCTATCTACTCTAAGTTTAGGGCTGGTTTTGCCACAGCTGTTTTACAAGGCATGTTGTCAGCTCCTACTACTTTATAATTTGCCAGCCTCCCTTACCTCTGCTTTGGGATTCTACCCAATAGTCAGGACTGCAGCAATGGAAGACGAAGAACATAGTACAGTTTTGTACCTACCATAAATGTAGATGTTCGAGGATTCCATTGCTGCAGTCCAATTTACCCTCCCTCCTTCCCCTCTGTATTTAGGGGTGGTTGTGTAGGTGAGTTTACATGTTTATATTTTTGTATATATTGTTGTATATATTGTACATGTTTTTGGTGCAGGTTGTTTTGGGACTTGTCTTTTTAGGGTCTTCTGACATCTGGGGCAAGAAAAGACTGAGGATATGACGTCGGTCATGCGCATTAGTACCCTGACGTACTGACGTCAGTCTAATGCGCCCTGACCGACGTCAGCCTTATACTCTGGTATTCGGGCCGACTGGACGCGGACTATACCCAATAGTCAGGACTGCAGCAATGGAATCCTCGAACATCTACATTTATGGTAGGTACAAAACTGTACTTTCTCATTCATGTCAGACACAAGTTGCAGGCAGCTTGGGAGGGACTGTACAAGGTGGTAAGGAAGGTCACTGATGTTAACGACATGGTAGAACTGCCAGGTAGGAGGCAGGGGTACAGATTGTACCATGAAAACATGATGAAACCTTATGACAGGGAGTCCCTTGTGCTAAGTGTTGGCAATAGGAGGCAGGAGGAGTCCTGGGGGAATATATGACTACAGGGAGCTAGCCAGGAAAATCCCAAATTACTATGGTGGAGCTTAGAGTTGCAGGCGTATGATGGGACAGTGCAGCATGGTACTGGGGTCAGCAATGCCAAGGCAGCTGGAATCTCAAGACGGAATGGGGTTAAGTATTCCCAGATAGGCTTAACCCTCTCAAGCAACGTTTCTCAAGGGTCACTTGAAAAACGAGCTTGAGTTGGGGAGAAGTGTGACAAACCAAAATGCTGCCAGCCCAGCTAGCTGGAATTTTGTAAATAATTATATGTCACTTGAAAATATTAATATGATTTATATAGAAATGTGACACTGCCAGCCCATCCATCTAGAATTTTTTAAATAATCATATGTAATTTTTGAATATTAATATGATCCACTGGCTTGTCTTACAAATGTAAGAGAACTTACTGGTGCAGAAGTGTGTGTTGAACTGTATGTTCTGTACTGAGCCCCAAAAATGTAACCACAGTGTACTCCACTGGAAAAGAACAGAGATGTTAAGTTGTCAATCTCGCCTTCATTCTTGCTGGATGGGTTCGGAGCCGATCCTCGGCTCCGACTCGGCACTTGCTTAGCTTGAGAACTCCTTTTACCAGCTCGAGGCAACCCTATATCCCATGATGCAAGGCAGGACTACCTCAGATCTCGTTTGCCGCTTTGCGAAGAGGTCTCCTTTTTGCCAGCTGAGGTAAGTTTGAATTATTCAAACAGCTTAGTCAGGGTTTATCTCTCCCTTGTTCCTTTTTATAGTGTGTAGTGTTTATACAGCCTACCCTATTTCCCCATATAGTTTAAAAACTTCTAGTTTTTATAAAAAAATTCAGTTAGGCCTAGGCCTCCTTTCTTAATCCCTATCTGTGTGTCTGTGTTTGTTGGGATTAATTGTGTGACTGTTTTGGGGTGTGTGTGAGTGTTATTTTACTTTTTTCTTGGACTATGTCTAAGGAAGTAAAGGTCTCAGGCTTCAAGAAGTGTGACTCGTGCTGTCAGAAAATGTCTCTGACAGACGGTCACACTTCTTGTGTTTACTGCCTGGGGCCTTTACACCTGCAGGACTCCTGTGCTTTATGTCACTCTTTTAGCCAGAGAGTCCTGCAGGAAAGGAGGAATAAATTGATCCTCCGTGGCTTAATAAAGCCAGAAGGTTCACCCACTAAAACTGGGTCCAGTAAACCTTCTAAGCCACCTAGGGTTCAGGCTACAGCTTCTAAGCCTTCCCCGGTGGCTCCGACTCCTTCGGAGTCGAGATCGGCTCCGGCCAGAGCCGATCTTTCTTCTCAGGTGGTGGGGTCGGTTCCGATCGGTGCCAACACCCAATCTACTCTTGCCTTGTCGGCTCCGGCTGGAGCCGACATATTATCCAGTATCGGAGCCGAGAAGCCTTCGGCTCCATCTGGAACCCAGAGGACGTCGGCTCCGATGGCTTCGTCCAAGAAGAGATCTCGGTCCCCTTCTTTGGAGTCTATCCACTCGGCTCCGGGGTCTCCTCTTTTGTCGGAGCGGAGTCATCGGAGCCGATCTTCGAGATCTTCCAGGCTGTCTGACCACGATTTAGAGAGGGTGGTAAGCAGGCTGTTGAAGTCGCAGGCACTGGCCCAAATCCTCCATAGCCCGTCTCAGCAGACTTCGGCTATTGCTTTACCCCTTGAACTTCCTCCTCCGACTCCTCTCCAGAGTTCGGAGCCGGAGCTTCTCGGGACAGCGACGTGTCGGCGCCGGAACAGATGCATCCTTTTTCGGCTCCGTCGTCTTCGGCTCCGATCTCTTCCATGAGACCTTCCTTGGAGGGATCCGGTCGTCGAGTTTCCCTTGTCGGCTCTGAGGGGGCTAGTGGCATCGGACCCTTGTCCGACCCCGCTCTCCCTCTCGGGGCTTCGGCTTTGGTAAGCTCGGCACCGACATCGGCCTCGGAGCCTTCCCTCTCAGTGGAGCCGGGAATTCCTATTTCCTCGGAACGGGAATTTTCCGGCCTCCCGGGGAGGGGAGCCTTTGAGGTGACGAGGAGTGTCCTGGCACCTGAGCCAGGTCAATGGTCCATCCCTTTAGCTCCTCCCTCTTCGGTGCCTGTAGACGCCTCTTGCCAGCCTCTCGCTCTCAGGCCCAGGGATCCATCGCCCCAGGTTTCCCCATTGGGAATAACTTCCTCTTCTGAGGTTTCTCCTGATCCTACAGGGGAACCTCCTCGGAAGAGGACGTGTAAGAGGAAACACACAGACTCCCCTGAGTCTACTTCATCTGATACCGACTTAGATGAGTCGGAGGGTTCCCCACGGTCCCCCTCTGAGGATGTCTCCTTTTCAGACATCCTTGAGCTCCTCAAACAGAGGGGGAATTGGCCCTCCATTGACCCCTCCGAGGATGAGTCTGTATACCTGGAGGCTTTTGGATCCCGACCCTCCACCTCCTGGGTGTCTCCGCCTTTCGACCCACTTATGCAGGTAGTGGCTCGGAAGGCGTGGGCAGCTCCAGATTCTGTGGAACCTGTCCCCAGGAGACCATCCAAATTTATTACGGCCCCTACAGACAAGCAGTTTCTTTCTAAGGGTGTCTCTGTGGATGCTACGGTGGTGGCGGCGGCCACCAAGAAGGAACTTGCGGATCCTTCAGTACCTGTCCATCATCCTAACAAAGATTCTAGGACCATGGACTGGTATGGAAAGCGGATGTTTTCTTCAGCGACCTTTGCTATGCGTTCGCTGAACTACCTTTGTCACTTCACCAGGCTTCAAAGAGATATTCTCAAGGAACTAGGTGAAGTGGTCCAGGATCCTTCTGCTGCTGGGGCTCAAGAAAAGATTGCCTCACAGCTAGCAATCCTGAATTCCTTAACCAACTCCTCCATGCGGCTCATATCCTATGCAGCCGATGGAGCGAGCAGAGCCGCAGGCACAGGAGTGGCTCTTAGACGTCAAGCCTGGATGCGGCTTTGTAATTTTGCGGACCCCTTTAAGGCGTCCTTCACCAATACCCCCTTTGACGGTTCGGCTTTGTTCGGACCTCAGGTGAAGGAAACCTTGACCAGGTGTGAGCAGGACGGCAAAACTCTTTCTGCCGTTGGAGTCCATTTTTCCACCCCTTCTAGACCCTATCCCAAGGGTCAGAAGGGAGGGAAGATGTGGTTCCGTAAAGCCCAAGGAGCTGCGGACACACGTGGTCAGTTTACCCCAGAGGCAGAGGGGTAACAATAATGACACCGCCCTAGAGGCAGAGGGGTCCTCAGAACCAGGGCAACAGGGAGTCTCTTCCTGAGAAGCCCTTTCAGCACCCCTGAGGTGTTGCCCGACTGTCCACCCTTGGAGGCAGTCGGGGGAAGGATTTCGCTGTACCCAGTAGCCTGGCGTTCCCTTTCACAAGATTTGTGGGTACAGTCGATCATATCCGTGGGTTACAAAATCCCTTCGAAGGTATCCACCTCACCAATCCCTTCCAGACATCTCACCCGGTCAAAGGGATTTGGCAGAACAGGAGGTTTCAAAGCTCCTAGAAAAAAGAGCCGTCCAGACTGTTCCAGCAGACCAAGTAGGATCCGGCGTCTACTCGAGATTCTTTTTGGTCCCCAAAGGACGGAGATTGGAGACCAATATTAGACCTGAGCAATCTAAACAGATTTGTCAAAAAGGCAAGATTCCGGATGGTCACGCTTCAGTCCATTCTGCCCTTTCTGGGCAAGGACAACTGGATGTGCTCCATAGACCTCCAGGATGCGTACTATCACATAAAGATACACAGGCGCTCCAGGAGGTTTCTCCGCTTTCGGCTAGGGACCAGTCATTATCAATTCAGAGCCCTGCCCTTTGGCCTCACTTCAGCCCCCAGAGTGTTTACCAAATGCATGGCAGTGGTCATAGCTCATCTGAGATGTCAAGGATTCCAGGTGTTTCCTTATTTGGACGACTGGCTCCTCTCCGCCACCACCAAGCATCAGCTTCTTCAGAGCAGAGACTACACTCTGCAGCTTTGCAAAAGTTTGGGAATTTCAGTGAATTTCGAAAAATCTTCTCTGCTGCCTTGCCAATCTATCACCTTTATAGGCGCAGAATTAAACACCGTCAAGTTGTTAGCCAGACTAACAGATCAGAGAATTCTGGACATCCAAAAATACGTTCGGATTTTATTGCAGAGCAGCAAAGTCAAAGCCAGATTGATACTAAAAGTTCTAGGTCTTATGGCTGCGGCCATTGTTCTTCTACCACTGGCTCGCTTCCACATGCGTCTTCTGCAGTGGATGTTATTCACTCAGTGGTCGTTCCACAGTCTTCTGATGAGAGACGAAATATTAGTCACACAATCGTGCAGGACTCATCTGAACTGGTGGATATCTTCCCCTCTTCTTTATCAGGGCCGACCATTTGTTCCCCCTCCTCCGGTTTCCACAGTCACTACGGATGCCTCTCTGATCGGGAGGGGGGGCATTATCAGGGCAGGATGGTCCACGGGACGTGGCATCCCATAGAATACCATCTGCACATAAATGTCCTAGAGATGAGAGCGGTGCTTTTAACGTTGCAAGCCCTCAACGACTTTCTTCCCGCGGGGACTATTGCAGTGCAAACGGACAACATGTCCGTGGTCTGGTACATCAACAAACAGGGCGGGACCAGGTCCTATCCTTTGTGTCGAGAAGCTCTCAGACTTTGGCAATGGGCAATCTCCTCTCATCGGTTTCTGATAGCAACGCACATCCCCGGCAGGTCCAACCTCTTGGTGGACAGGCTGAGCAGAGCCATTCTCATGCCTCACGAGTGGTCTCTCAATCAATCTATAGTGGACCAGATTTTTCTGAAGTGGGGCACACCTTGTTGCGATCTTTTTGCTACACCCCAAAACAACAAGTGCCCCGACTTCTTCACCCTCTTTCCCCTACCAGGCCAACCCCTGAGAGACTCTCTAACCCAGGATTGGCCCTGGGGACTTCTGTACGCTTTTCCGCCCTTTCCCTTGATTCCACAAGTCATTCAGAAAGCCACCATTTTGAGGGCCAAGTTGATTCTCATTGCCCCTTACTGGTCTCGACAAATTTGGTTTCCGACTGCATCGTCACCTCCTGGTGCAGCCTTGGCATCTGGACCCAGTTCCGGATCTTTTGATCCACCAATCGGGTCAACAGCACCGGGCCATTCATTCTCTCAACCTCACTGCTTGGTTGCTCCACTTCCTTCCCTAGCCAGGCTTCCTATGATCTCTGATCCTGTCAGAGATATCTTAGTAGCTTCTTTGAAGTCGTCCACCAGAACCATTTATGCTAGCAAGTGGCGACGTTTTTCCCTTTGGGCAAACTCCAGAAATATTGATCCCTTTACTGCTCCTGTGCATTCTGTTTTAGATTTCCTGGCTGAAGTTTTTCAGTCAGGATCTTCTTCGTCTACAGTAAAAGTTCAACTGGCGGCTATTTCCAAGTATCATGTTGGCTTGCAAGATCATAACATTATGTCACATAGACTATGCAAAGCCTTTCTGAGAGGAGTTTTTCTCCTGAAGCCGCCAATAAAACATCCTCCTCCACAATGGGATCTGAATTTAATGTTAGCATCCTTGATTTTACCACCCTTGAACCGTCTGCTTCATGTTCCTTGAAGTTATTGACCTGGAAAACTATATTTTTACTGGCTGTCACTTCAGCAAGAAGAGTTTCCGAGATTCAAGCTCTCTGCATCCGTTCCTTACTTGGTTTTTCACAAGGACAGGGTATCCTTGAGAACAAATCCGTCCTTTCTCCCCAAAGTTGTTTCTGAAACTAATATTAATCAATCTATCGATCTACCAGTCTTTTTCCCTAATTATTCTGACAGAGCTGAACAAAAGCTTCATTTTTTGGATGTCCATCATCAGCTCAGGTACTATTTGCATAGAACTAAACAATTCAGGAAATCAGACCAATTATTTGTCTCCTATGCAGAAAACAGGAAAGGTCTCCCAGTATCAAAAGTGACCTTACCCAGATGGTTGTCTTCCACCATTTCTTACGTGTATTCGCTCAGAGGCAAGCAACTACCTTCTAAACCGAAAGCACACTCAACCAGGAGTCGATCCACTTCTGCAGCCTTTCAGGATAAGACTACCCATTGATACCATTTGTGCAGCAGCTACTTGGGCCACTCCTCATACCTTTGTCTCTCATTACAAATTAGATTTGGCCTCTAGGGACAGGGCCAGTTTTGGTTCCACAGTTCTCAAGAGTCTGTTCCATTGAGCCACCCGGGATACAGGTGCTAGGGACGCGGTCCCATCCAGCAAGAATGAAGGCGAGATTGACAACTTAACATTTAGAAGTTATGTACCTACCATAACGTTCCATGTTAGTTGTCTTCTCTCGCCTTCTTTCTTGCATCCCTCCCTCCTTCCCCCTGGCCTGGACAGATCTTGAAGAGTTTCCTCTTCTCAGGTTGTTCCCTCCTGACTCTTCTTTAGAGGAGTTTTTTTGTTAGGAACTTGTTTTTCCTAGTTCTACTAGGTTAGTCCTTAGCAGGGTATTTTAGCTACCAAACGAGATCTGAGGTAGTCCCGCCTTGCATCATGGGATATAGGGTTGCCTCGAGCTGGTAAAAGGAGTTCTCAAGCTAAGCAAGTGCCGAGTCGGAGCCGAGGATCGGCTCCGAACCCATCCAGCAAGAAAGAAGGTGAGAGAAGACAACTAACATGGAACGTTATGGTAGGTACATAACTTCTAATTAACTTGCAAACTCTAAGAAAATAAGTGAATTGTTTTACGATTGTGTTTATTTTTCAATTTCACTGAAGGAGACAGAATGTCTACAGCTAGACGTTTCTTTCTATTTTCTTGAAACAGAAATAATCACTAGGTTTGGAATGTAAGGTGTTTTTATTGCTCTGTGACTTCCTAGTAGCTGCACATCTGAGAGAATTATTTTTCACAGAGAAATGTTAAGTTCTGTTGGTGTCTGTTAACCTGGGAACTGATGGCAGGTGGCAAATAGTAATGTCATCCAGCTGACCCAGCAGTAATGTTTTGATATTGATTTGGGAACTCTCTCAGATTGCATTTTGTATTTGTCTTTGGATGTGGAAACATCCTGTCATCAGCACTTGTCTTCTTAATAGCAAGGAACTCGGGGGGGGGGGGGAGTGGGGAGTGAGTTCTCTTAAATATAGATAGGAATATAGTAAAGATTAGTTTAGATGTTTTCTGTATCTGTGGTCACTGTGTTGAGTTATTGAGTATTGTATTGTTCTTTTATTATTTATTATTAAATATATTTAAACCTTTTAATTGTGGGTGGTTTGTTTAGAGATATTTAAGCTCTTAGAGTACTTGCATATGTATTTGGTGACACTGTACAGGTCACTCCTAAATAACCTTGCAAGTCTTGGTCACACCATTTGGATAATAGTAACGTTACACAGTAAGATTGGGTACCCTTTGGTAGGGGCTTTAATAAGTAGTTGATAAGTAAGGGTGGCTGGTGGCAGCTAGTACTACCTTTTAGTCTGGGCAGAAGGTAGGCATAGCTAGTCAACCTGTGCCAGCCTTTCCCAGGTGTGTGTGTGTGTGTGTGTGTGTGTGTGTGTGTGTGTGTGTGTGTGTGTGTGTGTGTGTGTGTGTGTGTGTGTGTGTTTGTATATCAATCAAATCTCAGTGTGTGTGTGAGCTACTTGGGCAAGGACACAAAGCGCTGGTTGGATAGAGAGGGTGCTGGAGGTCTTAGCTTTGCCACTCGGCTGAGATCTTAATCCTATAGCTGTGTCAGTGGGGAGTCTTATTGGGGAACTGGCGAATGAGAGAGAATCCAGCCCAGACTGACTGTGATCTCTGTGTGCTCTTAAGAGAAATTGTACTTTACTGTTTGTACTTGTCATCCTCCCAATGTGCAAGTCCCTCAGTGGTGCTAGTGGGAGGATTGAGGTTCTTTGATTACTGGGACAGTGTAGGGGTGTCTCAGTAACCATAACTGAACTAGACTTGGGTAGTACTTTGGTCCACATGATCACCTGCAGGAGTGCCTGGGTCCAATAATGCAGCACTGTGGAAAGTTAGCATAGGAAGTCTGTACAATGCAGATACCATCATGGTCACTGCTCTTCACATGGCTGCTCCACCTAACCATTGGTGGGGAAGCCCATTCTTGGACCTGTAGTGGCATCACCTCCACACCACTATCCTGTGTTGAGAGCACCGTGGGGCTCCATGGACATGGATGCAGTCGGGGTGTTTGTGCTGAAGCCAGTTACTAATTCTTGGTCATGAAGCACTCCCTCTTCTATTCATGCTGTGGATTGTCTGTGACCTTCCCAGGAGAAGATGCTTCCATGGACAGAGACCTAGACGACTGGCTCGCAGGTGCCCTGTACCTGTCCATCAGATCCCAGCACAGTGCTGCATCATCTGCTGGAGCTATGACCGTACACGGATAAACACACCAGTACCACCCAGTCAAAATTCAATGGAGATACTAGCCCCTCCCTGCCCAGCTTCCCACACTTGATGTAAGACTATAACAGTCATGGATCATTATCAACTTACACCCTCACCCTCATACAAATGCCGTTCATTTGGCACTCCTTTATCTGAGTAGGCTGGGTTTGATGTACAGTGTGGTCAGTCTGTGCATGATACAAAACAGCCTGGGTGTCTTACCACATGCGTCACTTTTACTCTTATGCTCATTCTGAATGATAGTTATAAACCAGACACTGTCATTTGGCCAGCACCACAGCATGCTCTGCCCATCTCTGCCTCACACAGTCATCTGCAATATCCATCTGCACCACAAGCTCCTCATCAGGCACCCCTCTACTGCTGACACTGGAACTTCCTACTTCTGAAGTCTCTCCCTGTTTGTTTGCATAGCAACATGTGTAATATTGCACACACTGCAGAGATTATACTGCATGTTCTGCAGTCGCATTGTAGTGCATCAGAGACATCTAAACAGCAGAAACAAGCATTTGGCAGTCTAAGCACTCATTCTGACAATTTGGTTCTGTGAATGAGCAGTTCTGTATACATTCCCTGCCAACATCTGTGTGTTTCTTCTCAGTGCCATTAGCCATTGTTTCAGGGCATATCCGGCACCTCCAGTAAGATCGCTGTGTGGAAAATCACCCTACAGAAACCACTTATTTAAGTCACATGTGCCAGTTGTCTGAATTATGGACGCTGGGTTGCAGCCCACCTGGCAACTGGAGTGGAAGCTCTTACAATTGATATACTTTTGTCTCTGATCCCCAGGTGAGGCCTTGATGGTGGTATGAATGTAGTCAGCTGTTTCCAGGACCTCAAGGGAGTGGGCCAAGTCACAAAATATGTGCACAGTGTGAGCACTCCATGGAAAAAGATGCCTGACACCCAGATATCTGTGCCACATATTTGTGTTAAGACCAACAGTGTCTAACAAATCAAAACATGTTTGTCTCTTCTTCAGTACTTGTCTAATGCTTGGGATACACCCACTTGGCCACTGAAAGGTTCTTGTCCTAAAATTAGTGTCCAAAGGAATTAGGTATGCCACATGACACATGAGTCTGCATATGAGAGTAACCTATCCATGTGTTAACGGTTCACTATTAGATGCAGACAGATGACTTTGGCGGTGTCATTAGTGACAACATGTACCTCAGTGACTTTGGCAGCAAAAACATTTTCTTGCATATCCATATTTACTATTGCATCCTCCTCCATGTATATATTTTCTCTGTCTCTTTACCCTAATCCCAGAATTCTACTATGGATTGCAATTCAGGCGGTAATGTATCCTGACAATATGTTTCTGATTCATGCCCCCATTTGTTTACCTTCATTTACATTCACCACTATCACCATTTTAATAATGTTGCTCATTTCCATGTTATTTTGCTATCAGGCGCATATTATGCAGACCATGGGGAGGGCCTTTTTCCAGCTACTCAAAGTGTAAATCCAAACACTACCAAAGCATTGAAAAACCTCATAAGCTACTCGGTAGAAAATTCACAGACAAGGGTGGGTAAGACTTTAGAAATTCCGTCAGCCATATGAAGGCCTGAAAGCATTTGCTTTAAAGTGGTGCATCCTTGTTATTTTCTAGTTCCAACATTTAGTTAACCTGATCCTTCATATATCAGGACCTCTTTTAGAGACCAGTAATGATGTGATAGCTTTGTTTTTCTTTCAAGCCTAATCTGAAATGTAAGCTGCGTCAAAGCCAGACACTGGTTTCCAGACACTTACATCTGTCTTGCTTGTGCTGCATGACAGTAAAGTATGCCTTTCATCACTGGATTTGTCTGTTTTTTTCAGTCAGGAACCTGCAGCTTCTAATCAGAATTTTTTTCAGCTCTGAGCAAAAAGGCCAGGTCATCTGAAACTCACTCGTTCCATGTGGAACATGCCTTCCTTACCTAAATGTCCAGGTCCCAGATACCTCTGCCTTAACTTTGGAAATATTTGATTACAAGTGTGTCAGAGGGCTGCATTATTGCTTGGCAAAGGAGTAATGTATCATTTTTTTTAGCCACGTCCTCCACATTGGATACCATGTCTCCTACCAGAAAAAAATGAAGCCTTCAGTGGAGTCGCTGTCTAGTTTGGATGTCATTGAAGTGGAAGAACAATGCTTAATATGCTCCAATCAGCTGAAGAGAAATCTGTCTTTGGGACTCCCCCCCTCTTTCAGTGAGATTTTTTCCTTCTGAGTACACGCTTTAAAAGGGGTGAGGGAGGGGGTCAGTGAATATGAATTATTAGATTTGCCTAAAAGATACCCGGACCCGCTAGAGATTTAGGATCTCAGACCTCCTGAAGTGTCTATCCTCTTACTTTTCAGGCCTTTGAGAATGTCTTTGATAGTGCTTCATACACCGGACCTTCAGCCACTAACCCCAAGGAAACCAGACCAGTTTTAGAGAAGAAGAATAATACCCATTTGTTAACCAGGCAGGCCCACTGGAGACCGTCCCTTTTCAGAGGCAAGCTGGAAGCAATGTCTGGTTAAGTTATTTTGCTTAAAATTGCACAGTAGGCAAATGAGGGCTGAGGGAATCAAACTGTACCACAGGAGATGCAGCTGACAGCCTTAACCCTCTGCCAACTTTCATAGAGGAATAATCAGATTTCTTCAGTGAAATGTCTGTTTCAGGCCCAGGTACAATTTCTTTAAATGCTCTCTAGAGGTCTAAGCCAGCTTCTTTTGGCAAATCCCTCCCAAATGTCAGAGACCAAGGTACTTGGCAGATACGGTAAAGCAGTATGCACTTTTTTTTCTAGGTATAAAGAATATTAACTGTCAAACTTACATGTTGCTGTGCTAAAGGGATAGCAGTTATAGAATATAGCAGAGAAAATATCAAATCCTGCCCTAAAATAGGGATGTTCTTCATCTCACATTGCTGCAGTCCTAACATATGGGTAGTCCGCTGTCCTCGGTCGGCCCGAATACCAAAGTATTAGGCTGACGTCGGCCATGGGCGCTCAGATCTGACATCAGAGCGTCAGGGTATTAAAGCGCATGACCGACGTCATATCCCCAGTCTTTTTTGCCGCATGGTCCGATGCAGAAGCAGCGTTTGCAAGTGCCGTTCGGCGTTCTGAAATTTTCGTATTCTGAGTTTCAGACCGAAACCAAGTTGGGCTAAGTACCCCGTTGGGGAATATTTTGTTTTTTCTTGCCTCAGTTAATTCCGGATGTCAGAAAAAGTGAATAATTGTATTTCTTGTGGGAAACAGATACCGCATAGGGATTACCACTCTCTTTGTATTCCTTGTTTGGGACCTGAGCACGACGTAGTCGGGTGTCACTTTTGTGCTAGGTTTAATAAGCGCACCATTAAACGTAGGTTAGATTGCGCTAGGCTTGTCTTCGGTAAGCGGTGTAATTATAATATGCCGTCGGATCCTCCGGCGCCGCCAAGAAGCGCAAAGAAAAATCTTTAAAGTCCAGGCAGGATGAGTCGTCCGTTCCGGACGCCGGTTCTTTAGAAACTACGGTGGAATCTGTGGATCCAGCCGAGGTTTCAGTTGAGTCTTATGGGGAGGCTTTAATTTTGCAAGATGTTTCCTCTCAGGAGTCAGGTCAGGCTGAGGGGGCCTCTCAGGTTGCTGTTCTCCCTTCCTTGCCTAAGGTGGTTAGGCCTTCTCCTTCTGTCTCTAAGGCTCCTTCCAAAGGCAGGCCTGGTTTGCTTTCCACTGGTGTCAGTCCTAGTTCTGCAGGTTCTTTGCCTAAAAAACACATGCTTAAAATGGCAGAAGATTTAATTTCTTTAATCAGAGGTTCTATGCCCCCTCCTGATAAGAGGCCTAGGGTGGAGCCAGAGGTGGAAAGTTTGGAGCAGGCTTCAGATTACTCAGAGTCTTCGGCTGAAGACATTCAGGATTTTCCTCCTTATTCTGATTCAGACGCAGAGGATTCCACTCCTTCTGCTTCTCCTCCAGAGGATTTTTCTTTTTCAGAAACCCTGCATTCTATGAGGGAGCATTTTAAATGGGAAGGTCAGGATTTCTCAGATTCCCGAAAGAGGCTTAGGGAATTTTTGTTTTTACCACAGCATAGGCCCTTGGCTATACCTCCTGTTTTGGATGTTGTTCAAGACGTTTTCTCCGAGGCTTCACTTAATCCAGACTCTCTGCCTCCTGCGCCAGTTAAGCCAGACAGGTATTACAGAGTACCCGAGGCTCATAAATATCTGTATAAGAGTCCAAGGGCTGACCCAGAAACTATTAGCCAGGGACCTAAGGGTGTCAGGGCTTCTGTTGTAAAGAATCCAGTTCCTATGGATAAAGATGCTAGAGCTTTGGATAGATGGGGTAAGAAAGTGTATACCTCTTCCACTTTAGCAATGAGGGCTTTGAATTGCCAGTTTCATATGTTGAAGTACCAGAATTTTCTCCTTACTCAGCTAAAATCTAAAGTGGATGCTTTGGCAGAGGGCATAGAGTGTAAGGAATTACAGGATTTGGTACATGCCTCTGAACAGGTGGGTAAGCATTCTTTGCAGTGTGGTTTCGATGCTTTACAGGCTTCTTCCAGGGTGGCTGCCACTGGTTCAGTTATTCGCAGGCACGCCTGGCTTAAGGATCAGAATTTGTCAGAGCATGTTAAAACTAGAATTTTGGATGCTCCTTTACAGTCTGAAGTTTTGTTTGGTTTTCCTGTGGAGTCTGTCTTGAAGAAAATGGAAGACAAGGCTAAGTCTATGCAGACTGTTAAAGATTTTTTGCAGGTGCAGCCTCCTAAGTTTAGCAGGAATTGGCCTACTAAGGGATGGGCTTATCCTTCTTCTGATTTACAGTCTAGGGGTAGATCTAGACGTGGTAGGGGCAGAGCTCAGAGTTCTTTCAGGCCTAGAACATGGAGTTCACCTGCACAATCTACAGGTGAGGGCAGGGGCCAGTCTTTTCGTAAACAGGCCCAATGACCTGCATCTTCAGCTGCCAGATTCTTCCTGTCTGGCAGCTCCTTTGGGAGGAAAGTTGGCACTCTTCAAGCAAAACTGGTTTTTAGTCACCCAGGACAAATGGGTGTTGGACATTATAGACCGAGGCTACAAGTTTTATTTCCATACATTGCCTCCTTTCAAAGGCATGCCAGGCGTTCCTCCTCAGCAAAGGGTAGAGGCTCACAAGCAGATTTCTTTACTTCTTCAAATGGGGGCTATACAGCAGGTCCCTCTGTCAGAAGTGGGCCTAGGATTTTATTCTCGCCTGTTTCTAGTACCAAAGAAAGGAAACACTTGGAGGCCGATTTTGGATTCATCTATCCTCAACACATACCTGGACATCCCAAAATTCAAGATGTTGACGTTGCAACAACTTCTACCTCTGTTGGGCAAAGATCACTGGATGGTAACTCTGGATCTCAAAGAGGCTTATCTTCATGTTCCTATCAGGCCCAGTTGCAGGAGATACCTGCGTTTTCGGGCTGGGACTTTACATTATCAGTTCTCTGCATTGCCCTTTGGCTTATCTACTGCGCCCAGGGTGTTCACAAAGGTTCTGGCTCCAGTGATAGCCTTCTTACGGTTAAGAGGAATACAAATTTATCCTTATTTGGACGATTGCCTGATTCTTGCTCAAGACAAGTACGAACTTCTTCATCATCTACAGTATGTGATGGCAGTGTTAAGGTGCCTAGGTAATCTGTGAACGAAACAAAGTCCAGTCTAGTACCCTCTCAGGAAATGTGCTTTCTGGGTGTGAGACTGAATACAGCTTCCCAGATGGCCTTTTTGACCCCGGACAAGCAAAAGAACCTTACACTTTACTTCCATCAATTGTCTCTACGGTCCAGGCTGACTGCAAGGACAGTCCTTCAAGCCTTGGGGTTCATGGCATCTTGTATTCTGGTGCTTCCCAATGCCAAACTGCATATGAGGAAGCTACAATGGTATCTCAAAAATGTATGGACACAACACTGCCAAGATCTGGACACTGTCATTCAAATAATACCTTGCATTCAAAAGGAATTTTTGTGGTGGGCTCAGGAATGTCACCTAAACAGGGGACTCTCTGTGACCCGACCAGAGGCGAGTCAGATTTTAACGACAGATGCCTCGGACAAGGCTTGGGGAGCACACCTCAATGGAAAATGGGTTCAAGACACGTGGCCTGCCAGACTTCAACATTTACATATCAACTTGAAGGAGATGTTAGCAGTCCAATTTGCATTGATGGCTTTCAAGGATTTACTTCACCCAGGGCAAGTGTTGATTCAAACAGACAACACAACTGTCATGTGGTACATCAACAAGCAAGGGGAACCCATTCTACCCTCTTTGCAGGCAAGCAATGATTTTGTGGGAGACTGCTCTCAGTTTACACCTCAGTCTTCAGGCAAGGTTTCTACCAGGAGCACAGAACTCCTTAGCAGATGTTTTGAGCAGACAGATAGTGGATCACCACGAGTGGAAATTGGATCCTCATGTATTTCGAAAATTGACAGTGATATGGGGAACTCCAGACATAGATCTGTTCGCTTCTCCACTAAATTTCCAGTTGCCAAAGTTTTGCACAAAAATGTTTCATCCCACAGCTTGGAAAGTGGATGCTCTATCATTCAGTTGGAGCAATCTTCACGTCTATGCCTTTCCGCCTCTGCCTCTCCTCCCCAAGGTACTCTTGAAGGTCAGACAAGACAAGCCCTCCATGATTCTAATAGCTCCAGATTGGCCTCGACAGCACTGGTACCCTCTGCTGAGGAGTTTAGTACGGGAGCCTCCATGGTTTTTGCCTTCGATTCCGCACCTTTTGTCTCAGGAGGGCAATCATTTCCTCAATGTCAGGATTCAGTCCCTGCATCTAACAGCCTGGCATATTCTGTTCTAGAACCTGGAGGGTCGCAGCTTCCACAACAAGTTTTGAATGTTATTTTGGAGACCAGAAGGCCTAGTACAAGGAAAGTTTATGCTGATAAATGGAGGAGATTTTTAATTTGGAGCAAAACAAAGAGCTTTGATGTTTCCAGGCCTGATTTAAGTGTTTCTCTTCAATATCTTACAGAATTATTAGACAAGGGTTTGTCTTTCTCCTCTATAAAAGTTCATGCTGCAGCCATTGCTGCTCACTATGACTGTGACCCACCATTATTCTCTCATCCTTTGTTTAAGCAATTTCTTAGAGGGGCAAAGAACATAAGACCCCCACGTAGAGCTCCTACTCCTGCCTGGGATCTCAATTTTGTGTTGGAAAAACTTACTTTACCTCCTTTTGAACCTGCAGCTACTGCTGAGTTAAAGTATTTGTCTTGGAAGACTGCTTTTTTGTTGGCCATTACGTCTGCTAGAAGGGTTTCTGAATTACAGGCTCTTATGGCAGTTGAACCCTTCCTAATTTTTCATAAGGATAGGGTATCTCTGCGTACTAACCCTACTTTTATGCCTAAAGTGGTTTCAAATGTGGCCCTGAACCAATCAATTAATTTGCCTACTTTTTATGCAGATCCCCAAAATAAAGGGGAGAAAATTTTGCACACTTTGGATATTCACAGGCAGTTGCGTTATTATTTGAGCAAGACTAGAGGGTTCAGACAGTCTCAGCAGTTGTTTGTTTCTTTTGCTTTGGGTTCTCAGGGGAAACCTGTTTCAAAACAAACTATTTCTAAGTGGATTGGCCTTTGTATTGCTTTTTGTTATTCTCATCATGGTAAGGAGATTCCGGCTGGAATCAGACCTCACTCCACTAGGGCTACTGCCACTTCTACTGCTTTTTTAAGGGGAGTAGCTACTAAAGATATTTTGGAAGCAGCTACTTGGAGTTCAGTGCACATTTTTTCTAAACATTACCATCTTCCTCTTTATTCCAAATCTAGGGCTGGATTTGCCACTGCAATCTTACAGGGCATTTTGGCAGCTCCCAATGCTTTATGATTTTGCCAGCCTCCCTTTACCTCTGCTTTGGGATTCTACCTATATGTTAGGACTGCAGCAATGTGAGATGAAGAACATAGTACAGTTTTGTACCTACCATAAATGTAGATGTTCGAAGATCCACATTGCTGCAGTCCGATTTACCCTCCCTCCTTCCCCTCTGTAGTTTGGAATGGTTGTATGGTTTGGGTGGTAGCTGTTGTTTGTACATGCCTTTTGGGAAGTATTCTATTTTTGACTGTGGCCTTTCTTTTTAGGGCCTTCTGACATCTGGGGCAAGAAAAGACTGAGGATATGACGTCGGTCATGCGCTTTAATACCCTGACGCTCTGATGTCAGATCTGAGCGCCCATGACCGACATCAGCCTAATACTTTGGTATTCGGGCCGACCGAGGACAGCGGACTACCCATATGTTAGGACTGCAGCAATGTGGATCTTCGAACATCTACATTTATGGTAGGTACAAAACTGTACTATTCTTGCAGTTAACTCAGACTGCAACAAAAGTAGTAAATCCTGGGTATAACAGTAGATGTTTGTTTAATGCAGCTTTGAGTACAGTTATCAAGAAGCAGTCTACACTGAGAATCCAGCTTTGGTTAAAGAACAGATTGTGAGCACTCCTTGGACAAATATTTGGCATCCTTCCCAAATTAGTATAAGTAAGGGAAGACGACGCAAATGGTTAGCTTTTTTTCTTCACTTATTCCCAAGTACAGTAA
This sequence comes from Protopterus annectens, assembly GCF_019279795.1. Lineage (NCBI taxonomy): Eukaryota > Metazoa > Chordata > Ceratodontiformes > Protopteridae > Protopterus > Protopterus annectens. Next base: position 90,944,640 of record NC_056736.1, on the reverse strand, counting down.
GAATTTTCATACAAAACAGTGACCCTTTTTTAGGGGAAAAAGTCTTATTTTGAGCAGTTTAAACAGAAAATGGTCTTTGAGAAAGACCTTTTAGAAAGAAGACGGTGGTTGGAAGAGCAGCAGGTCAAAAATGGGGTAATGACTCCTCTCCTTGACAAGATTCTACCCCCGATTTTGATTATTCAAAGACATCACCCCACCACCTCGAGAATGACTAATGACCTTCAGGTGTGGTTTAACCTGACCACAGATGTCTGCATGGCGGAGGACATTGCTTTAGGACACAGAAGTGACTTTAGTACCTTTGCATTCTTTCTGAGATGGATTTTACTGCACCCAGGACAGTTCTCCTTGGCAGACCCAGTTCTAGACCAGTTCCTTGCTAATACTGCTGTAGAAAGACCACCCACTAAGAAAGCAGGGACAGGGTTACATTCTTTATTGTTTTTGGTTCCAAGAAACGATAGATTTTAAATACATTTTTCTGACCTGTCAAAGCTAATCAGGTTTCTGTTCATAAAAAAAAAAAAAAAATCAGCTTGTCAGCCTCATAGACCCTACTCTCCCTCTACTACTACCAGAAACCCTTCCAGTCACTGTAGACATAAAGTATGCATTCCTTCATTGCCTGTTATTCAAGGAATACATGACATTTCTCAGGTACCTAGCAGGAACTCAGTATTTGCAGTTCACTTCCTTGCCCTTTGGGCTGCCCGGGGAATTCACCAAATGCTTAGCTCCAGGTTTTGCTCTTCTCATGCTCAAGGGTATCCACATCTACACATATCTGAATGATGGCACAATTCATCCCATCGCACAGAAGAATCTGACCAAGGCCTAACCAGTCTGGGCATTTTCATAAACTAAAACTGAGCCTTATCCCTTCTGCAGGAAGTCCTTATCAGGGGCAGTCTTGGTCACTAAGGAAATGGGTTGTTTCTTCTAGAGAAGACCTGCTTGCTGTACTTTTAACATGGGGGCACTGGTGGTAGAATTCTAGCTTAGCTGTTGGGATGTTGGGAAGTACTGTGGAGTAACTTTCATGTAAATGTTTGGCATTGTATGTTACTAATAGAACTGCTAAATGCTTTGCTCACTTTACATTTATCTTCCAACTTTTTGAATCCCCAACACCTTCTGTTAAGGTCTCCAAAACATCACTGACTCCAAAAAAAACTTCAACTGCAAAAACAAATAGTTAAATGCATTAATAGCTATTGAAGACTCTCTGACCATCAGCATGGTTTCCACAATGTCTTCAGCACTGTAGCATCTTTAATCACTGCTACTTACACTATTTGCAATAACATAAGTGAAGGAATTGTCACCGCTAGACTAAATGTAGATGTATCTAGAGCTTTTGAGATTAATTATGAAATACTACAAAGAAAACTCATAAAATTTAATTTTGGTAATAAATGGTGCTGCGGTAGCGTTGTCGCCTCACAGCAAGGCGTTATCGCATTCGATTCTCAGCTAGAGCGTCTTCTGTGTGGAGGCATGCATGAATGGGCATGCCTTCGTTGAAGGTTGTGCGTCAGGGCTGGTAACTCAACACGTAAAAATACACTACCAAACATTAGCGGACCGGAGTTCCGCTGTGGCGACCCCTAACCAGGATAAGCCGAAAGACACAACAGCAACATTCTGTTACCTTACAGACAAAAACTTTTAAGTCCATGTCAACAATCAGTACAGTAAATTCTCAGTTAAGCGGAATGCAAGCAACTGACAAAAGAATATTGAAGAAATACAGTACAATTTTCATGTGTTGCACTTTTTCCCCCTGCAGAAATGTACCTTATGTTTTTAGAGTTTTAAAAAGCTAGATAGGAAGAAATTCCCTCTCTCTCCAACCTGAGAACAAAGCAAACCAAACAAACAGTATAGGGTGCAGTATTAGTCAGGCCTGTTTTTAATAGTAAAACTCAAGCAACCAGAAACTACAGATGTTAAGTTGTCTATCTCGCCTTCATTCTTTCTGGATGGGTTTGGAGCCGATCCTCGGCTCCGACTCTACCTTTTTATAAAGCTCGAGAGCTATTTACCGGCTCGAGGCCTCCCCTTATCCCACAATGCTAGGCGTCAGTTACCCAGATCTCGTTTGCCGCTTCAGGTACGAGGTTGCGTTTTTACCGGCTCCAGGTTGTATAATTCTTTTTATAACCTTTCATAGTCAGGGTTGTTGTTGCTAATTTAGATTTTCTTTTCTATTAAAGTTGTTAAATTGTAATCCCTTTAGACCCACGTATAATCCCCTTTTTTCTGTTGATTGCAGAGTTTTATTCCCTTCCCCTCCCCATTCCCCTTTGGGGTAGTGGTTAGGCCTATCTCTGTATGGTGTGTTTATATATATATATATATATATATAGTTTTTTGGTTAATTATAACTGCTATAGTTGTAGAAGTTGTATTGTCTGTTCTAGTGTGTGTGTGTCTGTGTTTAGTGTTTAAGCACTAGTTTAAATTCCCTTGGTATCTCTTCTACCATGTCCAAAGATACCAAGGTTTCAGGTTTCAAGAAGTGTGACTCGTGCTGTCAGAAGATGTCTCTGACAGACGGTCACACTTGTGTTTATTGTTTGGGCCCCCTACACCTGCAGGACTCTTGTTCGGTCTGTCATGCTTTCAGGCCGAGAGTCCTGCAGGAACGTAGGAATAAACTAATTTTGAGAGGCTTGTTAAAGCCTGAAGGATCCCCGACTAAGCCTTCGTCGGGGAAATCCTTAAAGCCCGCCAAACCGTCGGCTCCCTATTCAGAGCCGACGCCGAGCGGAGCTTCTACTTCTTTGTCTGTTCCGGCCAGAAGCGTTCGAGATCCCCTTCTTTAGAATCCGTTCGCTCGGCTCCTAGGTCCCCTTTACTACAATCGGAGCGGAGTCATAGGTCCCATTCCTCTCGGCCCTCCAGGTTATTTGACCATGACTTAGAGAGGGTGGTCAGTAGGCTCCTTAAGTCGCAGGCACTGGCCAAAATGTTGACTAGCCCTTCTCAGCAGACTGTGGCTATCCCTGTTTCTTCAACTATTCCTCCTCCGACTCTACTACCGTGTTCGGAGCCGGAGCTTGTTGGGGCTCGAATCTTCATAACGTCTGAGCCGATACCCCACCCTTCGGCTCCTTCATCGGCTCCGATCTCTTTATTGGTTCCGTCCTTGGAGGGATCCAGGCGCCGAGACTTCCTCGTCGGCTCCGAGGGGGCGAGTGGCATTGGACCCTTGTCCGACCCCTTCCTCCCTCTCGGGGCCTCGGCGCAGGTGAGCTCAGCCCCATCGGCCTCGGAGCCGTCCCTCTCTGTGCCGGGAGGGGTTCACGTCTCTTCGGAGCGGGGGCCCTCTTCTCTGCCTGATAGGGGCACCTTTGAGGTCATGAGGAGCGTGCTGACTCCTGGGTCGGCTCCGCGATCAACCCCTTCAGCTCCTCCCCCCATGGTGCCTGTGTCGGTCTCTGTCCACCCTCCTGACCCCAAGCGTGGAGAACAAGCGCTCCAGATAGCCCCATCGGGTGCATCTTCCTCTTCCGAGGCCTCCCCTGATCAATCGGAGGAGCCCCCTCGGAAGAAAAAATGTAAGAGGAAGCATGTTGACTCCCCAGAGTCCGTCACCTCTGACACTGACTTGGAGGATTCGGAAGGATCCCCAAGGTCTCCCTCTGAGGATGTCTCCTTTTCAGCCATCCTTGAGATCCTTAAGCAGAGGGGGAACTGGACTGCCCTCAACCTTTCCGAGGACGAGTCGGTGTATCTGAACGCGTTTGGTTCTCGTCCTTCCACCTCCTGGGTGTCTCCGCCTTTCTACCCACTCATGGAAGTAGTGGCTCGGAAGGCATGGACGGCCCCTGACACAGTGGAACCAACTCCCCGCAGGCCCACAAAATTCATCACAGCCCCGTCCGACAAACATTTTCTCACTAAGGGTGTCCCTGTTGATGCCATGGTGGTTGCAGCAGCCACTAAGAAGGAGTTGGCTGACCCTTCAGTGCCTGTCCATCCACCTAATGAAGAATCTAGGACAATGGACAGGTACGGGAAGCGGATGTTTTCTTCAGCGACTTTTTCCATGCGGTCGCTGAACTATCTGGGCCATTTCACCCGCCTTCAAAGAGATCTCCTTAAGGAACTCGGTGATACCCTTCAGGATCCATCTGCTGCGGGGTCTCAGGAAAAGATAAACTCCCAGCTGGCGACCCTTAATTCTATAGTCAACTCTTCCATGCGGCGCATTTCTTATGCAGCTGATGGGGTGAGTAGAGCCGCAGGAACAGGCGTGGCTTTGAGAAGACATGCCTGGATGCGGTTGCTGACCCCCTTTAAGGCATCCTTCACCAATACCCCCTTCAATGGTTCAGCTTTGTTCGGACCACAGGTGAAGGATACCCTTACCAGGTGTGAGCAGGAAGGCAAGACTCTCCCTGCCGTGGGAGTCCGTTTTTCTACTCCTTCTAGACCATACCCTAAAGGTCAGAAGGGTGGAAAAATGTGGTTTTGCAAACCCCAAAGAGTTGTGCCTGGCTCACATGGAGAGTTTCCCTCCAGGGGCAGAGGAGGGAACAACAACAGACGCCGCCCGAGGGGCAGAGGGGGTCCGCAGAATCAGGGTAGCAGGGAAACCTTTTCCGACAAACCCTTTCAGCACCCCTGAGGGGCTGCCCGACTGTCCACTCTCGGAGGCAGTCGGGGGAAGATTATCACTGTACCCAGAAGCCTAGCGACTCCTCATACAAGACAAATGGGTACAGGCTATCATATCCGAGGGTTACAAAATCCCCTTTGTCCACACCCCCATTCAAACAAACAGATCCCTTCCAGATGTTCCACCCGGTCTAAGGGAACAAGCAGTACTAGAAATCTCAAAACTGCTAAGAAAAAGAGTCATCCAGCCAGTCCCAGCAGACCAGCAAGGATCTGGGATTTACTCCAAGTTCTTTTTGGTACCAAAGAAGACAGGGGACTAGAGACCCATTTTGGATCTCAGCAGATTAGACAAATCTGTTCAAAGAACGAAGTTCCGGATGGTCATGCTTCAGTCCATTCTACCCTTTTTGGGTCCGGACATTTGGATGTGCTCCATAGACCTTCAGGATGCGTACTACCATCTCAAAATGAACAGACACTCCAGGAGGTTTCTCCGCTTCCAGCTGGGAACCAGTCACTATCAATTCAGAGCCCTGCCCTTTGGTCTCACCACAGCCCCCAGGGTGTTCACCAAATGCATGGCAGTGGTTACGGCTCACCTGAGAAGGAGAGGATTCCAGGTGTTTCCATATCTAGACGACTGGCTCCTAACTGCTTCCACCAGGCATCAACTAATCCGAGCCAGGGATTATACCATCCAAACTTGTTCAGAGCTAGGTTTCTCTATAAACTTAGAAAAGTCTGCATTGTCACCTTCTCAATCTATAACCTTTATAGGCGCCATATTAAACACAAAAGAACTGTCGGCAAAACTCCCATTAGAAAGAGTATTAGACATTCGCCGACATGTTCAAATGTTGCTACAATGCAAGAGAATTCAGGCCAGATTTGTATTGAAAACCTTGGGTCTCATGGCAGCAGCTATCACATTACTTCCCCTGGCCCGTTTTCACATGCAAATTCTTCAGTGGATGCTCTTTACCCAATGGTCCTTTCAACAGCTTCCGATGTCTCACAACATAATACTCAATCATGCAAAGACCACCTTTCTTGGTGGATGGTCTCCCCTCAAGTTTTTCAGGGCAGACCGTTTGTACTTCCTCCTCCGGTTGTCACGGTGACAACGGATGCCTCCCTGATCGGGTGGGGGGGCATTTTCAGGGCAGGACTGTCCAGGGCACTTGGCAACCCCTAGAGTACCATCTGCACATAAACGTCTTTGAGATGAGAGCGGTACTTTTAGCATTGCAAGCTCTTCAGGACTCTCTACCTACCGGGACTATTGCAGTTCACACGGACAGTATGTCGGTAGTGTAGTACATCAACAAGCAGGGCGGAACCAGGTCCTATCCCTTATGTCGAGAAGCACTCAGACTTTGGCAGTGGGCGATCTCCTCTCAATGGTTTCTGATAGCAACGTACATCCCCGGGAAGTCCAACGTCATAGAGGACAGGCTAAGCAGAGCAATCCTTATGCCTCACGAGTGGTCTCTCAATCAGTTAGTAGCGGACAAAATTTTCCGCAGATGGGGTCAACCTTGCTGCGACCTTTTTGCAACCCCTTTCAACAGCAAGTGCAGTGACTTCCTCACTCTCTTCCCCCTCCCAGGCCATTCCCCCAGAGACGCTGTAGTTCACGATTGGCCCCGGGGTCTGCTCTATGCATTCCCTCCTTTTCCCTTAATTCCAAAACTGATTCAGAAAGCGACCGCTTTGGGATCCAGGATGATCCTCATTGCTCCTTACTGGCCTCGACAAATTTGGTTCCCATTCCTGCATCGTCACCTGCTGGAGCAGCCCCAGAATCTGGACCCAGTGCCAGACCTCTTGATCCATCAGACCATCATGCACCAATCCCTTCACTCTCTCAACCTCATAGCTTGGTTGCTCCACTTCCAACCTTAGCCAGGCTTCCACATATTTCTCAGATAGTGCGCAAAATCATACTTTCTTCGCACAAACCTTCTACTAGAAAGACTTATGCTAGTAAGTGGAAACGTTTTTCCTTCTGGGCAGAGGCTAGAAAGAAAGACCCCTTTACAGCCCCTGTCCATAATGTTTTAGATTTTTTGACGGAACTTTTTCGAGCAGGTTCCTCAGCTGCCACCATTAGGGTCCAATTGGCTGCTATCGCACATTTTCATGTTAGCCTATCAGAGCCCAGTATCATGTCCCACAAACTTTGTAAGGCCTTTCTTAAAGGAACTGTCTTACTTAGACCCCCGGTTAAAGATCCCTCCTCCGTGGGATTTGAACTTGATATTAACTTCATTGATTCTCCCTCCCTTTGAACCTGCAGCTTCTTGTTCCTTAAAGTTACTCTCCTGGAAGACTCTCTTCTTAGTAGCCATCACCTCGGCCAGAAGAGTATCGGAACTTCAAGCCCTTTGTGTTCGCCCTCCATATCTTATTTTTCACAAAGATAGAGTTTCACTCAGGACTAATCCTTCCTTTTTGCCCAAAATACCCTCAGAGACAAATCTCAATCAAGCGATTGATCTTCCTGTCTTTTTTCCTAATTATTCAAACAGAGCTGAACAAAACTTACACTATTTGGACATTCATAGGCAGTTACGTTTTTATTTGGATAGGACCAAACAGTCAAGAAAAATCAGATCAACTCTTCCTGCCCTATGCTGAGGGGAAGCAGGGCCTGCCAGTTTCTAAGGTAACCTTGTCCTGGTGGCTGGCCTCTATTATTACCTTGATCTACCAACTGAGACATAAAGAATTTCCTTCAAAACCAAAAGCTCATTCCACCAGAGCATTGGCTACGTCGGTAGCTTTTCAGACTAGACTTCCAATGGAATCTATTTGTGCTGCAGCAACATGGGCCACTCCTCATTCATTTCGCATTACAAGTTGGATATGGCCTCCAGAAGTCGAGCTGATTTTGGTTCCACTGTGCTCAAGAGTCTGTTTCGATGAGCCACCCAGGGCTAAGGTGCTAGGGACGTTGTCCCATCCAGCAAGAATGAAGGCGAGATAGACAACTTAACATTAAAAAGTTATGTACCTACCAATAACGTTCCATGTAGTTGTCTTCATCTCGCCTTCTTTCTTGCGTCCCAACCTCCATCCCCCTAGCCTGGTTAGGGCCGAGAAGAATCCCTTTTGAGGCCTTCTTCCTACGGTTGACCTTGTTTTTAGTTTACGTCCTCCTCTGTTTGTAGCACTGTAGGTAAACCTTTGGTGGGAACTAGTGTGTTTTTTTTCCATGGTGTTATCTTTCCAAACGAGATCTGGATATCTGACGCCTAGCATTGTGGGATAAGGGGAGGCCTCTAGCCGGTAAATAGCTCTCGAGCTTTAGAAAAAGGCCGAGTCGGAGACTAGGATCGGCTCTGAGCCCATCCAGCAAGAAAGAAGGCGAGATGACAACTAACATGGAACGTTATGGTAGGTACATAACTTCTTATTATCCAGCATCTACCAATCCCCATGGGTGCCGGTTAACTGAGAGTTTACTGTACTCTTGATAAGTTAACCCTCAATACCTTTGGCCCCCAAGGCTCAGTTCTAGGTGCTCCTGTTTTCTTACTTTTTATTAATGACCTCACCTGCAATCTACCACTTCCATATGTCGTATTGTATGCAGATGATACATTTCATCTTGAGAGTTGCAATTCTTACATGTATCTGCAGTCACAGCTACAGAACAGCTTTTCTGACCATTGACAGTAGTCTGTTATGAACAAACGTGTAATTAACCCCACAAAAAAAAACTGAATGTTATGTTTATTTTTCATTTCATCCCAGAAAAAGTGAGCAAGCTGGTGTCATTCATTACATTTGTGAGTACAGATATTTAGATCTTACTCTCCACTCATCCTTAACTTTTAAAATGCACACTTGTAATAGTACAAGCAAAGTTGTAAGATTTCATATATTCTTTAAACAGTTACCAGAACAGCTATTTGATAGAAACATGCTGCTTCCTAAAGTAAGAATATTGCTTGCCTTTAATATCCTGGAAGTCTTTACACAGTGCACAAAGACTTCAGATTATTGAAAACAAGATCTGCAAAGTTGTACTACTAGTAGACTCATGCTCATCCCTGCAACCTACTAAAAGGGCTGAGAAGTCTTGCTGTAACTAACAGCACTGCTTTATTTTTAAGGGCCTTATTGTTTAAAATTATTTATTTATTTTATATTTGTTGACCGGGTTTGTCCGACTGGCTACAATGCCCATTTTCAGCAGAGGCCCAAGGAGAAAAGCTCCAACAGAAAATAGAAATTTTACATATTAAATACATATAGAAATACATTCATCAGTACCACAGATTACTGCATTACAGTGCCACACATTACATACATCAGTACCACACATTATTGCATTACAGTGTCATACATTAAACTGTGGCAAGTGAAATGCATAGAAATACATTCAGCAGGATACATTCATAATTACATATTATATACATAATAGTGCAATAGTTACATAGCTGAAATATGTTACTAGTTATGTTTGTACAGTGATGTACCAAGAGGAGAAGATAAAGTAGGATACTATGCCCCCACTGAAAGGAGAACTTAATTAGGTAACCACCTTATTTCCTGTGGGCAATCCAGGAGGGCAACATAACCCTTACCCAGCTTCATTTCAGAACTGCTTGACAAAGGAAGACCATATATAAGTACTTTAGAGATAGTGGCTAACAAAATCTGAGGTTTTATGCTTCTAATATTGCTACTATATTGAGCAGTTCAGTTTTGTCAAATTTGCCAGTGTAAAATCTCTTAGTCTTTGTACATACTGTAAATAGGATGTAATTGCATCTTTCAGTTGTGTTTAAGTTATTGCCTCTAAGCACACTATATTGCCTTACTGTGTAATATTTTGTGTTTTTTCATTGCTTTGTATATGTCCTGTGTTGACTGTATCTACTTAATTTATATTGTAAATGTATATCCTGATTTCTACATGTCTTATACTTGACCTTGTACGTTTATGTTCTGATTTTATGCTTGTACGTGCTACTGTATTAAGTTGCTGTTTGGCTGAAAAGGATCAGCAGACCCGCCCACTTACCCTGTTATCAAATAGCAAAATACATTGGGGGATGGTAATATAAAGAGCTTTTATTGAGTGAAGGTTCCGCTGTATGGCTGGGAGACACAATTTTCATTGCTTCATGACTTTGTGATATATCAGTCTTAGAGTTTCTTATGTAAGGATTTTTAGAGAGGTTTCCATTTAATTTGTCTGTAAATGATGGGATCCTTTTGGTCTTAAGATTTTTTAATATGTAGAGACAGTAACACTCTCCCAAGAGCTTGGGATATTCACATGATCTATGTACTCAGCAAAACTATTTTTGCTCATTTCTCTGGATTTTCTCTGTAAAGTCCTATCATTTTGTCAGGGATAGGTGATTTTCTTTCATCCAAGTTTCTCTCCTAAATCTTTTCTTCAGATTTTAATTGATTAGGTGTTGACTTTCAAGATTGCTGCACATTGAATAACAGCTTAAGTCTACCTCTTCCAGTGTGAAAACAGAAACTCAGCAGAGAAAGCCAGTAGACTTGTGTTTATGGGTAAATTTCAGTAACTGGCTAGTAAGTGTACTGCCTGGATGCCAGGAAAAAAGAAATACAGAGGACCTGGAAAAAAATGCTACAAAAAGTGAGGAAGACACACACTGACTGGGGAAAGTTCTGCAGCTGTTCAGCAAAAAGTAATGCAGCCTCCAGACGTGAATTCCAGTAACGTACAGGAAGATGTAAGATAACACCACACAGACCTGGTTAAAGTAAACAAAACACCGATGGAGTATGTCAACACAAACAACAAAAAGCTGTAGAAAATGGAAGAAGCTTTAAACAAGTATTCAGATGAGGTGATAAAGCTGCTGAAATTAGAGGTTGAAATGAAGAAAAGACTGGCTGAATGAGACTGCTCAGGAAGAGATGCTTCAAACAATAATAGAATTAGAGGACAGAGCATGTAGGGAAAACCTGAGATTTTCAGCTATACCAGAGAAGCTGGAAGGAACAGACTACATTAAGTTTATGAAAGCACAAATAAGCAACTGGACTGGTATTCCAAAGCAGTTGTTAGTTGAAAGGGCACATCGTGTGTATGCTCCAAACCTGGCTATGAGAAAGCAACCTAGACCTTTAATAGTAAAGATGCAATTCTACCAGCAGGAGTTGATTTTGACAAAACTGGAAAAAGAACAAAGTACTAAAAGTGGGAGACAGCAGAGTGTTTGTGGAGAATGATTACTCATTATACACAAGGCAGAAGAGAAGCAAATTTATTCTACTATTCAGGGAATGTCGAGACACAGGTGTTGAGATTCAAACTGCTGTGCTCAGCTGTCTTCAAGGTATTCCTCCCTGGAGGGATAAAAATCATCTTTTGGTGAAGTACATGCTAAGGAGGAAATACAAAGGTTTGTCCAACAAAAAGTGAGCTGTGAAACAGAGAGAGATTCTCCTTGTTCTTCTAATAAAAAACACAGAGAGAGACTGTACCTGTGAAACTTTTTCCAGTGTTTCAATGGAAAATGGAGTGAGTGAAGGAAGGGAGCAAGAACGTTGACTAGAATAATTGAGAGTGCGTAGGAAATGACAGGATTTGGGAGATGGAAATGAACAGTAATAAAACCAGTGACTTAATGTGGGAATACAATGCAATAATTATGTGTGTGAAATATGACAGAACAAGCAGAACAAGAAAATCTTGAAATATTGGACTTTTTCAGAATTTGTTGGACTTGTGGGGGATTCTTAAGCATATGCCCTACTTAGTCATTAATGTACAAAAAATACTTTGGGGCGGGGAAGAGTAGGGACAAAGTTAACTGTAAGTAAAGATTTTTTTTTCTTACTAGAACTATTTATGTGGTGTATGGTTTTCTTTTTTTCAGTTATTTTTAAGTATAATTAAACATGTATTGCTGTCTTTTTTTTCTTTCTCCCTTCTTTTTTCAGTTTTAAGAAAGGCAATGCAATGAAAAAAATCATGGTTAAAATATGACAAAAGGAGAATTCATTAATTAAAGGATATTAGATTGATTTAAAGTTTTAAGAGAAAGCAAGTAAATGAAAAAGAATATTAAATATTATGAGCCTTTTTCTTGCAAATGCACATGTGCTCAGTAGCAGTTCTGCAGCTGGTCTTCATGTTTCCATGGAGCAATCTGATAAAGAAAAACTAGCTGCTTGGTTTTCCTGCAGTATGATAAAGAGAAACTGGCTACAGGCTGATGGAGAGTGATTGGCTGAAGAAAAAAAATAAGAAGAGAAATTGGCTAGGACATAATGTTCTCTGAAAGCATTCAGGGTTTTTCCCAGCTGGGAGAGCTATAAAGAAAAGACAAAACCAACTGGCACTTAGTAGAAATGCAGCCTTCACCATGCGTCTTAGTATCTTTAACCTTTCTTTTAGTTTAAATCAAGTCTGTGAGTATGGCTGCGAGTTTGGGACTTGTGTTCCTATTAGGAGGGTAAAACTTCAGTATTTGAAGATGTACATAGATGTGTGTGTTATTACTGAGTTGGGGGTATTGGGGTGCATTTGTTTTTTTTTTTTTTTTTGTTTGAGGGCTTTCAATAAAACAAAACGTTTTGTAAGATATGACATAAGCTCAAATGCATATGACAAGAAGCAATTGTATAAAAGTTCAACCTGTCAAGCAGTGTATGCACGTAACACAAAGATTGAACTAGACATTTAACAAAAAAGGTATTATACATAAAAGGTGGGAGTAATAACTTTTTAATGCAATGATGCTTTCTGTGATATCTTTAAATGTCAACAGTCTCAATGATAAATACAAAAAAGAAATAGTCGACTATATTAAAACTGTAAAGTGCAAATAGCTATGCTATAAGAGATGCACTTAAAAAGAACTGAACAAGTGAATTTGATAAAGGTTTTCAAGATAGTTATTCAGCAGAATGTGTGGGACAAAGGAAATAGGAGTACTCTTATTAATTGCAAGAGGAGTTGCAATAGTGATAGAAGAGGATAAAAAAGAAAATAATGGCAGATGTGTAGTGCTAAGGGCGCTATTGGCAAGGGAGGGAGGATTACATTGGCATGTATTTATATTCCACCTAAAACTGCTATGATAGGGCTCAAGAAAATTGAGAGAAATGAGCAGTTGTCAGCAAGGAATATTACTTGTACGTGGGGATTGGAATGTGATTTGCAACAGTGAAGATGTGTCTGGGGGCCCAGAAGGGAAAGTATAACAAAGGAGGGTAGATTTTTGAAGAAATTTATGAAAATATTTGACATGGAAGACATGAATTCAGTAATAGGAGTTCCAAGTGAATTTACTATTATTCCCCAAGATATAAATCTGGGCTAGGCTATACAGTATTTACATTTCACAGAATATATGCATTCGGTTGAAGGTCTTGATAAGCACCCAATAACTATTTCAAATCATGTGCCAATAATATCTAAAATAAAGAGAGGCTAGTGAAATAAAAATGAGACACTGGTGATTTCCCACCTAGTTGTTGAAAAGAGAGAAATTTAAGGAATGGGTAGTGAAATTATTTAGGATCTATTAGGACATAATTCTTTTCTGAAAATATAGTTAGGGAATGGGATATAATTAAGGTGGAGTTTAAAGATAGGGTGGAAATAAAAAAAGAGCTATGGTTAAGAAGCAACAATAGTTATTTAGAGGAACTGGCAAATTTTAACGTATTATCAAATGGGGGGGGGGATATCACAGAATAAGAAGAGAATAAACTGCAGAATGCTAAGCAGAAAATAAGGGATTACCTAAGTAATATGTATGAGTTTAGAAAGATTGTTAAGCAACCGCTTTTTGGTAATAACAGTAGAGCACAAAAACTTTTAGCACGACTACTCAGGCAACAGAAAGTAGAAGGGGCTTTCGACAAGCTTAGAGAGCCTATAACAGGGGTGGGAGGTTGGCATAATGTTTAACATGTTTACCTTAAACCGAAGGTGCAGGGTTTGAGTCTCACATGGGATAATTGGCTAGGCTTAAAATGGTCCATAAGGGCAGTTAGCCTAGTACTAATCTATGAACCTATGGCCTGTAGAGTTATTAGAAATATTTTAGAAATTCTGTGAAAGTCTGTATAAAGCAGAGAAATATGGAAATCAGGAAAAGATACAAATGGAAATGTTTATGGAAGAATTAAATATGCTAAGGTTAGAGGTAGGTGAGGCTCAGTTACTAATGGTTAGGAATGGACAAGATGAGATAAAAATTGTGATGTATAATCAATCTACAAGAAAGTCCCCAGGAATAGGTGGTATTCCTGTGGATGTTTGGAAGCTAGGAGGGGGACAAAACTCATAAAAGATCTGGAAGGATTTGTTTCAGTATTTTAAGAAGAGAAGGACCAACATCCTAGAAGAAAGCAGTGGTAGGTGTAATACCTAAAGAGGGTAAAGAGCCATCAGACCCAGCTTCATACAGGCCCATGTTAATACTAAACCATGATTATAAAGTGTTCATATCTATGACTAGAAGAATGACAAAAGTAATGCCAAAATTGAAGATATGAATCAGTTTGTTTTTGTGGAGGGGAGGCAGACATTTGACAGCATTAACAGAACACTGATGATCCATAGCGAAGCAGAATGTAAGGAGATACCATTGTTGTTGGTGGGTCTTGATGCAGAGAAAGCATTTGATAGAGTAAGCTGGGACTTTATGAGCAGGGCAATGGAAGCATTTGCATTTCCTGAAAAAAATATAAGGTTGATTAGAAGGATATATGTGGCATCTGAGGTGAAAATTAGAGGGTGGGGTCCTCTCTGATGATTTCTGCTTGAAGAGAGGAACCAAACAGGGGTGTCTTCTCTCCCTTTGTTATTTGCATTACATTTAGAACCACTGGCAAAGAAAATAAGGAACTTAGAAATGCAAGGATGTAATTGGTATGGTAGTCAAGAAAAGCTGGCTGTATTTGCAGATTATATTTTATACTTGATAAAACCAGAAAGAGACACAGTGTTGTGGAACATTTTGAGATAGTTTCAAATCTTTTCTAGATACAAAATTAATGATGCTAAAACAAAGGCAATAGTGGTAAATTATGTACCCACACACAATTTGGTTCAGCAATATCCATATTTATGGGGATGTGATAAAATGAAGTATTTAGGAGTATGGATTAAAAATGATTCTGTTGTGGCATCTAAGGGTGTCTGGGATATCCTAAGAAAAAGATAATGCAAAAACTGAGAAAATGGAAGCTTTTTTGTATAGATATGGATAGTACGATACAAGCAGTGAAATGTTTTTAGTTCCTTTAGTCTTGTACACAGGTTAGGCATATTTTTATCAACCAGAGGAGAAGTTGTGGATAGCAATTAATAAAGAACTGAAGGGCTTTTTGTGGGAGGGGACGACAAGAGTCAAATGGGATAATCTGATTCTTCCAATAGAACAGGATGGATTGGGATTACCCAACTGGAAAGGGTATTTCAGAGTTACACAGTTAAGCCTCCTATACATAGTGAATGCAAAAAAAATATAATTCAAAAGTGGAAAGGGATGATACTGATAACGGGGGGGGGGGGGCTCAAGAAGCAAGGAGAGACTGGGATTTTGGATGTAGGCCTTTAAGAAGAATAACAATGGTCATACAGAATGTTATACCCATAAAGTAGCAGAAAGTATTCTAAGAGCTAAGCCAGCACAGGAATGGAGAAAGGAGATTCTCTGATAGGGATGACTGCAATTAGGGATGTAGACAGTAGTGGGCTGGGATTTATTGGAGAAGACTGGCAAAGGAACCAATGTATTGGAAGTAAGTAACTAGAGAGGGAAAGGTAATGGAATGGGAAGTGGCCAAGAATTTGTGGAATCCAAGTTAGAGATTGCCTTCCCTATTGAGGATTTATGTCAGAGTATAGGCAAAGAGAAAGAAATAAGGGAATCCTAAATGAAAGCCCAGCACTGGTAGAGTTTTTAGTAGAATCTAGAACAGAAGCTGCCATTAAAAAAGGAATAATTAGAACATGTAAGACGTTGCATGATAGCTATGCGAATCAATCGGAGGAGGTTAGAAACGATTGGGAAGAGAGACTGGAAAGTAATTCACAAAGAAACAATGGGAGGATATATGTTTGTCTCCCAAATATGGAAAAAAAAAAAAGATGAGTTAGGAGTTTTACTTGGACTTATTTACGTAGATATTTTTGTACCCCAAGTAGACTCCAGAGAATTTTTCCTCAGGTAGACAGCAAATGTTGAAGGTGTAATGGGGAAGGAGTAGGTACTTGGGAACAAATTTTCTGGGATTGTGGTAGGTTGGCGGACTTTAAGGATACCCTGCGGGATGCACTGTCAGAGATGCTGGGTGGGCGGATTGGTGTGATGAGGGAGATGATTCTTCTGAGCTATGGTACAGAATCAGAATTTTCTAGACATGGTAAGACCTTGCTGTGTCTAATTATGGTGGCAGCCAAAAAGCATTTACTAGAAAATGGAAATCAAAATCTAAACCAACTGTATTAGAAGTAATGAATATAGTAACAGAGATAAAACAACTGGAATTGAGATCTTTAGAAGTGGGTAGGAGCAAACTACATAGGAAAAATGGGAATTTGAACAATACATACAGGGGATGAATGAGGTTTAAAAGAAAGCAGGACTTAAATGACCCATGTCATGTTTGACTGAAAATGATTGGGTAGATTATAAGTGATGTATAATGTTTACAACTTGGAAGCGTATCACTGTGGTTGTTTTATGCAAAATGCTTGCAACTAGGATTGTTTCTTTGTGGTTTGTTTTCATTTATATAAATATATGATTGTCGTAAGTTATGGTTGGTTTAATAAAGATGTTTCCCTTTTTATAGAAAAAGGGACAGGAATTCAATAATTTATGTAATGTTGCTTAGGTTATGTGATGTATAGCAATATATGTGAAGTATAATGTTTGTTATTGCTAATATGTTAATACAGTTTAATTATTTTTTGTATAATTGTTAAGTTTGCCTATTTCACAAGTGATAATTCAATAATGAAAGAAAATAAATTGGATGTTCCCTGATATATTCATTTGTCTTCAGCTTCATTTACCTACATTCTTTTGGTTGTAGTCCATTGTATGAAACACTGTTTGTGGTTGTGTATTGAGCGTTTGTATGTCTTGTCATGTTTGAAGGTAACAATGAAGCTTCATTCTTAGATATAGGGATATTTTAGATCTTCAGAGGCTTTTTCCTATAATATCTCCAGCTCAACACTTTTCTGAAATAATCTCTTCTTTCAGTCCATGCTTTCAAATTGTTTTTTTCTGCTGCTTTCCTAATTCTGGTTGTGATCCTAAAGCATTTTAAAAAGTTTGTACGTCCCATGTCGAAATTTTACAAGTCCTTCCAACTCCCGTACCCTCTGATAGCCATGGCTGCAGTTCAGACTTTTCAATAACACCTAGATCTTTTCTGGAATGCCCATTTTACCAGTCTGTATTGTTACTGTGTTTTTCTGTCAAAAGGTAACTTTTGTGAACTTGTAGTGTTTAACAGCAAGAGCTGCTCCTCTTCTCAGGAAAGAGGCACCATTTTCTGCTTGACCATAGAGTAGAGTATTGGTCCCATGGTTAAGTCACCCTTCCAGCCACAAAAAGGAAAAATAAGCAAAACAGCCTTTGACACCACAGCAGGCTAGCAATTTCCCATAGCAGCAAATAGATTACTCTGCTGTGGGCATTTGTTGCACCTTAGACCACTCATCTTTTACCCTGGATCCCTCCAGTTTAGCACCTGCAGCCACTGTGCGCAGAGGGTTAGCCATGTCCCCTGCAGCTGTTTGGGTTCCCTCAGTGGGCAAATAAAAGGAACTCTTGGCAGTCCTGTGAGAGGGAACAGATGAGGTTTCCCTGTTGTCAGAATGCTATGCCCATCCCTGAGGAAGCTGCTGCTGCCATTAGTAACATTTTTGGCCCCATTTTTCTGTCAAAAAGAAACAAAACCAAACATGTTTCTACTCCTCCACAACTTTCTTTGGATAGGATTAGTTAACTAAGTTTAATCCAACCCATTGATCCTTCTTATAAAGAAGTTTTTGGTAAAAGAGAGATTTCTTTTTCCTGAAGATATTCAAGATTCTGAATTTGAACAGGAAGATTCAAGGATGGATGCAGGATTTTTTTAATCAGATTTCTGATTCATACTCTGAGGAGAGTTCAGTTTTTGATTCTCCTTGTGGGTGTTTTTCTTTGTCTAAGACTGTTGCTAGAATGTTCCATTGTTTCAGTGGGAGAACACTGAAGTTTCTCGGTCTCAGAAAATACTGATTTATTACAGAAGGATTTTCCAGAACCCTATACCCATTTTTCCTGTCTTGTCTGCTTTAGAGGGTGTGTGCCTTACTGCCTGCAATTTGTCTGATAGCCAGCTGCCCCTAAAAAGGCAGTTAGGATGTATAAGGGTCCTCAGTCTTTTACATTTTTATATACTATTCCCAAACCTGACCCAGCAGCTATAGCTTTAGTTGATCCATTTGCTGCTAAGCAGTTGGTTAATTCCAATTCTATTCTTTCTGATAAGGACGGGAAAATTGATAGTATGGAGAAAAAAAAAATTGTATACTTCTGCAACTTTCGTTTTCAGAATTTTGAATTGCCAGACTTGTATGTTAGTTTGGTCTGACAAATGGTGAAAGTATGTGGAAAGTTTTAGCTGCAGGTGTTCTTCATGTTTCACTGTTGCAGTCGTTACATTTGGGTTATCTGCTTGCAGGTAGCCCTCAGTCAGCCTGATTATCAAAGTCTTGGTCCTGCGTTGATTGCTGTCTCATCTTCCATGACGTCAGGTAGTCAGGGGTATAAAGCATGCAGCTGACGCCATTACATCAGTCTTTCTTGCCATGCGGTGCCCAAAGCAGAAACAGTTTGCAAGTGCCAGTCGGCCGACTCCTGAAATTTTCGTTTTCGAGTTTCAGATCCGAAGTCTTCAACAAAGCTAAGTACCCCATTGGGGATCCTTTTTCTTGCTCTTGACCGATGTCAGTAAAAGTTAACAATTGTATTTCTTGTTGAAAGCAAATACCTCATAAAGATTTTCATTCATACTGCATACCTTGCTAGGCCCAGACCACGACTTCCCTCGCTGTCGGTTTTGTGCCTTATTCAAACCTCGAACTATTCATCGTCTGTTCATTTTCGCATCTAAATATTTTGGTACTTGGTTCAATTATCCATAAATTACTTCAGTAAGCCAACCGACTACCAACATTCTGAAAAAGTGCAAAGATAAAGACAGAGACAGACCGCATAGGTCCAAAGCTGCCAACGATGCTTCTGCTAATCTAGTAATCAGTTTGCCGGTACTCAGTGAGGCGCTTTCGCAGCCCCTGATACCCACTGCTGCAGATTCGCAGGCCTCTACTGAGACCCATTCGGAGTCCGGTATGCCGCAAGATGCTTCTTCGACTGTGGAACCTGCGGATGTCTGTACCTTGGACGGGTCTGGAGCTGCTTTGCAGGCACCGGCTTCTGAGGGTGTATTCAGGCCTACTGACTTGCATATTAAACCAACGCCATCTTCTTCTTCATGGACTAAAACTCGATCCACGCCTAGAAAACCGCCCAGACCGCATGGTCAGGCCCCTATCCTTGAAAAACAAATGATAAGAATGGCTGAAGACCTTATTACTCTAATCAGGGGAAGCCACCCTTCTCCCTCTTAGAGACATAGAACTGATTTTCCTTCTGATCAGGATTCTGATATTTCTGTTTTCTCTGATGACCAGGAGTTGCCCTTCTCTTCCTATGAGGATTCTGATGCAGAGGACTCCATTCCATCTGCTTCCCCTCCAGAGGATTTCTCTTTTGGTGAAACCTTGCATACTATTGGGGAGCATTTTCACTGGGAAAGCCAGGATTATTCAGACTCCAAAAAGAGGCTTAGGGAATTCTTAACTCTGCCTCAACACAGGCCTTTAGCTATCCTTCCTGTACTGGACATTGCAGATGATACCTTCTTGGAATCTAGCCTGGCCCCTGACACTTTATGTCCGGCTCCCAGAAAACCTGACTGGTATTACAGAGTACCTGACTCTCACAAGTTCCTCTTTAAGAATCCTACTGCGGATCCTGAGACCATTTCACAGGGACCCAAAGGCATTAAGGCTGCTACTGCCAAAAACCCAACCCCCCTCTGATAGAGATTCCAGGGCCCTGGACAGATGGGCTAAAAAGGTATACATGTCTGCTACTTTGGCCATTAGGGCCTTAAACTGCCAGTTTCATACGTTAAAGTATCAGCAACATATTATTGGATTGCTTAAACCAAAAATTATGTTGATTCCTGACTGTGCTGAAAATAAAGAATTACAGGATTTAATGCATTCTGCTGAACAAGTTGGAAAACATACTTTGCAATGTGGTTTTGATTCATTAGAGGTATCTTGCCAGGGCTGCTGTCACTGGGTCTGTACTTAGAAGGCATGCCTGGCTTAAGGAGCAAACTTTGCCAGATCATGTTAAAGCTAAATTACTGGATACGACCTTAAACCAAGAATGATTGTTTGGCAACAAAGCAGAAGAAGTACTCAAAAATATGGAGGAAAAAGCTAAATCTATGCAAACTGTTAATTTCCTGCAAGTACAGCCTCACAGATTTTAGTAGGCACTGGCCTTCTAACAATTGGTCCTTTCCTGCCTCTTCCAGGCCTTCTCAGTCCAAACCCAGGACCAGCAGACCATCCAGGCTTCAGTCTCTAGGTACTCACAGGCCTAAACAGTGGGGGGCTCCCATTTCCAAAGCTGGGAGTTGTAAGACACCCCCCCCATGGTAAACTGTCACAATGACTTAACTTTAAATCTTCCAAGCCATGCTCAACTGACTGTTCCTTTTGGGGGAAAGATTGCTCTGCATGCAAAAAACTCGGAACTCCTTACCCAAGATAAATGGGTTTTAAATATTGTTTCCCAAGGATACAGATTCCACTTCCACTCCTTACCAACCCCAAACAGTTGGCCAGACCTACCCCCAAATCAATGGGCAAAGGCTCAAAAGCAGGTTCTTTCTCTAAGTATCAGCTGTTCAACCTGTCCCAGAAGAGGAATGAGGGCAAGGTTTTTACTCAAGACTTTTCCTGGTACCCAGAAAAGACAATTACTGGCATCCTATCCTGGACCTGTCTATCCTAAACACCTTTTTGGTAATCCCAAAATTCAAAATGCTAACTCTTCATCAGCTGCTTCCCATGCTAGGCAAAAATGCCTGGTTGGCAACACTGGATTTAAAGGAAGCCTATCTGCACATCCCAATAAGGGAATCTTGCAGAAAATACCTACGCTTCAGAGCAGGTTACATGCACTATCAGTTCTCTGCACTGCCCTTTGGCTTATCTACTGCGCCCAGGGTATTCACAAAATTCCTAGCTCCAGTCATTGCATACTGCAGGCAAAGAAATATTCAAATATGCCCATACCTGGACGATTGTCTGATTCAGGCAGAAAGCCAGGACATACTAGTAAATCATCTGGCATTTGTAAAGAAATTGTTAACTTCTCTGGGCTACACCGTAAACGAAAAGAAATCACATCTAGCACCCTGCCAACAAATTGTATTCCTGGGAGCAAGCTCGACTACATCTTCCCAGATGGCCTACCTCACGCCAGAGAAACAAGTTTATTTGACAGCCTACTTCAAACTGCTGGCCACAAAGACATGGCTATTTGCAAAGAAAATACTGCAAGCCCTGGGGTTCATGGCCTCTTGCATTCTACTAATTCCATATGCAAGACTGCATATGAGGAAACTACAATGGTATCTAAAAAGCCTATGGAGTCAACATTCTCAGGGCCTGGAATCAATGATTCCTATCATCCCTTGTCTACAGACAGAGTTTCTTTGGTGGGCAGAGGCCTGCCACCACAACAAAGGACTGCCATTCACTCTACCCCCTGCCGCACAAACCCTAACAACAGACTCATCAGACTATGCATGCGGGGCTCACTTGGCAGGGCAGTGCATTCAGGACAAATGGAACCGGAGTCAAATGCCCCTGCATATCAATCAAAAAGAAATGTTAGCTGTACAGAAAGCTCTGACAGCCTTCAAGGACCACATTCTTCCAGGACAATTATCGGTAAAGATGGACAACACCACTGTTATGTGGTACATAAACAAGCAGGGGGGAACCCACTCGTACCCTCTCTGCAGACTAGCCATGGCTCTGTTGAACACACCCTTGAGCCACCGAGTGCATCTACAAGCTCAATTCTTGCCAGGCAAGCTAAATACTGTCAGACGACCTAAGCAGAAATCTCATGGACCCACACGAGTGGAAACTGGAACCAAAGGTATTCAACATTTTGAGAAACAAATGGGGGGAGCCCAAAGATAGACCTGTTTGCCTCCCCTCAGATCTACCAGTTGGACAAATTCTGCACAAGGACTCCCTATAGACAAGCTTGGAAAGTGGATGCCCTGTCTTTCACCTGGAAAAATGCCTTTCCCCCTCTGCTTCTCCTTTCCAAGGTGCTACTAAAGATCAAACTGGACAAACCAAGGACAATTCTCATTGCACCAGACTGGCCACGCCAACACTGGTACCCCCTCTTGCGCAGTTTGTCACAGCTGGAACCATGGCACCTGCCTCATACTTTTTCCCTGCTCTCCCAGCAGGAGGGCCAGATTCTGCACCCCCAGCTCCAAACCCTGAACCTTGCAGCCTGTCTGATTACCTGAGTTCTCCGTTACCATCCCTCAGTAAGCAAGTGATGGATGTCATTCTGGAGGCAAGGAGGCCTAGTACTAGAAAATCCTATGCTGAAAAATGGAAAAGATTCTGTTCCTGGAGCCAAACTCAGGGGATGGGCACAGCAGTGCCCAATTCACTGCACATTCTTCAATATTTAACTGAGATGCTTCACAAGGGCCTTTCCATTTTTTCCATTAAAAGTCATGCCTCGGCTATTTCAGCACATTATAATTTAGAGCTTCCCCTCTTCTCTCATCCACTGTTGAAGCAATTCCTCAGAGGGGCCAAAAACTTAAGGCCACCCAGGAGAGCCCCTGCTTCAGTCTGGGACCTTAACTTTGTATTGGAAAAGCTCATGCTACCTCCCTTTGAGCCAGCTGCAAATGCAGAGTTGAAATTCCTTTCTTGGCAAACAGCCTTCCTTCTAGCCATCACTTCTGCAAGAAAGGTGTCTGAATTACAGGCTCTCATGGCAGTGGAGTCTTTCATCATCTTTCATGCGGACAGGGTGTCCCTCAGGACCAATCCTACCTTGATGCCCAAGGTGGTATCCAGTGTAGCCCTTAATCAGTCCATTCATTTGCCAACCTTCTTTTCTAATCCACAGAACAAACAGGAATGAATACTGAACTCCTTGGACGCGCACAGACAACTTAGATTTTACTTGGACAGGACTAAGCCTCTCAGGAAATCTGAACCACTGTTGGTAGCATTTGCTGCAGGGGCAGAGGGGAAGGCCATTTCAAAGCAAACCATTTCTAAGTGGATAGGCCATTGCATTCATTTCTGCTATAAGCACCATGGAAAACCTACCCCACAAGGGGATAAGACCACATTCCACCAGGGCTACATCTACCTCTACAGCCTTTCAAAGAGATGTCCCTACCAGGGACATCCTCGAAGCTGCTACCTGGAGTTCTGTACATACCTTCACCAAACATTACCAACTGCCAATTTTTTTCTAAATCCAGAGCCGGTTTTGCCACTGCAGTCCTGCAGGGCCTAATAGCTGGTCCTAATGCTCTCTAATTGTCTCCTCCCTTCCTTAGCTTTGGGAATCTATCCAAATATAATGACTGCAACAGTGAAACACGAAGAACATAGTACAGTTGTGTACACTTACAATAAATGTAGATGTTCGAGTGTATTCACTGTTGCATTCTAGGTTACCCTCCCTCCAGCCCCCTGATTTCTATTGACTATACCTCTCTTCTTGTTTATTACACTTAAAGCTTTCTGGTGTATTAGCTTTTTGTTGGAGATGTAACCTTGTATATAATTGCTTCCCATTGGGGGGGGGGCACTTGACATCTAGGGCAAGAAAAACTGATGTAATGGCATCGGCTGCATGCTTTATACCCCTGACTACCTGATGTCATGGAAGATGAGAGAGCAACTGACGCAAGACCCAAGACTTTGATAATTAGGCTGACTGAGAGCTACCTGCAAGCAGATAACCCAGATGTAATGACTGCAACAGTGAATACACTCGAACATCTACCTTTATGGTAAGTGTACACAACTGTACTTTTCTTCTTGTGAGGGAAAATCTGCTTTAAATAACTAAGTTTCTTCTGATGTGAAGGTCACTACTCATTCTTCAGTGTGTGTATAACTCTGTTGATACTTCTTTCAGGGCTATGGCTGCTGGTACTACTTTAAGGAGGTTTGCACAGCTACATTCTCATATTCTCTCAAATGATGAGATTTAGTGTTTGGCCTGTCTGTTGCAGTGCTGATCAAAAAGTGTGATGAAGGAGGCAAGCTGATCCAAGGGATTTCTAAGATTTTTTAGACCTTCTATTCCTAATTTTCTATCTTCCTGTCCGATTTTGGAAAACAATAGAATAAACAGTCTCAACAAAATACAGGTAAACCGATGTTTAAGAAAATTGGCAAGGGGGATTCCAAAAAGAAGTCTTGAAATTGCCAAAACCACGGACAATCCAACAGGTCTGAATAATTGAGACCTTTTGACCCCCCCACCCTGGCCCCTTCTTTAAAGTCTGCATTTCCATTTTTCCCTTTGGCAACAGATTGTTAAAGACAAATGAGTTCTGAAAATCATTCATCACAAATGACAGTGGGAGAAAATTCCTTCTTTCCAGGGGTTCATTCCTCATCCCACAGATCAGATGCATTTGTTTACACTGGTTCTTTTTTTCTCAAATATTTTTATTAAAGTTTTAAAAAGTATGACAATTCATATCAGAAAAAAAGATGAATTTTGTAAAACAAATTAATTGTATAAATAGAAAAACTTTCTAACAATAAATTAAGCAAAACTATTTACATAGGTGTGTATTTAAACAGTTATTGATCATTCAGATTATAGTTTTTTGTCATATTGCAGTCAGTTTTCCCATGTATCTCAATAACGTTTAACCAGGAGTTATGATACAAAGTGATTGTATCAGTGTTCATCTTGATCGTAGATATTCCCAGTTGAGAAACATCGAGTGCAATATTCCTGAACTCTCTAAACAAATAAGTCTCACTATTCCAGTTTGTAGTAATTGCTTTATGTGCAGTAGCTAATGAAGTCCATAAAAGTGAATATTTTGATCTGGGAGCACATTTAGGTATCTGGGAGCACATTTAGGTATTGGAACATTAAACAGAATCAAAGATTTAGTTAACAGGAATTTATTATCAAAAACAGTTTGAAAAAAAAAATTACATTTACCCAAAATGGTTTAAGTAGTTTAAATTTGTAAAACATATGCTGCTAATCTGCTTTTAATTTTAATGTACATATCCAACACCCAATATCTTGTTTAAACATTAATTTCATTTTGTGAAGAGTAATAAAGATTCTATGCATACATTTCCAAAAAACAACTTCCATTGTAACAAAAAGGTGTTTGCCTTGAAGAAATTAACATTAATCTTTTTTAATGAGTTTCACTGGGAAGTTGATTATTAATTGATCTCCAATAATCGCAAAAGTTTTCTTTATAATATGATTTTGTATTTTTTATTACTTCATGTATTTTAAATAAGTAGCCTTTTCCTATTACTGTTCAGTTTCCTATGGTAATCATAAATTCTATAAATTTAGGGGACATTATCTTTAATAGATATGTGCATTAATTCTAGTTTACTAGTTGTAAATTGTCTTAATGCTTGTATTTCTAGCCACATTTCATTATGATGTAGGGTACAGTAGAAATGACCATTCTCCATATCCTAGATTTTTATTTAAATCATTTTTAAATAATTTAAAGTATTAGTTATGTATTTAGAACATGTAGATTTATTTTTATTGTCTAAAATATATTCTCTTGCCAACCAATGAAAGTTATTGGAAAATATTCTACTGCATTGAGTAATGAATGTTGTGATTTTAACCAAATGAATTCCTGTATTTGTTTGTACCTTGCAGTATAAATAGAATTTAGCCATAGCATTGTTGTTTTCATAATGGATGATACAGCATATATTTCTATATCTGGGAGGCCATTTCCACCTGTTATCCAATTTAAATGATGATTTAACATTGTTGTAGGTTTATTGGGACACCACAAAAAGTTTAACGTTATTGTATTGAATTTGTGCATACATCCTTTAGAAAAAGGTAAGGAAATAGCTTAAATATGATATAGTATTTTTGGAAAAATAATCAATCTGATGTTGTTAATCTTCTTCTCATTCATCACTGATGGGTTCTGTTTCGAGCCCTTGGAACCTAGTCGGCCTAATACCAACCTTGCGTACACCAAAAGCACTCGCGCTAAGCTGCTACACACAATGCCGTTCTCCCAGTTACCCTAGATCTCATTTGCCGATCAGCTATATAGCAGTGTTTCACCGAGTTTTCCAGCTAAGTGTCATATTTTATAAATTGTGTTTTTTTTTTTAACTTTTTTCCTAATCTAACTTGTTTTTACCCTCTTTTATCTGTCTAGCTCTACTCGTTGGGTATTTCTTACACCATCGTTGGTACGCCCTCTCCTGCCCTTGTGGTATCATTTGATACCATCATTGGTATCTTCTTTCTCTCTTTTCTTCACTCCTTTTAGTCACAGTAGTGTGTGGTTTTTGTGTTTATGGAAATGTCTGATAAAAAAGGGACTTTGGCATTTAAACATTGCACTTTCTGCAGTGGCAAACTCCCTAACAGTGACTCGCACAGCGATTGTGTGTATTGTCTGGGGGTTTCTCACCTCTTTGTGAAACTTCCTTGCCAGATTTGACTAAGTTTTAGTCAGCGGACACTGAAAGAAAGAAAAAACTCATTTTGAAAGGTCTTTTAGTCTCTCCTTTCTCAGAGGCCCTTTCTGTGTCGGAGGTTTCAACCCTTCCAGTGAAGGACAAAAATGTACCCATTCAGATCCCTCTTCACCAGCTGGTGATAAGGGCAAGTCTCTTAAACACAAGGCCCACAAATCTTCATCAGAGCCTAGAATTGCTTCATCGGCTCCGACTACGACCATTGCTTCTGTTCCGAGCTCTGCTGCAGTTGCCACTTTATCCAATGTCATAGATGTTGCAGAAACTTCGATGTCGGTGCCACCTTTGGCACCAGCCCTGTCTACAGTGTCAACTACGGCTCCGAGCTTACTTTCTACAATAGTTTCAGCACCGACTTCACCTTTTACTGCACCAAAGGTGGTTCCGACAATTCCTTTGGAACTGATTACCTCGACCACGAGAGCCTCCTCGGCACTGAGTCCCTTCTCGACGTCACTGATTCCTCTATTACCTATCTCCAAGTTAGAGACTATGGTGCTGATAACTCAAACACCACAGACCCGGTACTCCCCTTCATTGGACCCATTCTTAGGCCAGACGTACAGCCCCTTTCTGGACCGGCCTGACTCCCCTTCAGGAGTGTCCACGAGGTCCACCAGCAGTCTTTCTGAATTCGATGTGGTGTGCCTGCTGGATCAGCTGTTGATAGAGGGTTAACGAACGTTCCTAAGACTTATCCCACTTCGGGGTTTGGGTCTATTGCTCCCAGGACTTCCACTTATATTCCTCCTTCGGATCTGTTGGTTCCGAAGCCCATTACTCCGACGTCCTTGGTGGAAACCCATTCCTCAGTGCTGACAGTGACCTTCACTGAGGCTTTCGAGGCCACCCTTTTGGGTTTTGGTTACATCTGAGCCATCCTTTCCTCAGTCTCATGGTCGGGGGAGCGGAATCTTCGGTTCTGAGCACATTTCCAAGTTTATCAGTTCCGTCCTTGGATCCAGGCATAACGCCTGCCCCGATCTTGCTTGGGGCTCCATTCCCGGGAGCAGGTCTGGTAGAGCGGGGTGTGACCCTGGTTCCGAGGTTGTCCTACTCTGTTCCAGTCTCCCATTTCTCTTCGGGCGGGCCTGCTTTCCGGGTGATGGAGAGGGTGCTTGCTTCTGGAAGTGCTCCTCCTACGTCGGAACTTCTCCCTGATCTCTCTCAGCTACAGCTACCACGGGCCACCTCCCCAGGACACCGAGAGAAGAAGCCTCAGGAAAACCCCAGTGCAAGGTACTCTTCCTTCCGAGTCTTCCTCTGACATCAACACTGAAGAACCTCCTCGGAAGAAGGCGTGTAAGAGGAAACACATGGACTCTCCTGAAGAGTCTCTCACAGAGGATAAGGACTGTAATGATGGGGAGGAGTCCCCACAGTCACCCCCTGACGATGTCTCCTTTGGAGACATCCTGGAAATATTGAAACAGGGGTGGCTGGAAGCCCTCTAACCCTTCCTTGGAGTCCATCTTCCTGCAGGCTTTTCGCTCTCGGCCTTCTACTTCTTGGGGGACCCCACCTACCCACGAGTTAGTCCAGCTCGTCGTGCAGCATGTGTGGAAGAATCCTGATTCTATTGAGGCCATTCCCCAGAGACCAGATAAGATTCTTTCCCCACCAGAAGAGCACCCCCCCCCCGGTCTAGAGGCTTGCCAGTTGACGCTATGGTGGTGGCCGGGGTCACTAAAAAGGGTCTAGTGGAAGAAAGTCCTACAGTTCACCCGCTCAACAGAGAGTCCTGGACTGTGGACAGACTGGGGAAGTGAGTTTTTGCTTCGGCGATCTTTGCAGTCAGGTCACTGAACTACTTGGCACATTTCACGAGACTCCAGAGAGATCTGATTTCCAAACTTTCTGGAGCCCTTGTGGGTCAAGTTTCTGATGAGGTATGAGACAAGGTTGCCTATCAACTTGCTACCCTTGAGTCTATCTCCAACTCCTCCATGAGGTTGCTCTCCCACACAACCAAAGGTGTGGCTAGAGCTGCAGGTGCAAGCATAGTCCTGCGGCGTCATGCCTGGATGCGCATCTGTGACCTTGCAGACTCCAAGTCCTCCTTTTTGAACACCCCTATTGAACCATCTTCTTTGTTTAGTTCTAAAGTAAAGGACACACTAGCCAGGTGCGAGCAGTATGGAAAGACCTTGTCTGCCATTGGCCTACGTTTTTCGAAGCTACAGCGTTCTTTTTCCAGGAACCAGAGGAGTGGAAAAATATGGCACAAAAAAATCAAAAGATCCTTTCTGTAAAGAATGTGGTGAGGATTACCCTAGAGGCAGAGGGGGTTCCAATGGTGGAAGATGCCCCTTTAGGGGTAGTGGGGGTCCCCGAATTCAAGACTCCAGGGATTCTTTCTCTGGGCGGTCTTATCAACGCTCCTGAAGTGTTGCCCAATTGCTTTCCTCTGGAAGCAGTCGGGGCTCATTTTTCTCTGCACCAAACTGCCTGGCACTCTATTACAAAAGCTTGGTGGGTACAGAGAATAATCTCCAGAGGCTATTAGATCCCTCTAACATCCTGTCCAAAACCTACAAAGGACCTTCCCGATGTTCCACCCAGTCAAAGGGAAGAAGCCGCTTCAGAGATAAGAAAGCTCTGTCAAAAGAGTCATCCAACCAGTCCCCCCAGACCAATGTGGATCCAGTTTTTACTCAGAATTCTTTTTGGTGCCAAAAAAGACCAGGGACTGGAGACCCATTCTGGATCTCAGCCATCTAAACAAGTCAGTGGTTCAAACCAAATTCCACATGTCACTATTCAATCCATTCTCCCGTTTTTACCAGAGGATGTTTGGATGTGCTCGATAGACCTCCGGGATGCGTATTACCACATCAAAATGGATAAATGCTCCAGGAGTCTCCTTCGCTTCCAGCTAGGAGCCAGTCATTACCAGTTCTGAGCCCTGCCATTCAGTCTAGCGACGGCCCCCAGAGTGTTCACGAAATGCCTAGCAGTGGTGACAGCTCATCTGAGACTTCAAGGATTCCAGCTGTTTCCATATTTAGATGATTGGCTCCTTTCCTCCCTTACCAAGCGTCTCCTGACCATGGCCCTCCATTACACACTCACTAGTGGAGTCCCTAGGCATCACAGTTCATTGGGAGAAATCCAATTTACAACCTACCCAACAGCTAAAATTTATAGGGGCAGTTTTCAATACTCGAGCATGCCTTGTATCTCTACCAGCTCACAGGCTTCAGAGGTTAAGATTGCAAGTACGAGTGATAATCTATCAAAGAAAGGTGTCAGCAAGAGAAGTGCTCTGGGGTCCTTGGCTGCGGCCATTTCGATTCTCTGGCAAGATTACACATGAGACTGTTATAATGGCTCCTATTGTTCCAATGGTTGGCAAATCTTCACCCCCTAAACTCACAGATCCTCATTACCAACTCTTGCAAGCAAGATCTCCTCTGGTGGATGAGGCCAAATGAAAAACTTTGGTGTCGCCCCTTTCATACTCCTCAACCCAATGCCACAGTGAACATAGACACTTCCTTGATAGGGTGGGTGGAGGGCATTTTCAGAGAAAGACAGTCCAAGGCACGTGATCCAGCTTGGAGACCAACCTGCATATCATTTTTCTGGAGTTGAGAGCAGTGCTGTTGGCGTTGCAGGCATTACATCAGCCTCTTCCATCAGGAACGATTGCGATTCAGTCAGACAATACATCAGTAGTCTGGTACATAAACAAGCAAGAAGGAACCAAATCCTACACCCTGTGTCGAGAGGCCATGAGAATTTGGCACTGGGCGATAGCTTCGAACCGCTTTCTTATAGCAACGCATATCCCGTGGAGCTCCAACGTGATTGCGGACAGGCTGAACAGATGCATCCTCCTTCCACACGAGTGATCTCTCAATCCAAACATGATGGCAGAAATTTTCAGCCGATGGGGCCAGCCTTGCTGCGATCACTTCTCTTCCCCTCCGAAAAACAAATGCAGCAGCTTCTTTGCCCTCTTTCCCCAGAGGGGGAGTCCCCGAGAGATGTTCTGACTCATGATTGGCCCACGGGTCTCCTCTATGCTTATCCTCCAATTCCTTAGATACCCCTATTTTTGAAGAAAGCAATTCAGTTGAGATGCAAGGTCATCCTCATTGCCCCATTCTGGCCTCAAGTGTGGTTCCCCTTCCTCCGGCCTCACCTATTATAACCTCCATGGATTCTGGGCACTCGTCCAGACTTAATTTCTTACCCCCAAGGGCTGACTCTCCCAAATCTGTCAACTCTCAAGCTGACAGCTTGGTTTCTCCACTTCCATTAGTCACCAGGCAGGATACCCTCTCCTCACCTGTTTGCGATATTATTCTGGCCTCCCATAAGCCATCCACCAGAAAACTTTACAGAGATAAGTGGAAAAGGTTTGCTCTTTGGTCTAAAGAACAGATGCTTGAACCCTTCTCAGCTCCGGTCTCTGTTATACTTCAATATCTTTCTGAGTTTTTTGAGAATGGCGCATCAGCTTCTACCATTCGAGTCCACTTAGCAGCTATTTCCAATTTTCATAACGGTTTAGAGGACATTTCACTTATCTCCACCTGCCTATGCAAGACCTTTCTCAAAGGAGTATTTCATAGCAGACCTCCAGTCAGGCGTCCTTTAGAGGCATGGAATCTCTCCCTGGTACTCCAATCTCTCTCTTTGTCCCCTTTTGAGCCTGCTGCAAAATGTAACCTCAAATTTCTATCATGGAAATCTGTATTTTTGGTAGCTGTCACATCAGCTAGACGGATATCAGAATTACAAGCCTTATGCATCAAGAGCCCGTGTTTAATTTTTCATAAAGACATAGTATCTCTACGTACTAATCCATCTTTTCTCCCCAAAGTGATTTCTGATTTCTCTGTAAACCAGTTCATTGAACTCCCAGTGTTTTTCCCAAATTATTCCAATAAAGGAGAATACTGTCTACATTCATTGGATGTGCATAGGCAACTATGTTTTTACTTGGATAGGACTAAATCTATCCGCAAGTTAGATCAGCTTTTCATTTCCTTCTCTGGACCAAAAATGGGATATGCTGTATCAAAAGTCACTTTATCAAAATGGCTCAGAGATTGTATTGCCTTTACATATTCACATGCAAATGAGCCTAAACCTGTCAATATCAAAGCACGTTCAACAAGAGCTATAGCAACTTCTGTTGCTTTTCACTCCAGAGCCTCTATGGACGACGTTTGCTCAGCAGCCGTTTGGGCTAAACCTCACACTTTCATCAAACATTGCAAGTTGGATATGGTCTCCAGGGGAAGAGCGGCCTTTGGCTCAATGGTACTCAGAAGTGTTCTTCCATAAGGGCCACCCAAATTTTCAGGTAGCTTGGTATTCTGTCCCATCAGTGATGAATGGGAGGAAGGTTAATATCAGATACAGAAGTTATGCCTTACCATAATGTTCCATCTGTGTTGTTGATCTTCCGTTCATCACATCCCACCCTCCATCCCCCACCAAGGGCTCCTGGTGGATTTTATGGGTCCTTGTGGTATTTTCAGGGTTTTTGCGCAGAAATGGCCTCTTCTTTTACTTCTATATATTTCATGCAAACTCAATCTGAGGTAACTGGGAGATGGACACTGTGGGTAGCAGCTTAGCTCTAGAGTTTTTGGTGTACGTGAGCTTGCTTATTAGGCTGACTCGGTTCCGAGGGCTTGGAACTGAACCTATCAGTGACGAATGGAGGACGATGAACAACACAGATGGAACGTTATGGTAAGACATAACTTCTTTTGTTAATTAAGAAAAGTCTCATCTTCCATTGTATAAAAAATTTGCCCAATCTATCCATAAAATATTCTATTTAAAATGTCAGTATAATTAAGTTTTACTGTTTCATTAATATCATTTGTTAATATTATCCCTAGATAGTCAATGTTGTTATCCAGAACTATATATTTGGAAACTTTTTGTCTATATTATGCTTATTCCAATTGATATGTAATATCTTAGTTTTATTATCATTAAATATAAGTCCAGATATTTTTTTGAAGAGTTCCATTGTCTCAAATAAAACTTGTAATGATCTTCCAAAATTATTCAAAGTTAATAAAATATCATCTGCAAACAGTTGAATTTTAGACTTCAAATAATTGCTAAATCTTATAGATTTAATACTGTTTGGTCTGATACAGTTCATAAATGGTTCTATGACTTATGCAAATAATAATGGTGACAATTGGACATGCTTGTTTAGTACCTTTAGTGATTGTAATTGTCCTAGAAGTGTACGATTCAATCTTTATATAAGGTGAAGAATTTTCATATAGTCTAATTTACTGTACAAAATCATTTGCAAAACCATATTCTTCCAAGGCTAGCATCAGATAATCCCAGTGAACTGAATCTAAGGCACTATTAATGTCTAGACTTACTAGGGTCAAGCCTCCTTTTGTAATATTGATATAGTCAATTATTGTAAGTTCTCTTTTAATGTTATGTGTGTTTTTATTCAATATGAAACCGGGTTGTTCATCAGTCAGCAAAGGTAGAAACTGTTTAATTTTGTTAGTATGTACTGCCGTAAAAATCCTAACATCTGATAGAGATATCCATCTATAAGACCAGCTTTCTTTTCCATCTTTATTTGGTATTAAAATTGGAGATATGTAATGTACATTTCCAAGATGGGGGTATATTTTTATCTTCTTTCTCTTAATATTGCCAAAGCTTGCTTAGGTAATAATTTATATATTTCAGGAATAATGCCATCAGTTCCAGGAGCTTTGTTTAATTTTAATGTATTATTTTGAGATTTAAGTTCTGGCACTAAAATTGGCTTATTTATTAATGTTGATGATCTACTTATTTTTAATATTTTTCTTAAAAAGATTTTAATGTGGTTCTATTATTGGCTTATTTAAATTAATTGAATTAGTGTGTTTTGAATACCTCTAAAATGCATTTTAATTTTTAAACATTTTTCTCTAGTTCCAGGAATATAAACTTATTTTATTTGGTTCGACTTGGTAATCTTCTCTGTTCTGTTTGCTAGTCTGCGTTGATAAGATTCATAGAATAAGAATTTATTTTAATTTTCTCTAAATTAATCATAGTTTTATGATGTAATGTATCTGAATGTTTATTTGTCTCAAGTTCTTATTTTTGAACATCTAATTTAAGTTTATCAGCTTAGTTTGCAGGTCTAATAATTCTTTATTCCATTGTTTTTTCTTATTAATATAACAATATAAAATGTTGCTATATAGATATGATTTTAAAGAATCCCACACATATTTCTCAGATACATCTTCAGTTAAGTCTACATTTATAAATTATTGAATTTTTGTTATAAAATATAATTGGATTATGATCAGATAAAGGACATGTGACAGCTTTAATTTTGTCTAATTTTCCTATTATATCATTTGAAACATGCACTCCATCCTTGACCGAGTTCCATGACATTGTGAAATGTGTAAAAAAAAATAATGAATTTGGTTCTGAAAATTCATTTATATCTTTAATGTTAAACATATGAAATTTGTTAATGCCTTAGATGATGCTGGCATCCTACGCTTATTTATTGTATCAGTATCACAATAATTCAATATACAGTTTGTCACCAGCTAAAATTATTCTTCCTTTAGACTGTAGTATAATCTCTTCAAGTTATTACTTAACCATTTTTAACTCCTAATCCATGAATCCAATAAAGGTTAATTAGAGTGTATATATTTTGTTATTTAATTCCAGTGATGCTAGACAAAACATCCCAGATCTATCATTTTATGTATTTATTATTTTAGGCATTAATGCAGAGTTTTTCCATAAAATTGCAACTCCTCTTTTTCTTTTCTTTATAGTGTGAGCTAACAAACAGTGAAAAAGTCTATTTATGTCTTCTTGTAATAAATGTGTCTCTTGTAAGACTGCAACTTGGGTGTTAAACATATTTAAATATTTACTTAAACTCCCCTTTTACAACTGTTATTCAGACCATTAACATTGATAAAAATGCACTTCATGCACATCATATGTAGAAGTGTAATTAGCCATATGTTCATAATATAGGAAAATATGAATGAAAGAAGTAGCATATGTTTAACAAACTGCAGTTAATATCTGTAGACACCATATTATAAGTAATTGAATATTAAATGTTTGAATACAAATAAAACCACACAATCCCTGCGGTTTAAGACCCCATGTTTGAATAGCATCTCTTTTCAAATGTTTCTTGTAAAGACTCCTTTAAAGACAAACTCCCTCTCTGAATATTTGAGAATTGATTTCATACAGAAAGTTACTCATTAAACATATTAGTGAGTTATATTTATCTCATTTTTATGTTTCAAAATTATGTAATTGAAAATAATTTAGCACAATATTGATCTGTTTACTCTAATTATTTTGTAATACTTAAAAGAATAACATATAAGGAATCCCCAATTCAAATTAAGTAGATCTCTACAAGTAAAAATATTATTACCAAAGACATGAAACTTAGTTTACTAGACTCTTCAGATTTATAAATCTACTGAGTTGTCCCATTCTCAATGTCCAACTTTGGTATAATTCACTCTTTCAACATTATAATTGATAATGATACAGTTTTAACATGCATTCAACAAAAATATATGCAACTTAGTTTAAACAGTTATTTGAAGAAATTCTAAATAACTTTCCATGTATATACTTTATCAATGTCTGCATTATTTAAGTTTTTAAAAGATGATGTCCATTTCTGTTGAAAATGTATAGAAATATATAGAAGTCTGTTTATCCATTGAATATATTTTAACTAAGAAAACAAGACTAAATTGTAAAATATTACTAAACCAATTAAACAATGACATCTGAATTGGTTTGAAACTCACTTATATTTGAGGTAATATGAGAGCATGTATAAAATAATGTAAATTCAAAAAAATGGACAAATTTAGCATTTTTACTAAATAAAAGATGCATATAGTATAGATCTTGTTAGTCCAAAACCGTACATTTAACAACTGTAAACATCAATCCTATGTATTATAAATAAACCAATAAGGTATTAAGCAGACATTTTAAATAAGTCTAAAAACTAATATCTCAAAACCATGTAATGTGTTTTGTACTAAAATCAATCAGTTTGAAAACATCTTGTTTATAAATTATTAAACAGAATATATATTAACTAAGCTATCAACATTTTCACTTAAGATGGAAAAAAGTAGTGTATCTTTTTTTCTTTATTATATAATGACCTAAACTATTTATTTAAATTAGGAATATGTTTCAAGTATGTGGAACTTTAAGGTAAAGCTTCATTCAGACATGAATTATAATCCAGTGTCAACATCTAGTTGAGAGACGTTTAACCATTAATAGAAGCCATGAGATCTGATGTGTTACTAAAGTCACATCTCCTTAATGAATTAAACATTATAAGAATTCATTAAGACATAAAGATGTCATCTGAGTAAAGTAATAGTATGTTGTATCCTACTTGTAAAGAGCCTCTATATAAATATCCCCAGGACATTGGTTATGTCTTTTAGGTCTGCCCTGGTAAAACGGGATACTGTTCTGAAGTTATTGTACCTATCAGTCAATGTAGTAATAAATCTGACACACTGTTTTTCCCAATACAGTTGCAACTAATTCAGTAAATCACAAGAGTAATGTTTAATATGAGACCTGCTGGAGAAATAGGTATTTTCTAACAGTTGATAATAGTTTATGCAGGTGGCTGGGTCTTGCAAAAAAAAAAAAAAAAAAAAAAAAAAGCCTTAGAAATATAGTTTAATAACTACTCCTGTGCTTTTTGCTGAGTCTGTGTTTGTTCATATTCACTCAGTATTACTGCCACCAGTTCAAGTCTAAAGGTATAAGCAGCAATAAATAATTGACCTTATGAAAGAAAGACAACCTACTAAAATTCTGTATGAACTACTAATAGTACAGTCAATTTATTTTAAAGACAATAACCGGTTGTATAAATCAATCATTATATATTTCTTTAAAGTTTCTCTGACTGTATCTTTATTGGTTGAGTGACTCATTTGATGTGATTTCATTAGTCACCAGGTTTCCAGACCACAACAGAAAATTGCCTTTAGTACATCAAAAGATGTTTGGGCTTATCAGATGGACAAGATCATACATTATACTATAAATTTTAGACGTATAATAGGACCCTAAATAGTTAACAAATGTATTTTAAATATAATACCTGTTATTTGCTCAACACCATGCATATTTCAGTAACTGTGTATCCCATGGCATTCCAAAATGTGTGATAACAAATAATCTGATGCTTTGCAACTGTAATGGTATATATGTATCGATATATAACTGTCGTTAGAGCATACTTGCCAGACAGATAGATACTGGCTAATGAATAAGTAACTTATTTGAGTAAGGCTGCTTCAGGGTCATGTTATATGTTTTAGAAATATGCTAACTTTAAATATTGCATTGATATTTTATTAAAAGAAATTATTGCCATGCATATACCTAAGAGAAAAGGTTAAAGAAAATTTAAATGACTGTTGCTTCTTGGGGTAATTATTATGAAGTTTAAAACCAAATGATTGGGTCAATATTGGCAAAATAAGGATATACTGTGATACGCCAGACAGGAAAAGAGGGATCCAGAGCAAACACTACTGAATGCTGACTGTTTAGGAAATATTTTTATGTATGTCTGATATGTAAAATCCTAATTTTTAATTCAGGATGCAGCCTGAGATTTTTTTCTGGCAGACTAAAGTCTGGGAAAGAATCCCAAAGATAAGTATATTAACATTCTGTTAGGCAGACATAGTGAATTCTGCAGATTGT
Organism: Protopterus annectens; assembly: GCF_019279795.1. NCBI lineage: Eukaryota > Metazoa > Chordata > Ceratodontiformes > Protopteridae > Protopterus > Protopterus annectens. Next base: position 90,907,334 of record NC_056736.1, on the reverse strand, counting down.
AAACTACACTGTTGCATACCTCACAACCCTGTAGAACAAGAATCTGGACAAAGCCACAAGTAAATGTAGGGCAAAAATCCAAAAGAAAAAAGGACAGTCCCTAAATATTCCTTCAGACTCAGAAAGCTGATAGAATAACAGATTTTGTGCTAGCATGAATTTTCCAAAAGGCGTAAAGTCCGAAACTCAATGTCCGCTATCATTTTGCAACTTCAAACTTTAATGTTTTACCACCAGTTCACCACAGTTTTATGAAAAACGGACCGAAGATACTCGACAAAAATCCGAAAATCTGTACTGTTGAGAAGCTTGCACTGTCATGAAAAAGCATGATGTAAGGCTGACTTATTCATTGGCTAGACTAATGCTTACTAGTTTGAAACCCAAGAACAAAAATTTCAGGTTCCTGTGCCATGCCCCAAGTTTACGTGTTTTACCTTTACCTCTGAAGATCTCACAACAAATATCAAGAAAGGCTACAATTTAATCAATATGCAGTAAGTACAAGATTGATCCACTCCCACCCATGTCAGAAAAAAAAACATTTACCATCTGTCAGACATCATAAAATCATCCAAAATACTCCCAGGCATGTTACCCACCTACCTCCGAACTTCAGAGGAAGACAAAGTCCCGAAACACCAAACACATTGCATCTTGAAAATACCTGTCAAGATTGGCACAACATATCTGAAATTCTTAGACACCATACATAAGCATGTACATGTCCTCCAGTCAACCATCGGACACCATACGGATGTCTGCAATGTCAATGCCAAAACATCAGAAACTAAAATGTCACAAATGTATGCCTTTTAAATAACAGTATATCAGGACTACTTCTGTGATAACCTTTAACCCGCAAACATGATGTCATTATTCTGGCATCCTGTAGTTCGCACTACCAGAAGTTGCACCGAAAACAAAGGAAAAGAACATAAGAAATAAAAAGAACCACACCAAGCTCGCGGTGCAGGCGGAAAGATACAGCGACAATCCAGGCAACAATTCTGCTCAGAAATGGCACCAAGTGTAGTTTAAGCTAGTCTTTGAACAAGTGTCTGCCCACAGAAAAAAATATATCTAATCGAAAGTCTTGCACACAAGAAGTGTTATTTAAACCAATACCTTTACAAACACTAACAAATTAAATAAAATAAAATAATAATAAAAAAAAATGAAACATAAACCCACTTCAGCAGTAACTCCACCCAGGTAGCTAGTATGTAGTACTGGTACTCAACAGTTGAAGATCTATACATCATAACTTCACACTACACCACTAATGCTATATCTAAGAATAACCCAGCCCACAAGATATGATACTTAACAAAAAAAACAAAGACATGTATAACTATAGAATGTTACCTTAGAGGGATGAATAAAATAAATAATTATTTAAGTTTACGTACAAGTAATAGATTTGTTTAAGTGACAGATAAATATTAAGTATTACTTATGTTATTAATTATGAAATAGAAAGATAAATTACTTTACCTTGTTTTATGTTTGTGTTTATATTTTCCTTTCCCATCCATCATCCTGCTTATATCAGTTAATGCCTTTTGTAGTGGGATAGAAACATAATACAAAATGTATACATATCTAAACCTAGTAAATCAAAAAGAAAAATAAATGTAATGTGTTACTTGTCCTTTAATGTTTTCTTCTTTTCATTAGCAATTTTCCATCCATTCTTTTCTGCTTATCTTTTCAGTGAACTGATGCTCCTTTCCATTTCTTCTGTTTGTTCCAAAATGTTATGTGATTTTAAAAATTATGTAGCTGTTTCAAATGCTTCAAAAGTTTTAGTACCATCTTTAAGAAAATGTTTAAGTCTAGCTGGAAATAATAAATGTGCTTTTAGTCTCTGTTTCAGTTCTTTTTATCAAAGGGAGGAACTCTTTTTTTTTTTTTTTTTTTTTTTTTTTTTTTTCTTTCTTTTCTTTTCTTTAAAAGCACAGAGGAAGAGTAGTCATAATCGAACCTTATTGTACTTTTAGTTTAATCGGAGAATTTGACTAAGCAGTTTTCAGCACTAGTTCCTTATCTTGGCAGGAAAATATCTCTCAATTATGGATCTCAGATTTGTACTTAAATGTTTGGTTGAAGAATGAACCACTATAGATCTGTTGTGGGCTCTTTCTATACCATAAAATAAAGGCTCAGGTAAATTCAAAGTCTTAGGAAACAAAAGTATGAGGAAATTAACCATGTTGTCTCCTGTTTTTTTTTTTTTTTTTTTTTTTTTCGGGTAGTGCTTAAATGTGCAAGTTATTCCTCCTAGACCTGTTTTCAAGGTCATCTGTTTTAGTTAACAAAGAAGTGTTTTGTTTTAATAAAAATTCAACATTATGTTCTTCTTCAGAAACCCTTCCTTATATATCATTTAGTGCCTCTGCCATACTAGTGATCTGGGTCTTCTGTTGCATTATTATTTCATGTAGCTGCTCCACTTGTTTTGTGTATTTTCTTTGAAATTAGTCTAGTTTATTGTCCAGTTTTTTTCGAAAGATCTTGTATACTAGTAAGAAAAGATTATAGTTCCTTCTTTAGTGACAAGCCCCATGAGTTAGCTTTGAAGCAACTCATTTTGAAGGTAATGTGAAATCCTTTCTTCTTGAATGTTGACAGGGTTTAATAAAATTGAAGATATAAATTCCATATATAATCTTACTAAATATTTAAAAGAAGGTAGTCTTCAAATCTGAAAAGTCTGTGACGTCAAAAACTTAATTCCTGTCAGAAATATAACTTAATAGCAGAGCTGAGAAATTAAGCTGTTAGTCTGTCACCATCTTGGCCACCCCCATCACCCCACCCAAGTTTACACCAGTTCTTGATCACATGCTGTCCCAAGGAGGAGAAGGGTTTTTATTCAGTAATGTTCCTAGTGCCAAAGAAAAAAATATCTTGAGACCAGTTCTGGATCTTTATTTCCTAAACCTGTTTGTGTTGGTGCCCAAATTCAAAATTATGTCATTTCACAACCTGTTACCCCTTGTTTTTCTTTCAAGATTCCTGGCAACATTAGAAGTATAAGATGCTTATCATATCTCTATTCATCCAGGCGCAAGATGTTTCTTAAGGTTTTGTGTGTCTGGCACACATCAGTTCTCTGCTTTACTCTTGGACTATCCACTGCACCAAGAGTGTTCACAAAGTGCCTTGCTCAGGTTATATTTCATTACAGGCTATAAAATGTCCATATTTTTCCATATTTAGATAACTTGCTTATCTTTTCAGAGTCTTTTTTTCCCAAGTGTGTCAGGAATCTCCCTCTGTCTTGGGTGAAAGATCTCTTACATAAGCCAGGATTCCAAAAGAACATTCAAAAGTTTTTCTTGACTCCTTTACAGATGATTGATTTCTTGCAATGTCAACTAGGCTTTTCTTTCACAGGAAAAAAATAGGATGATTTTCCACTTAGACTTTGGCCACTGTGAGGGAATACCTCAGGAGTTTGGGTCTCATGACATCTATGATTCTTATGATACCCCTGGAAAGACTCCACATGAGAAAGACACGGTGCTGTTTGAAATCTCTTTGGTCCCAGCATCAACTCCCTTTATCTTTTCACACCCCAGTGCTGGGGTTTGTCAGATAAGAAATCTTTCGGTGGAGACTACAGATATCCTTAAACCCCCTGCTCCAAGCAGTCAGTCACCACAGATGCTTCAATCTTGGCTTTGGTAACAGTTTCAGGAGTGGCACAGATGCAGGGGGTGTGGGGCACCAAATACAGACACAAGCACATAAATATCAAGGAGATGCTTGCCCTGATCAAGGCATTCAACTCTCTGAACCATCTTTGGTCCCCCAGGACCCTTTCAAGTGGTTACAGACAATACCACAGTGTTGTGTGCTACATCAAAAAGCAAGGGGGATCCAGGTCATATCCCCTTTGTAGGCTAGCCATGTTAGCTTGGTATATAGCTTCACAACACTGCTCACTCTGTAGGCGTCTCACATTCCATCAGAGCAAAACTGTGTGGCAGATAAGCTGAGCAGGACTAGGTGTAGACCCTCATGAATATAAACTAGATCAGGAGGTGTTCCAACATATGCTCCATCTGTGGGGAGGGGGAGTTCTTTAAGCAGACCTTTTTGCCTCCTGTTTGAACAATCACCTGGCAAGATTCTGTTCCAGGACTTCAGGCAAGAAAGCCTGGAAGTCAGATGCCTTTTCTTTTCCTTGGAGAGGAATGTTTCATAATGCTTTCCCCACTTTCCTGTAATATCCGTGGTACTTCTAAAGATTCGGAAGGACCCCCCCCCAGAGATCTGTGTGGTGACTCCCTTCTAACCCAGGCAGCTGTGATTTTCCCTTCCTTTGGAAAATGGCCACGAGCAATTACCACAAGCTTTCTCATAGAATGGACCTATTTACACAAGATCAAGGGTGTTTGATATACCTAGTCCCAATCATCTTCAGTTGACTGCCTGGATGATAGGGTCTTAATTCCTTTTAGGCATTTATTTAATGAGGGCATGCCACAGGTACTAATGGAGGCAGGAAAGTTTGCTTCCAGAAAATCGTATATTAGTAAATGGAAAATGTTTTCTAGTTAGAACCTGTATATTAGTAAATGGAAAAGGTTTTGTAGTTAGTACTAATAATTTAGGGCTAGTTATTCTGTGGTTTTATAGTATTTGTGTGTAAGATACTGTCCTATGGCCTTTCTTACTTCTCCAACATGACTTATTTATTGGCAATTTCAGCATGTCTACTCAGAGATTATTCTCTTCAATGCATTCTCGTGTCAGAATGGTTTTATAAGAGGTTTTTTGCATAAGAGGTCTCAAAGAAAACCTGTGCCCTGTACTTGGGATCTGAATTTTGTGTTAGAGAAGCTTACACATGCTGTGTTTGAACCAGCTAACCTGGTTTGAGGTTCCTAACATGGAAAACAGTTTTACTGATTGCTCTGACCTCTGCAAGAAGGCTGAGTTGCATGCTTCTTAGGGTGGGTCAGTCCTATCTCATTTTCCACAGATTCAGGATCTCTTGGAGCACTAATCCTCCTTTTATGAGTAAAGTAGTATCTAAGTTTACTTTTAGCTAAACTGTCCATCTTCTCATTTTTCTTTCTTGAACCTAAAAATGAGGGAGAGTGGATGCTACTTGGATATCCACAGGCAACTGAGGCATTATCTTAACAGAACTAATATTTCAGGTGTCCGATCATTTGTTCACTTGTTGTGAAGATAAGAGGCAGCATGTGTCAAAACAGACCATTTCCAAATGGTTGTCTAGGGCTATTACTTTTTGTTATACTCACCACAACAAAATTATTACAGGCAGGGTCAACATCCAGTCTACCAGGGCATTGGCTTCATATGTAGATTTTGAAAAGGGTTAGATAGAAGTATTCTAGAAGCTGCAACTTGGTCCTTTGTCCATACTTTTACAAAGCATTATAAGCTTGATTCCTTTTCTAGGTCTAGATCAGACTTTGCTAGGACAATTCTCCAAGGGCTCCTGGACTACTACTCTTCCACATCCCAAATATAGTAAGCTGGGGTAATCTGCCTATATAGCTAAAGGGTTTACTATCAAATGACTGAAATGCATTTGTTCGACTTACACTTAATCAAATGTATAGTTTCAAAGTTTTGTAACGTTGATTTATTTTTTGTCGAATCTACAATGTTGAAATGCTCTTTGGGTTTTCACACTCAACTCCTGGAAATATCGAATGTTGAAAACCAGGTTTACCATGTTCGACATTTGGGAGGAAAAAACATTTTATATTTCTGCATTTTAGTTCGGCGTTATCACTTGCACAAATGCATTTCAGTCATTCGATGGTAAACCTAGCTAAAGCTGCTACAACTGTGATCAATATGATAAACATAGTACCGTTTTGTAAGTAAACTTATAACAGTAGATGTTTGAATAGTCATTGCTGCAGTAGCCACTCCCTCCAATCCCCCTTGTTTTTTGGTGTGTTGTTTATGCCAGGGTGTTGTCATGTATTTTTTTTGTAATTCCTAGCACTGTCCTTTCAGGGCTGTGCCACACACACACAGTCTCTCTTTTTCTGTTAGTATGAAAGCTCTGAAGGGCTTGGCGACCAGACCTATCTTTTTACTTATTTCAGTCAAGCTGATTGACAGTTTGGGCATGTGGAAGGTTCCCTGAATCTTAGAAGCAGGCCAGCTGTTATATATTTTGCAGGGTACAATAAGGCTACTGCAACATTGATCATTCAAACGTATACTGTTATGGTAGGTTTACTGACACAACTGTTCTTACCCTTTAAAGGTTCACATTCTTTTGCATGTATTAAATGGTCTGTACTCTTAAGCTGAGAGATGTGGAGAAAATTGCCTGTGATCTTCCAAACGTCTATGATTTTTGCCAGCTCAACCAGAAGTCTCTGTATCATCATACCTCTCAGCTGTCCAGATTTTTACCTCATATTTATGCTCTGTTCCACATACAATTTTTTTTTTTTTTTTTTTTTTTTTTTTTTTTTTTTTTTGTTTGGCAAATTGTTGCAAGTAATTGAGGATTGAATTCACAAAATGACAGACATTTGAGTTTCAGACTTCATAGCCTTTAAAAAAATTCATGCTAATGCAAAATCTATTAGTCTTACCAACCTTTGTAGTTTTGTAGTTAGAGCAATATTTAAAAATTGTCCATAATTTTTTTTCCAGATTTCTTGCTCTGAGGTACCATGGAATGTATTTCTGTTGAAACATCTGGCTTATGTATATAATTTTTAATAAATGATTGATAAGACTTTGTAGAAATGTTTTGTGTTCCATAATAGGATTTGGAGTTGAGAATATGGCTACAGCAATGGATGAAGATCTGGAAGAAGAGCTTGATGAGAAGGAGGAGAAGTCAATAATGTGCCCACCAGGAAATCATAAGTGGAAGTTGGAACAGTGCATGGTGTGTACAGTATGTGGTGAATGCACAGGATATGGTGCTATTTGTGTCAGCAGTGGACGCCCTAACAGATTGCCAGGAGGGTAAGTCAATGTTCTAACATGACCAGTGTGTTTTACTTAAAACTCTGAAGTGTTGCTTGTATATGTGAAGTTGAAATATGTGTCAAACTGAGTTTATAACTCAAACTGTTTGTAGGGAGAGCCATTTGTAGCATTGCTTTGTTGGACCATTGTGTAGTGCCCGTGCAGCTGGAAGTTGCTTCAGCTTGTTACACATGCAGGGGCATTAATGAGGGTTGTTCTAACATGAAGAAAAAAATTTAAAGCTATAAACTAAAATTTAATTCCTGCCTGTGCTCTTAATTTCAGCTTCTCCATTTACTCAAGCCTTTCTTGATTTAGTGAGTGTCTGTGGGCTGCATTCTCTTGTACTCGTATAAGTTATGGTACATCTTAGTTTGTGCCCTCACTGTTATATGTTACTGTGTCTGTACCTTGTATAGCTCCATTTTCTTTCTTGATGTGCATTTCTTGTGTGTAATGTAGATGAATGAGTTAAAATGCTTTTTTTTCAGGTTAGATTTATTTTATCCAGTTTTTCTTTGCTTTAGTTATGTTCATTTTATGTCAGCATAAAATGTATGGCATACTGGTCTCTATTACTGTGTACTATTTTTGTGCATTTATACGTGTTGATGTGGCGCAGGGGTGTGTCATATAAACTCCAAGAAACACCCAATAAAGCTAGTCTTCACTGTGTAGTACCTTAAACCTCCTTTTGTAAAGGCCCATGGGATATATGCAAATGACCCATAAGGACATACCAGTGTTTTGGCTACTTAGCTTCTTGATGCCTATGACTTTTTTACTTTCACTATTGTAAGTCTTTACTGGTGTAATCAAGACAATAAATCCAAAACCAATGCAGACATGCCCTTTTTTGAGCACTTTAGTACAGCAAAAGCAAATTGTTTGGCTGTACTCTAGAAACACAGAGCTTAAAAACAAGCCAGATGCCTATAACATTAGGGTGACTGCAAAGTATCCCAAGTAACATCCAAACCAAAGGATAAAAAAATGCCATACAGGCAAACCGCTTAGTAAAAACTCTAAGAAAGACCTGGCAAAGGTAAAATCTTCACTGTGTAGTACATTAAACCTCCTGTAGTGGAGACCCCTTGGATATATGCAAATGATCTCATGCTAGTGTTTCGTTTTGGCTTCTGAATGCCCATGACTTTTTACTTTTACTTTTCTAAGTCTTTATTGGTGCATTCAGGCCAATTAAGTCAATTCCCATGATCATGGACCTCGACTACAGGAGATTTAAAGTACTCTTCTTTGAAAACTTTAGCTGTGCTGTTCCTTTCTTGACGTTTTTAACTAAATGGTTTGTCTGTGTGAATTTCTTACCTTTTGGTTCTCTCTTTTAGTAATTCGTATGTCAATATCAACAGTAATCTTTCTGTGCAACTAGTTTTGCCTTTTTGTTTGTATATGGATATTTATTTTATTATTTATTTATTACATTTGTTTACCGGGATAAGTCCACTGGGCCTTAAAAGAGCCCATTTTCAGTGGAGGCCCAGAGAGAAAAGCTCCAACGAGATACAGGAGAAATATAAACAATTAGTACAGAAGCAGAAACAGTGTTACAGATAGTAAATATAGTAACATATACAGAATATATACATAAAGGTAGGAATCTAGTTTTTTTGATTACAGTAATATATACAGAAAATATGCATTAAAGCAGAATTCAATGAATTCAATCAGAGTGGTATAAACAGAGATCAGTATTATTGTACCAGTATCAACAAGTGAAGATTAAAATAAATATAAGAAAACAGGATTCAAGCTCACATTGCTTGCTTAAACCATGATTTATTAAGTGAAAACAAGAGATCAGTGCTTTTGCCTTTGTCAGAGCTTCAGCAGACATAAACATTAAGTTCCTGGTTTAGCGGACTGCTCTTGAAAGGACCCATTTTGGCCATTGTCCATGAGATAGTAATGCAGCATAGAAAAATGTTTACAAAGAACAGTTTAATATATTACAACCATCACTTAACTGTGAAATATTTACAGAGAAAGTAAGTAAAGTTAGTTACATTGGGCAAGTAAAAGAACATTAAAATTATTGATGAGATTCAGAAACAGAATTGCATGTATAAATACAAGAAGGAAAGGTTCTGTTATTGATATTTTTGGTTGTATGGTTACTGTAAATGTGCAAAAGTGGTAGTGATTGCATTTTAACAGTGGAATATGATGCATTTACAGTATGCACAGAGGTGTATATTAATCTACTTTAAAGTTTCTTTTGCAAATTAATCACAAAGTTTGAATCCCAGCTGTAAACTTTAGTCTCCATTGAGTTTTTCTTAGTTGTCATTTAGGAGCATATTAAAGCAGGCTTTAACAGTTGTAAAGCACAAATGTTTCAACTGAAATTTGGATCTGATAATATGTTTTCTGTTTTTGTCAACAGATGAGTATATCTGATCTAAAGAGATCAGAGGCTGCCAAATTAGACTTTGGCACCAAGGCAGAAGCTCCTTTCCTTTCCCATACCAGCCTTACTGCCGTCAGATCATTACTGAGCTAAACAACAGATGCATGCTCTAGGATTCTCCTCTTTTTTGCAGACAAGTGATTGTTTCAAAATCTTTTCATAGTTTTTGAAAGCTTTTTGATAGTATTTTTTCTTTTTCCTCTCTCTCTCCAAACCTTTTGGGTCACTTTTCCTCTAGTTTAAATAAAATAAAAGTTAAAGCTAACAGCTGGTGTTAAGTTTCTAGTGGAAATTTTCTGTAGAAGTAGTAGTTTGTGGCTTTGGGTACTGGTTTCTGAGACATTCTAGTCCCCAAGTAGTGCACTGGACCTGTTAGGTTCTGTTGTTGAAAGTGTTCCCTTATTTTCCATGTGTGTTTGTGTGTATTTGTTTCACCTTTCCTGACAAGGCTGTAGGATTTAGAAAGTGTATAGCCTGCAAGCATGAGATTCCACCACAAGATTCACATGACAAGTGTGTTTATTGTTTGGACTCTGCTCACCTTGAGGAGGTTTCTTAGATTTATGCACAACAGCATTCAAAGAACCAACCAATGACTAAGGAAGTCACAATACATATAAAAACAGTTGTGCTGTTGAGGATTATTCTTATAATTGTTATATTCAACGGCCCATTTATTCGAGCTGTGACCATACTTGTGTTTATAGGTTTCTGAGTTTTATTTTGGACCAAGGGCTTTGCCTGGTTATCACTCCAAATTGGTTCTCAAGGGTTTTCTTCTTGACCAAGTGGGAAACTCAGCACCTTCTGTTTCAGGGTCCCTTCTTCAAGGAAGGAGTCTGATAAGACGAAGGAAGACTGGCCTAGGGAGGGTGACATACAAGAGGATCTCTCCAAGGATAGATTGAAAGAAAGTTGGAAGAGGTCTCAGGACCCTTTTACTATTCAAAGTCTTGCTTCGAAGGTCACTCAGCCCTCAGATCTGACAGCTTCCCCTGCATCTCTGGGGTCAGTCTAATCTCCAGCTGACCTTGGTCTCCCAGATCCGGTATTTTTACTGGAGCTATCTTTTTCCAGGATCCAGTCACCAACTCAACCTTTAGACAATGGGAGACTTTATCCTTTAGATCAGGGTGGTCCTCTGTGAGATTATCTGAGGCAGATTTGGATAAAACGATGTGGACCTTTTTGAAAATCTAGATCTAATTGGCGCTTCCTCCCACCCTGCACCCTCTGGGGGGGTGGGGGTTGTAAGACCTTGCCCTTCTGCACTCACTGTTATCTCTCCTCCTCTGGTCTTTTTTTCAAATCCATTGGCCTTGGATCGAGGTGCTGCCTGCCTGGTCCTCCTGTCAGGGAAGACAGGCTTGGGTGGCTTTGTCTTCAACTAATTTGCTTGATTTTCTAAATTCAACCACTTTGATGCTGAATGGATCCTGGAGCCAAGGGGTTGTCAAAGCCTTGGAGTCAAGGTCGACTCCATTTTTGGAGACCTCCCTACCTGTTCGAGCCTTGGTTCTTAATAGCTCTGCACCTGCTTCTGCCTTGGATTATAGCAGGGCAGCATTTCAGGGAGAACTTTGGATCCAAGGTGGCTTTCTTTGTGACCTGCCACAACTTTGGTGTTTGAGAAGATCCTCTGCCACTCAAGAGGGGGTGACCCTGCACTCTGATTCAGCCTTGACCCCCACAGTTTGTAGATCTTCTGTCACATCATCACATTCTAGGTTAGCCTGCTCCAACGAGCCTAAGCTAACCAAAGCCGTGTGTTCCTCTGCTGCTTCCAGTTGTCCTTGAGTATCTTTCTCCTTCAAGGAGCATAGGAAGCACAAATGCAAAAGAAGACATTTAGATTCCCCTCAGGATTTCTTTATTGAAGGTACTGATCTTCATGAAGGGGTAGTCTCTCCCAGATTTCTCCTGGAAAATGTCTCATTTGGTGAGCTCCTAGTATTACTCAAACATAGGCAGTTGGTCCACTGATACCCCTTCCCCAGAAGAGTCCGTGTTTCTTAAGACATTTGGGCCATCTATGACCTTGGTTGTTCCCACAGTGATGGTTTAGTGGACTTGGTTTCAAGGAACCAGACATGGTACAATCAATCCCATGCAAACCTGACAAGATTTTAGTGTTCCTGAAGGACAAGGCACATTGAAATGAAGGGCCTGCAGTGTGTACTGTTGTGGTGGTGGCAGCCACTAAGAAGGAACTCACAAAGGAGAGTTCAACTTTCCACCCCCCCCCCCCCAAAAACAGGGAGCCTAGGGTGCTAGACAGGTTTTTGGAAACATGTCTGTGCTTCAGCGACATTTGCTGTGCGAGAGCTGAACTACATGACTCACCAGAGACTGCAGAGGGAAATTGACAAAGTAACTGTCAAAATCCCTGACTGGCCCTGCAATGGTGTGAAGTCCCATAGGACTTTGGAGTCCCAGCTGGTAACCATGCAGTTTATCACCAGTGTATCCATGTGTCTGTTGTACAGTGCATCAGATGATACAGCTAGGGTTGCAGACACCAGCCTTAATATTCTCCATCATACCTGGATACAAGTATGTGGAAAGTTTGAAGCTGTCCTTTTGGAATCCCCCATTCAATGGGTCAACTTCATTTGGACCCAGGTCTGGACACTTTAACCAGAAGTTATGGTAGCTTTATTACCTAAAAATGGTAAAGCGCCTTCAGACCCATCTATATATAGACAGATTTCAGTTTTAAACTATGATCGTAAAGTGTTTGTGTAGTCCAGATAAAAGAATGGCAGAGCTGTTGCCAAACTTGGCATGTGTGAATCATTGTGGTTTTGTGGGGAGGAAACTGACATTTGACAGCATTAATTAAACAATGATGATCCAGAGGGAAGCAGAAAGTAAAAAAAAAAAATGCCACTGCTGTTTGTAGTGCAGAGAAAGCATTCAGTAGAGTAAGTTGTGATTTTATGAGTAGAGCCCTGGAAGCATTTGCATTCCCTGAAGCAATAGTAAAGTTAATTAGGAGGATATATGAAGGATTGGAGGCAGTAATTGAAGTGTGTGTGTGCTGCGTGCATGTGCATGTGTGTGTGTGTGTGTGGGGGGGGGGGTTCCTGTCTGATAAATTGTGTTTGAACAGAGGAGCTAGGTGGGGGTTTCCTCTTTCCCCTTTATTGTTTGCTTTATGTTTAGAGCTTTGGCGAAGACAGTAAGGGACTCATTCAACGATACAATCAGTATTGTAAACAATAAAATTTGTCTTTATTTGTAGATATTATTTTGTACGTGATAAATCCAGAAAAGAACATTTCGATGTTGTGGAACATTTTGAGACAGTTTCAGGTCTTTTCGGGATTTAAAACTAATGAAGATAAAGACAAAGTAGCTATAAATTGTGTATCCCCCACACAAATTGATTCAGCATTACCCATATTTATAGTGACATGATAAGATGAAGTGTTTAGAAGTATGGATTAAAAAGGCTTCTGCTATGTTATGTGGGAAGAGACTAAACAAAAAAATAATGCAGAAACCGAAACTAGCAGCTCTTATTTATAGATATGGCTAGTAAGATGCAAGCAATGAAAATGCTTTTAGTCCCTTTAATTTTATGTACAGGTCAGGCATATTTTTTTCATTTCAGTAAATTTCCAGCAAACAGTGGTTCAAAGCAGCCCAAGCTTCTTGTACTACTATTTGTACTATGCTTGCTTTCTGTACATCAGGCCATTGAAGAGAGAGACTTTAGTAGGTCATGCTAAAGGTGTGAATGTAAAGTAGAGAGTTAAAAATTTAAATTGTTTTCTTGAGAGCCATGGGCCCCTGAAGCTCTAAGATTCGGGCAGTTGCCATTTGACCCTGTTATAATCTGTCACTGCTTTCCAGCATTTTGTTTCAGTGTAAAGCCTGGATATGTTGCAGTTAACAAAACATTCCCTCTTACTTTAGTATCACCAACATATACAGCAGTCACTGATAAAACTCCCCTCACCTCACTTTTACTATACCGCTGGTTGCATACTGTAAAGAACTTATTTAGAATATATTATGCAATTTCCATCATGAACTTTTATACAGATATTAATAAAAAGTTTTACTTATTTCTTCACTGTCCTCCTAAACATAAATGATGAAGTATGTTTTATGCTTAGTCGTCTCACCAGTTTGACACAGTCAACAAATTTTCCAGTCTTTGTCAGCAGAACCATAGTTCACATGTCCAAACTATATCTTATGGAATTGATGCATTACAGTTCTCCCATTTATTCACTAATTTAACATTGTTGCTGACCTTCATCCTGAACATCTCAGCCTCACTGTTCTGGTTCAAGTCCAAGAAAATTCTGGATTCCTTTAGTCAGATCCTGAGCTTTTTTCATTCAAGCAATTTAGTTTGGAACAATGTAAAAAGTTTCATTGGCAAAATTTCTCTATGGTCTTTGTTACTGTCAGAGGAATGAGAAGCAAGCGATCCTTTAGACTTGCTGGCGAAATGTTATTTTCATGTTAGCCTGTTTTGCATCTAAAATGTCTTTGGTCCTACATGAAAAAATATTCTGAAGACAGCTGATAACTTGGGAATTCCACTCTTGCCTCTCCGCATTCCCTGAATGCAGGGATAAACTGCTCTTATCTTATGTGCATTAAATAACCACATTTAACTCACCGTTTTTAATACTTTTCCCTTCTGCCACAGTTTTCTTAAGGGCAACTCTTTCTGTTGGTTGTGATTGCATCTTTACTAATGTAGGTCTTGGCTCTTTCTCATGTCCAGATTTAAAGCATACACATGATGTGCTAACAAATCCTGCCACGTTTCACCAGTTCAGTCATTTGTTTGTACTTTCATAAAATTAATGATATTTATTATTTCCAGTTGCTCTGATGTAACAAATATCCAGTTTTCTATGCATGCTGAATAGTTTTTTTTTAAATTTATTCATGTGAAGCCTCATCTTCATCCAGTATTTCCTTCATTTTAATCTCTGATTTCTACAGTTTTGTCAGCTCATCTGAATAGCTTCCTAAACCGTTTTCCATTTATTTGACTTTATATATTCCTTCACACTCACTTGAAACACGTCTTGAGAGCCTTTGATTTTGTCTTCTAAATTACTGGAAGCCATTTGCTGTAGTAAATGTGAAGTTTCAAATGATTTTTGCTGAACAGCTGCATGATTTTTCTTTTTGTCTTTTCATTTCTGATTGATTTTGCTCTCGATTTCTCCAGATTTTCTCTTTGCTGGAATCTGGGCACTGCACATACTAGCCAGTAACTGAGTTTTAGCCAAGTTAAATTTTGCTTGCTTTAACAATTTCTCATTTTTTAACCATCTGAGACCTCCTGCTCAGTTGGCAACCACCTTTGAAGTTTTGGGTACAGTCTGATGCTTGGTGACTTAATTCTGTAAGTGTTCATGGAGGAGATGGAGATGAGTTGGTAAAATTCTGAGATTTATTTTTACTAGTTTTACAACACTTTGGTAGAGCTTGCTTAATGACTTTAACATAAAGTCTGATTTTAAGAATGTGGTGGAGGTGAGGATGGTGATGCAAGTTTAATATGCTCATTGTGTGTAGTTTTAGGTGAGAGAGATTCTGTCAAATTATCCAGTTTAGTTGAATATTAGCATGTCTCACAAACAGAGTTATTTGTGCTAAGTTAGTTTATTATCAGTGAGTATGAGG
Organism: Protopterus annectens; assembly: GCF_019279795.1. Taxonomy (NCBI): domain Eukaryota; kingdom Metazoa; phylum Chordata; order Ceratodontiformes; family Protopteridae; genus Protopterus; species Protopterus annectens. The sequence continues at coordinate 90,892,252 of NC_056736.1, read as the reverse complement.
TAGTTCTTTCACGTCCTGCAGGCACCAAGTGCTAAGAGACTATCAACAGAAAGGAAAGAAGTGAGCTGACCTTTCATAATGTCAGTTGCTTCAAACCTTGGTTGGAGAAGTGTGCAAGTAAGGTAAATACGACCTAGTAGCTAATTTTAGTGTAAAGTTTGGAGAAGATCACTGGCTAAACTATTTGCAGGGGCAAAATAGTTTAATGCCAGTTTGTCGAGTAATGTACAGACTAAACTAGTTTAAAGACTAGGTGGTTTTGTGGGGTGGGGGGGGGTATGCTAGAATGTGCATTTGAATTTAGTAAGTGAACGAAGAGGGAAATGGGTGGAGGCTTGAAAGCTGGAGACTGTAGCAGAGCGTTTTAATAAAAACAGCTACCCAGTTTCCAGCAGTTCTCCTTGTAAATGACCTGTGTTTATTGACAGCTTGGACAGTAATGTAGTTTCACAATTAGGGGAATGACTAATCTAAATATGCAGTAGAGCAGTACCTCAAGGTATGGAATATCTACACATGGCACAGCTTGGGAGAAACCCACTCATGGATGTGGTGGAAAGTCTTAATGTTTTGAGAAGTAGTTATCAGGCAAACACTCAGATCAAGTCACTTGTGTCTGTATAGTGCTCATTGCAACCACACTGTGTGGAGCCTGGTCATACACAGGAACACCAAGTTTAAATCAAGTGCACTGTCGAAGATGCTCGGTGGGCAGATTGGTGTGACAAGGGGGATGATTTTTCTGAGCTATGATACAGAATCAGAATTGCCTAGATATAGTAAGGACTTGCTGTCTCTAATTATGGTGGCTACCAAAAAAGCAATTACTAGAAAATGGAAATCAAAATCTAAACCAGCTATATTTGAAGTAGTAAGTATAGTAACAGAGATAAAACAACTGGAATTGAGATCTTTAAAAAAGGTTCGGAACAAACTACATAAGAAAAAATGAGAATTGTGGGAACAAATGTATACAGGGGAGGACTTAAATAAGCTATGTAATGTTTGAATGAAAATGGTTGGGTAGATAAGTGATGTGTAATGTTTGAAACTGGGAGTGTGCCAGAATGGTTTGTGATGCAAAATGCTTGCAACTAGGATTGTGTTGGTGTGTTCTTTTTTTTTTTCATTTATATAAATGTATGGTTGCTTATGTTGTAAGTGATGGTTTAATAAAGTTGTTTCTTGTTTAAAAAAAGGGGGCAGAAATTGAATTATTTATATAATGTTGCTTAGATTGTATGATGTATAGCAGTGTATGTGAAACTTAATGTTTGTTAATTTTAACATGTTAATACAGATTGATTACTTTTATATAAATGTAAATGTGCCTATGTCACAAGTGATAATTCAATAAAGGTGTTTAAAATAAAATTTAAACCAAGTGCCAATGATTCAAAGAAAGCTCTCAAAACTCAACAGCCAATAGTAATTACACTTATAAACTGCCTCCAGGCAATCAAACCTCTTTTGCAAGCCTCTTTCTTTCTTCACTCACCAGAGGGGATAAACAGGATTTAATTCAAACAGCTGCATTACTTAAGCAGCAAAAAAAGTACAGGTCATGACTCTTAACTGTCCAGATTTTTGCAGAATGTTCGGATTTGTACCTCATGTTTTTGGTCCATTTTTCATAAAACTGTGGTTTTCTGGCAAATTAGTAGCAAATCATTAAAGACTGAAGTTAGAAAATGACAGCTGAGTTTCAGACTTCATACCCTTCAGAAAAGTCATGCTAATGCAAAACCTGTTGTTCTATCAACTTTCTAAATTTGTAAGAGCAATATTTAAACATTGTCCCTATTTGGGGCCTTTGTCCCACTTTTATGTATGCCTTTGTCCAGATTTCTTACTGTAAGAGGTTGAGAAGTATGGTGCAGATATTAATTGAAATTTTTCAAATTAAGAGCTTAAAACACTCATACACAGTTGTTATAGGGTCTGAATGAGGACTGTGATAAAATAACTTTAAGCAGTTTGTTTTTTCCCAGTTTAACTGACAACTTAAAACAAAAATAACTTGTCTCATATAAAAACTGCTGAAAATATATCAGTGTCCTTCCTAATCACTGTTGCAGTATTCCTTATGAAAGAGAGATCCTGCTGACTATAGCCAAACATACGGCCAGCATACCATAGCCTTAGTTCCTTCAAGGTGCCTGTGGTGACCCTCAGCTGGATCAGTAATCAAGGAGCCTCAATCCTTACCACTTGTAACAGTGGGGAACGTTCACTGAGAGGATGACAAGTACACACACAGTGTTTCCAGATGCAGCTCTCTGCATCAAGTGCAGCAATTTCCCTTAAGAGCACACAGAGAGCACAGTCAGTCCGAGGCTGGTTTCTTACTCTTTCTCCAGATCCCCAATAAGACTCCTCACTGGCACAGCTATAGAGTTGAGTTCTCAGCTGAATGACCAAGCTAAGACCTCCAGCACCCCCTCTGTCCAACCAGTGCTTCATATCCCTACTCAAGTAACCGACACCCACACACTTTGAAGTTTGATTTACACACACACACACACACACACACACACACACACAGACACACACACACATATATATATATATATATATATATATATATATATATATAAAACACACGCACACACACACCTGGGAAAGGCTGGCACAAGTTTACTAGCTGTGCCCCTTCTGCCCAGAATGTAAGGTAGTTTCCACTGCCACCAGTCACTCCTTATCAGCTACTCTAAGGCCCTTAACAGAGGGTATCCAATCTTGCTGTGTATGTGTAATATTAATGCTAATACAAATGGTAATTTGACCAAGAGCAAGGCTATTAGGAGTGGCCCAGACAATGTCACCAAGTAAATATGCAAGTACTCTCAAAACTTAAATATCTCTACACAGGTGAGCCACAATGAAAGGTTTAAGTATATTTAATAATAAAGAAAAGAACACGACATAATACTAAATGTATATTCACAGTGACATCAGACTTCAAAACCACAGGAAATACGTAAAATAACAGTGCATTACAGGCTCGCACAAATAAAGAAAAACATCTAAACTAAACTTTACTATATTCATGACTGTATGTAAGACAGTTATACTGTTCCCTATAAACTTACTTCAGTAGAGCAAGGGCAGATTTCTGATTATTGGGTCTTCTTCTTGTCAGGTCCAAGGCAGAGTACAGAATGCTCTGACTCACTAAGAGACTTCTCAGATTGCTGGGATAGCTTGCAGAATGACACAATTTCTAGTCATCTGACTTATAGTTCCCAGGCCAAAACCCTCAGTCCTAGAAGCTGGCAGCATTTAGCATCTACCTGTAAAAATATACAGACAAGGGCTTTTGCAAAGGTCTTTGGCAGATGCTGGAAGTCATAAAACAATTGCATTCATTCATGCTTCAAAAATTGCAGTTAGTTCACTCCAGGTTCAACACAGAAAGCTTCCTAGTACAGACTCTGTGTCTCTAGCTGCATTGAAAACTTGAGAGCATTTTTATTGTGTAGCCTATAAAGTAATTTAATTTCATATATTTTTCCTAAAGTTTGCTGGACTGAGGTTAACCCTTCCGTTTCCTCTGTTAAGCATATACATTTAATAGTGCAGGTGCATTTCTGTTCTCTTCCAGTAGGGCACACTGTGGTTACATTTCAAACACAGCACTCTACAAATACCTTTTCAACACTCACGTCTGTATAAGCAGTTTGATATACACATTGACATACAGTTCCATACATTTGTAACACAAGTATCCTGTATAAATCATTTTGATATTCACCAGTGACATATACTTATTTACAAAATTTCAGCTAGCTGTGCTGGCTGTATCTCCTTTTGTCACAGTGCTTATATGAGATGTATGCCCTCAGTCTAAAGTGTAAGGTACACAAGTGATTTACAAGTGCCTAATCTTCAGAACTTCTTTGCCATCAGTCTGGACATTACGATGTTCTTCGTGCTTCATTGTTGCAGTCATTACATTTGGGTAATCTGCTGGCAGGTTGCCCTCAGTCGGCCTGATTAACAAAGTCTTGGGTCATGCGTCGGTTGCTGTCCCTTCTTCCATGACGTCAGGTCAGGGGTATAAAACATGTAGGCGATGCCATTTCATCAGTCTTTCTTGCTGCGCGGTGCCTGAAGCAGAAGCATTTCGCAAGTGCCGGTCGGCTGACTCCTGAAATTTTCGTTTTCGAGTTTCAGAACCGAAGTCTTCAACTAAAAAGCTAAGTACCTCGTTGGGGAAACTTTTTCTTGCTCTTTACCGATGTCAGTAAAAGTTAATAATTGTATAACTTGTGGGAAGCAAATACCTCATAAGGATTTCCATTTGTAATGTATTCCTTGCCTAGGCCCTGACCTTGTTGTCGGTTTTGTGCTTTATTTAATTAGCGTACTATCCATTGTCTGTACATTTTTGCTTCTAAATATTTCGGTTCTCGGTTTAATTATTCAGAAATTACGTCGGTTAGCAATCCGACTATCGGAATACCAAAAAAACGCAAAGAAAAACACAGAGACAGGCCATTGAGGTCCAAAACTGCCAACGACGCTTCTCCTAAGCAAGTCTCCAGTTCGCCGGTACTCAGGTGCTTTTGCAGCCCCTGATACCCGCTACTTCTGATTCGCAGGCCTCTACCGAGACCCATTCGGAGTCCGGTATGCCGCAAGATACTTCACCTATGGAACCCGCTGATATCTCTATCTTGGATGGGTCCGGAGCCGCTGTGCAGGCACCGGCTTCTGAGGGTGTATTCAGGCCTACAGATTTGTATATTAAACCAACACCACCTTCAATATTAAGGCCAAAATCTTGATCTATGTCTAAAAAACTGATGCCCAGGTCGCATGTTCAGGCCCCTATGCCTAAAAAACAAATAATCAAAATGGCTTAAGACTTAATTACTTTAATCAGGGGTAGTCAACCCCCCCCCCCCTTCTAAGAGGCCTAGGGCTGAACTTGACCATGAATCTTCTGAACAGGACTCTGTTTCTTCTGACTCGTTCAATGAACAGGATTTGTCCATACCTACTTATGAGGATTCTGATGCAGAGGATTCCATTCCTTCTGCTTCTTCCCCTGAGGATTTTTCTTTTGGGGAAACTTTACATACCTTAAGGGAGCATTTCCACTGGGAAAGTCAGGATTTTTCTGAATCCAAAATGAGGCTTAGGGATTTCCTCCTTCTTCCTCAGCATAGGCCTTTGGCTATACCTCCTGTACTAGACGTTGTTGATGATGTGTTTTCAGAATCCAGTATGGCCCCTGATTCTCTGTCTCCGACCCCTTGTAAGCCAGACAGATACTACAGGGTTCCTGACTCCCACAAATTCCTTTTTAAAAATCCTGTTGCAGACCCTGAAACCATTGCTCAGGGGCCCAAGGGTATTAAGGCTTCTACTGCTAAAAATCCTACCCCTTCTGAAAGAGACTCCAGGGTGCTGGATAGATGAGGTAAAAAGGTTTATACTTCTGCAACCTTTGCAATCAGGGCTTTAAACTGTCAATTCCATATGCTAAAATATCCGCAGCATATCATGGGACTGCTTAAACAGAAAATTATGTTGATTTCTGACTGTGTGGAAAATAGAGTTACAGGATTTATTGCATTCAGCTAAACAAGTTGGAAAACATACTTTGCAATGTGGTTTTGATTCTTTTGAGGCCTCTTGCACAGCTGCTGTTACTGGGTCTGTGCTTAGAAGGCATGCTTGGCTTAAGGAGCAATCTCTGCCTGATCATGTTAAAGCAAAATTGTTGGATGCTCCTTTGCAGCAGGAGCATCTGTTTGGCAATAAAGCTGAAGAAGTTCTAAAAAAGATGGAAGATAAAGCTAAATCTATGCAAACTGTGAAAGATTTCTTACAAGTACAGCCTACAAGATTTAGTAGACACTGGCCTACTAAGAAATGGTCCTTTCCAGTTCCTTCCAGAACCACTCAAGCCAAACCCAGACATTCCAAAAGCACCAGGTTGCAGTCCCAAGGGACTTTCAAAACTAAGCAATGAGGTGCCTCCTCTTCCAAATCTGGAAACAACAAGACACCTCCCTATGGTAAACAGTCTCAATGACTTTCCTTTAGAATTACCAAGCACTTACCTTTTAGTCTCCCCTTTAGGGGGAAAACTGGCACTTCATGCAAAAAACTGGCAACTTATAACCCAGGACAAATGGGTTTTAAATATAGTGTCCCAGGGATACAGATTTCATTTCCACACATTGCTAACCCCAAACGGATGGCCAGACCTGCCCCCAAATCAGTGGACAGAGGCTCAGAAACAAGTACTTTCTTTAACATGGGGGCTATTCAACCAGTACTGGAGGAAAAGGGGCAAGGTTTCTATTCCAGACCTTTCCTGGTACCCAGAAAAGACCAATCATGGCATCCAATTCTGGACCGGTCTACTCTAAACACCTTTCTCGGCATTCCAAAATTCAAGATGCTGACTCTTCACCAGTTACTTCCTGTGCTAGGCAAAGATGCCTGGTTGGCAACTCTAGATCTAAAAGAGGCTTACCTGCATATCCCAATCAGGGAATCTTGCAGAAGATACCTCCGCTTCAAAGCAGGCTACTTGCATTATCAGTTCTCTGCACTGCCCTTTGGCTTATCTACTATGCCCAAGGTCTTTACAAAGTGCCTGGCTCCAGTAATTGCATGTTGCAGACAAAGAAATATCTAAATATATCCATACCTGGACAATTGTCTAATTCAGGCAGAAAAGAGGGCCATTCTTCTAAAATGTCTGACGTTTGTAAAAAGGGTTCTAACTTGTCTAGGGTACACCATAAACGAAAAGAAATCACAACTAGTACCCTCTCAAAAAATTACATTCCTGGGTGCAAGCTTGAATACAACTGCCCAGATGACTTTCCCTATGCCAGAAAAGCAAATTCAGTCAGTGACTTACTTCAAACAGGTGGCCACAAAAACTCTGCTCTCTGCAAAACTAATACTGCAAGCCTTCGGGGTTCATGGCCTCCTGCATTTTTCTAATTCCATATGCAAGACTGCATATGAGGAAACTTCAGTGGTACTTAAAAAGTTTAAGGAGTCAACAGTGTCACAGCCTGGAAACAATGATTCGTATCATACCTTGCCTGTAACTAGAGTTCCTATGGTGGGCAGAGGCCTGCCACCAAAACAAGGGACTGCCATTCACACCACCCCCTGCCGCCCAAAACCTAACTACAGACTCAGACTATGCATGGGGGGCTCATCTGGCAAGGAAGTGCATTTAGGGCAAATGGAGCCCGAATCAAATGCACCTTCATATCAATCAAAAAGAAATGCTAGCTGTACAGAATGCACTGACAGCCTTCAAGGACTACCTTCATCCAGGGCAACTAATGGTAAAGACGGACAACACCACAGTTATGTGGTACATAAACAACCCCTCTGCATACAAGCCATGGTTTTGTGGAACATGGCCTTGAGCTATCAAGTACAACTACAAGCTCAATTCCTGCCAGGAAAACTGAATATTTTGGCAGACGAAATAAGCAGAAATCTCATGGACCCACACGAATGGAAACTGGAACTACGGATTTTCAACATGTTGACACGCAAATGCGGGAGCCCAGACATAGATCTCTTTGCCTCACCCCAGAACTACCAGTTGAACAAATTTTGCACAAGAACTTCTCACAAAAAAGCCTGGAAAGTGGATGTTTTGTAAACAGCTGGGAAAACCCATCAGTCTATGCCTTTCCTCCTCTGCCTTTGCTCTCCAAAGTTCTACTAAAAGTCAAACAGGACAAACCAAAAATGATTTTGCTTGCTCCAGACCGGCCTCGCCAACACTGGTACCCACTCCTACACAGTCTCACAAATTTCTCCATGGCACCTGCGGTAGTGGTGCTGTGGTAGCGTTGTCGCCTTACAGCAAGATGTTGTCGCGTTCGATTCTCAGCTAGAGCGTCTTCTGTGTGGAGGCATGCGTGAATGGGCGTGCCTTCGTTGAAGGTTGTGCGTCAGGGCTGGTAACTTGGCACGTAAATATCCACTACCAGACATTATCGGACCGGAGTTCCGCTGTGGCGACCCCTAACCAGGATAAGCCGAAAGACACAACAACAACAACAACCTGCCTCAGACACCTTCCTTACTGTCACAGCAGAACAACCAAATTCTGCAACCTCAGCTCCAAACATTGAATCTTGCAGCTTGGCTAATCACTTTAATTCCCCCTTAGCATCTCTCAGCAAACCTGTGATGGATGTCATTTTGGAGGCGAGAAGACCTAGTACTAGAAAATCTTATGCTGACAAATGGAAAAGATTCTGTGCCTGGAATCAGTCTCAAGGGATGAGCACAGCAGTGCCCAATTTACCTCAGATTTTGCAATACTTAACTGAGATGCTTCACAAGGGCCTATCTTTTTCTTCCATAAAAATCCTTGCCTCAGCCATTTCAGCTCATTACAACATAGACCCCCCCCCTCTTCTTTCATCCTCTGCTAAAGCAGTATCTCAGAGGGGCCAAAAATTTAAGGCCACCCAGGAGAGCTCCAACCCCTGCCTGGGACCTTAACTTTGTATTGGAGAAACTCACTCTACCTTCTTTCAAGCCAGCTGCTACTGCAGACTTAACATTTCTTTCCTGGAAAACAGCCTTCCTTTTAGCAATCACTTCAGCTAGAAGGATTTCTGAATTACAGGCCCTTATGGCAGTGGAGCCTTTCATCATTTTTCATGAGGACAGGGTGTCACTCAGGACCCAACCCATCCTTCATGCCCAAGGTGGTATCCAGTGTGGCTCTTAATTAGTCCATTCATTTGCCAACTTTCTTTCCCAGTCCGCAGAACAAAGGGGAGCGGATTCTGCATTCATTGGATGTACACAGACAACTTAGGTTTTACTTGGACAGGACTAAATCTCGAAGAAAATCTGAACAACTGCTGGTAGCACTTGCTGCAGGGGCAGAGGGAAAGGCTATTTCAAAGCAAACAGTTTCCAAATGGATAAGACATTGGTATTTATTTCTGCTATAAGCACCATGGAAAACCTATCCCCCAGGGGATCGGATCCCTTTCCACCAGGGCTACATCTACTTCTACAGCCTTTCTCAGAGGTGTTCCTACCAAGGTTATTCTAGAAGCTGCTACCTGGAGTTCAGTTCATACTTTCACTAAGCACTATCATTTACCAATTTTCTCTAAATCCAGAGCTGGCTTTGCCACTGCTGTTTTGCAGGGCCTTATAGCCGATCCTAATATTGTATAAATCCATCCTCCCAACCTTAGCTTTGGGAATCTACCCAAATGTAATGACTGCAACAGTGAAACACGAAGAACATAGTACAGTTGTGTACACTTACCATAAATGTAGATGTTAGAGTGTATTCACTGTTGCAGTCCTGGTTACCCTCCCTCCAGCCCCCTGTTTTTTCTCTTGCTATGTCTCTCCTTTATTTGTCTACACTTAAAAGCCTTTTTGGTGCATTTGCTTTTGTTGGAGGTATATAGTTTTGTGTTTTAAATTATTTGTATATTTTGCTCCCCATTTGGGGGGCACATGAAATCTGGGGCAAGAAAAACTGATGCAATGGCGTCGGCTGCATGTTTTATATCCCTGACAACCTGACGGAAGAAGGAACAGCAACCGATGCAGGACCCAAGACCTTGTTAATCAGGCTGACTGAGGGTAACCTGCCAGCAGATTACCCAAATGTAATGACTGCAACAGTGAATACACTCGAACATCTACATTTATGGTAAGTGTACACAACTGTACTTTTGTACTTCGGTTTGCAGTCATACATAACGTAGCTACAGCAAACAAGCCTTCTCAAGATAAGTGCCCTGTTGGAGTGTTCCTTCTTTCTTTGGGTTGTATTACCTTTTACTTGTCATCCAGGAAGGGAAAATGTGAGTATGGAAGACCGATTCCCCGTAAGGATTGACATGAAAAGTGCATTTTTTGTCTTGGTACTGCCCACGGCCTTACTCAGTGGAAGATTTGCCAGGCTTTCATACCAAAGACTTTGTACAGCTGTCTGTCTTCTCTTTCTATTTATAAAACCAGTGACTGAAGCTCCTGGCTCAGGGTTTCATGGCTTCCGAATCCTTCGCCCGACATTCAACCACCACTTTAAAAGAAATGAAAAAAACACAGTGATTCTTTTGCTGTCCAACCTCTTCCAGATGTCTTTGGCATTTTGAATGAAGAAAATGAGGACCATGGAATTCCACCGACACATCCAACGCCACCCAGTCAGAGGCCAATGTGGGACCGCTTGCCCACATTTCCATCGAGACAGTGCCTACTTAAGCTTTAGATGAGGAGTGGGAACAGTAGATAATTATTTTGGAGTGCCTTAGGGAGTTCTCCAAATTCTGGTTTGGGAGGAAGTTCCTGGTTCCCTTATTAAAGTCAGACAAGAACACCGTATCTGTCTCTTGTAGCTAAGGATCCACATAAAAAGTGGCAGGATTTTACTCAGGGTCTTTTCAAGGCTCTTATTGCTTTGAAGCACCCTCAAGGATAGTCTATTCCTTCCTTTGTTCCCTGATCCTCTACTCCCAAAAGACCTAAAGATGTGGTGGAGTAGTTGTTTATGGATACATTTTTCCACATTATTCGGAAGCCATGAAACCCTGAGCCAGGAGCTTCAGTCACTGGTTTTATAAATAGAAAGAGAAGACAGACAGCTGTACAAAGTCTTTGGTATGAAAGCCTGGCATTTAACCCTGACCTGTTCCAAATGGAACTAAGAGCATGTAATTGGGTTCCCTTAAAACAACTTCCATTAGATGAAGCTGTTAATTTCTTCAATTTCTACCTTCCTAGCCTTCTTAATCACCACGCTCCATCCAGATCTATTAGAATTAAGGCCAAGTCTGCCCCATGGCTTTCTTATGAAACCAAACACAAAATTCATCTCAGAAATAAACATTGGGCCAAATGGAGAAAGACTAAAAACCCTGCTGACCAACAAACCTTTAGACAGCTAAGAAATGACACAAAGAAGGCCATACTCTCTGATAAACAAAACTACTACTTACAGTATCAATAACCTAATCACAACAACCCACAGAAATTCTGGGCTAGCATTAAGCAGTTACTCTACCCAGGTCAAGCCACTACACCTAACCCTCAAAATACAGATAGGAAAAATCCCATCCATACAGCCAATACCTTCAGTACCTTCTTTACAGATGCTATCCAAACACTAGCTAGTCAACTATCACATAATACCTTCACATTACCTTCATACTCCTCTACCCCACCTCTCACTTTTCGTTTCAAACCTGTCCCAACCACATTTATCCAAACCCTACTCAATAAACTGAAACCATGCTCCCCTTCTGCAGACCTACTGCATTCTGAATATCTACAGCTATCATCCAAGGCTGTTGCCTATCCTATTTCCATACTGATCAACAGAACTATTACTGAAGGTTACATCCCCACCTTAGGGAAAGTCTCCCATATTATCCCCCTATATAAAGGTGGACATTCCACTGAGCTATCAAACTATCGCCCCATTGCCCTACTTTTGCCTTTAGCTAAAATTATGGAAAAATGTAGCCATAAACAACTACTCCACCACTTAATAGAAAACAATCTACTTTCTAACTGTCAGCATGGTTTCAGACCTTCACACAGTACTACCAGTGCCCTCCTTTCCTTTACTGATTACATTAATAGGAACCAAAACCTGAATAATCTTTCTTCTGCTCTATTTATCGATCTGTCTAAAGCATTTGACATGGTAAACCACCAGATTCTCATTAACATACTTAAATACATTTATTAATGACCTTCATCTAGCTATCCCACAAGCCACTTGTATACAATATGCTGACGACTCCACATTATGCTCAGCTACATCCTCCCATGACCTTCACTCTCTCACCCAAAAAATATTCAACATAGTTGAACAGTGGTTCCCTCAGCATTGCCTTCTTTTGAACCCAAAGAAAACCAAACTTCTCCTCTTCACTCCAACTCAAAAGTCCTCTCCTCTACATTTCTCTGTGACATCTACCAATAGCACAATAATATCTCCAGACTTCACCACCAAACTACTAGGGGTCACCATCAATAATGACCTTAACTTCGACATCCACATCAACAATACTATAAAGACTGTCAACAAAAAAAATGGCGCACTCTATAGGATTAAACGCTTCCTTTCTCCTACTGCTAAAACTACTATCGCCCACACTCGCTTGATCTCTACTCTCCTTTATGCCTCGCCCATTTTTACTAATCTCTCCAAGAATAATCTCAGCAAATTAGAAATGTCCTATAATAACATTGCTAGATTTGCTACAGGCAACCCATTTCGAACCCACCCTTGTATAAACTTAAACCAGCTAGGATGGTTTGAACTTCAACACCTGATTAAATTTCACCAACTAACCATTGCCCACAACATTCTCTATAAACCTTCCAGCAACTCCAGGTTTAACAAACCTCATTACCCCCTATAAAAATTTGAAGTCCTTAGGCTCATCACACAAACTTCTTGTATATACCTCTAAACCTCATAACAGGGCTGGGGGATTCTCTCTTCTCTAATACTGTTGGCAAATCTTGGAATCTTCTCCCTAGTGACCTAACCTCACTCACCTCTTTATCTCTCTTTAAAAACAGATTTAAACTCTACCTCAAATCATACTGGCTATGCCCCTGTGCCAAACCTGACTAGTCCTATACCTCTACAAACTCAACTTACCTATCTAGTCCTTACTGTCCTCTGTTACATCTTCCATCTGACTATACTTTTCTTATCTACCTTTTTCTACATTATTTATATCCTCTTTACATACCTTTTTTCTTAAGTAAATCCATTCTATCATCACTACACATCCAACTTCCTTTTCTCTATTTCCAACCTAACCTGTACTATGTCTCCATACACTCTATTCATACTAGTTTTTTAAATCTTAGCCTCAGTGTACATCCTTTTAAATCCTCCAGGTTTTTACTGCACTGTACCATTGTTTGATGACTTTTTTACTATGATAATTGCTATTTTTTTATTATTATAACTACTGATATTTGTGTATTGTTTGTACTTATACTTTTGAAACATGTCTTTGGAGCTTTTCTCCCCGGGCCTCTACTGAAAATGGACATATATTCAGTTAGACTAGCCCGGTCAACAAATGTAAAATAAAAATAATAAATAATTCTGATTCCTCTGAGGAGGCGATTTATTTTATTTATTTTATATTTGTTGACCGGGTTTGTCCGACTGGGCTACAAATGCCCATTTTCAGTGGAGGCCCGAGGAGAAAAGCTCCAACAGAAAATAGAAATTTTACATATTAAATGCATATAGAAATACTTTCATCAGTACCACAGATTACTGCATTATAGTGCCACACATTACATTCATCAGTACCACACGTTATTGCATTACAGTGTCATACATTAAACTGTGGCAAGTGAAATACATCAGAGGGATACATTCATAATTACATGTATACATAATAGTGCAATAGTTACATAGCTGAAATATTTTACTAGTTATGTTTGTACAGTTATGTACCAAGAGGAGAAGATGAAGTAGTAAGTTTGTTTATTGAAGGGAAGGAAGAGAGAAGTAGAAGGTTATAGGTGAGTGTTTACGGGGGATAATTACATTGGCAAGTCCATTTTTCATGAAGGTATTTTTTTGTAGCGGTTTTAAATTGATTGGGATGTTCAAGGGATCTTGTATCTAGTGGTAGGCTATTCCAGGCCTTGGAAGGGTTAAAGCTATAGACTTGGTGACCCATTTTGATCCTTGGTGTGTAGATTTTTAGTAGACCTTGTTCAGAACTGCGGAGTAATCTAGTGGGTAGGTAATGAGAGATTAAAGATGAGATAGTTGGACAGAAAGAGGGTTTGTAGAGAATGGCATGAATAATCTGAAACTGATTATACTGAAGTAGGTTAGGTAATTCTAGCCAATTTATTTCTTTTAGTGAGAGACTGATGGGATTTGTAAGAATTTTGGGCAGCAAATCTGGCAATCCTGTTCTAAGTTGTTTCTAACTTGTTTAGTAGTCCAGTGTTGAGGCTGTTGAGAATTTGGGAGCTATAAAGTAAAGTGGGTAAGAGCTAGGCATTTGAAAGGGTTAGTTTTGCTGTTTTGGTAAGATATTTTTTGTTTCTTTAGAGGAGACCAAGCTTGAGATGTGTTTTTCGGATACAGTTATTGACGTGTAAATCAAAGGTTAGTCTATCATCATTAGTAACACCGAAGAGTTTTTTTTACTGGTGTCCACCTGTATTTGAGTATTATTTTGTGACAGTATGGAGAAGGAAGACTTTATGTGGTTAAGGTTTGTAGGGAGAAAGAGTAGTAATTTGGTTTTCTTTGGATTAAGGATAAGTTGGTTTTCAGATAGTCAGTTTTCTACAGAGTTAAAAGAGGACTGTGTGTCTGATTTTAGTTGAGTTGGTGATTCAGCAATAGTGATAAGTGTAGAATCATCTGCATATTGTATCAGTGAGGCTGCAGGACAGGAAGAGTAGAGAAGGTTGGTAAAGATGTTAAAAAGAAGGGGCCCAAGGATAGAGCCTTGTGGAACACCCGTTTTAACAGGAAGAAGAGGGAAGAAAGCTGAGAGCCATTTGACTGGTTGTAGTCTGTCAGAGAGATGGCTGTTAAACCAAGATATGGTGGCTGGAGAGAAGTGTACGTTTGCTAGTTTAAGGAGAAAAAGTTTATCATAGGCTTTAGAGAGGTCAATGGAGAGACAGGAAATAAGTTTGTTACTGTCTCTAGCTATGATACAGAGCTTAGGAAAGCCAGGAGAGCTGTTGTAGTGCTCTGCATGGGACGAAAGCCATGTTGGGTAGGTGTGAGTAGATTTTCTTGCAGAAGGTAGTGTAAGACTTCACTGTGTATACATTTTTCCAGAATATTGGAGAGTGGTGAGAGTATATGGCTATGGGTCAAAAATTTGTTATATCTGTGGAGTTTCCTCCTTTGTGTATTGGAAGGGTGTAATATTGCTTCCAGATGGAAGGGACTGTGGATTCCTTAATAGAGCGGTTTATTAGAATAGAAACTGGGAAAGCAAGAACATCAGCAGCAACCTGAAGGAATGCGGAGGGAATGTTGTCTACGGATGTGGAGCAAGGTTTTAATTTAGATAGAGTTTTAATATAGTTAGTGGAGACAGGTTTGAGGGAGAAGGTAATGGTAGGGTTACTACTGATAGAAGAGTTTGAGCTATTAGGTCTGTTATTGTTGGTGGGATGGTTTGTGTCTTGATTTAGTAATTTGGATGTTGAGTCTATAAAGTAGTTGTTAAATATGGAGGCAGTTTCCTCGTGTTTTGTCAGGATGAGGGTTAGGGGAGACTTGCTTACCTCGGTGTGTAGTATTTGATTTACAGAGTGCCAGAACGTTTTAGGGTTGGATTTAAAGGTAGAAGATGGATTATTATTGAAGTTTTTCTTATCTTTATGTGACTTTTGGCAAGATTTCTAAGTTCTTTATATTTCTGGAGATCTGGTTGATGTTTAGTTTTAGTCCAAATTTTCCATGCTCTCTTTATTTTTTAGTAGTGCACATGTGTTTACGGTCAGCCATGGGGTTGTGTTGGACTTTATGCGGACTGTTCTAAGGGGTGCCACAGAATTTAAAATACTAAGGAAAGTGGAGTTAAAAAAGTGGACAGCTTCATCCAAAGGGAGTAGTTTTAAGGGACTCCAGTTCACATTTGATAGTAAAGATTTGAAAGTTTCAGGATTAAAGTTTGTTAGTTGTCGGTGTTCATAGGTAGGTACTAGGCTATCGGCCCATACAAGCCTAGCCAAAAAATGTACCCTGGCTTTCGCCACCCAAGGAAATTATTTTCCTGTGCCCCTGTTGAGCAGAGCCACAGAAGTGATCCCCGGGGTGAATTTCCCATTTGCCATCCGATCATCAAGATTTTTCTTAGAGTGCTAATGAGGAGCTCTGTTTGACATAGATAGGTAGTCTGTTTCAGAGTATGGGAAGTCTCTGGGACAGGAATCTATCCCTCCAGCATGTTCTGTTTATTGTGGTGACAAGGTTTAGGTCCCTAGAGAGTGTAGCTCGGAGGGATTGGGATTTCTTTAAGTGGAGCATGTCCAACAGCTCTGGGTTTGACTTAGCTTTGTATGTTAGGCAGAGATCGCCCCTGAGTAGGCGATATGCGATGGAGTAAAGCTGTAGTTTTTTTAGACGGTCTGCATAGGGCATCTGTTTGAGGCCAGTAATCCTCTTTGTGAGGTATTTCTGTGGTCTTTCCAGTTGTAGATGTCTTGTGAGGTACATACCAAAAGGGGCGTTGTACTCTATAATGGGTCTAATGAGTGATGAGTAGAGGGGAACAATGACCTCTTTTTTTCTGGATGAGAATCCTTTTGTGATGAGATGAGCCACGTAGAAGGATTTCCTGACCACTGTGGCGAAGTGATTATCAAAGGAGAGACTACTGTCCAGCTGTGTCCCAAAGTCTCATCACATTTTTGGCATTAAGTAGACTACCAGCTATGTGGTAGTTCATGGGTGCAGAGTTTTTACCAAAGGGGATGACAATACACTTTTTGGCATTGAGCTTCAGGCCATGGCTTTGACACCAGGTATCTGTCTCAGTGAGGCCCTTTTGTAGTTTGTTCACATAGTTAGGAGTTTCGATTATGGCTCCTAGTTTGCAGTCATCTGCAAACTTTGTTAGCCAAAGACCTTCTATGTTGGCCTGCACTTCAGAGAAGTAGATAACAAACACGAGAGGACCCAGGACTGAACCCTGTGGTACTCCACTTGTCACTGGTCTGATGTTGGATTTGGAATCCGCTACTTTCAAAGTATGGGTTCTGTCCGTGAGCCAGTTGGCAACCCATCTTGTGACATAGGGATTTATACCTAGTTTAGTGAGCTTATCTATAATTCCAGAGTGGTGGGGATGGTGTTGAAAGCCTTGGTGAGATCTAGGTAAGCTGTGTGAACCATTTTACCCTCATCTATGGCTTTGGTGACTGCTTCAAAGAAGTCAATCAGGTTTAGGAGACATGATCTGCCTTTTACAAATCCAAACTGGGTAGGGTCCAGAGTTTGGAGATTACCAATGTCTTTGTTTATGAGTTCCACGATGATACATTCCATGGCCTTGCAGACCAGGCTCGTCAGGCTAATGAGGCTGTAGTTCCCGGGGTCCGTCGTGGCTCCCCCTTTGTGGAGTGGGATAACCGTCGCATTGCGCCATTCAGTGGGTACAAAGCCTGAGGTGAGGCTGTGATTGAACATGGTACTTAGGTAGGGTGCCAGTTCATTCTGTAGTTCATGTAGAACGCAGCCTGGTATATTGTCAGGTCCCATGGAATTCTGTGTTCATGGCTTTGGAGAGTGTGTTTTTTACCTGTGCAGCCGTGATTATAGGAACTTTGCATTCTTCCGGTATAGAAATGGGCCCTCTAGGGCATGAGAGGGGGATAAAGTTAGCACTGAACCTATCTGCTAGGATGTTGGCAATGTCGGTTGTTCTGTATATTTAGTGCCATTGTGCTGTAACTCAGAGCAGATCTGAGTGTTCCCATTTAGATTCTTGACATAGCTATAGAATGCTTTGTGGTTGTCTTTAGAGTCAGTGGCAATTTTGTTTTCGTAACTAGCTTTGGAGGATTTTATGGGGGATCTCAGCTTCTTACTGAGGTTGACCAGGGAGTGCCTCCAGTCATGGGATTTTACTATTTTTTGCAACAGTTTCTTTCTTCTGTTGTAGAGTTGTTTATGGCAGAGGACCACCAGATTGGCTTCCTTCTTTTGTAGGATAACGTCTTGGTTCTATTAGGGATAGCATGATCCATGCACTCGTGTAAGTGCTTGTAAAGTGCATTTGTGTAGGATTCGGCAGTCATACCTCTATTGTCCGTCTGCATGGGGTGTCATGAAGTTTGCCACTTCTGTCTTAAGTGTGAAGTTGGCTTTGGCGAAGTTTTTTACGATGGTTTCCCTAATTGGGGGTGGGATGTGGATGTCTAGGCTGATTAGCTTGTGGTCGGATCTGACCAACGAGGAATTGACCTCTGGTGTGGAACACCGGTTTCCCATGTTGGTAATGACCAGGTCTAGGATATTGCTGCCCCTGGTGGGGGTGTGAATAAGTTGATCCAAAGCGCTGGAATTTATGAATTCTAGAAAACGTTGAGCAAAAGAGTTGGTACATGAGTAGTTTTCCCAGTTAATGGTGGGGTAGTTGAAATTGCCCATTATTAGGGTGTTGGGTTGTACCCTAATACTTTCCAGTGTATCAAGAAATGAGGAGTGTGAATCCTGGGGCATGGTGGGGGGTCTGTAGCAAGCTACAGTTTGGATTGCGGTCTTGCCCAGAGTTAGTTGCACTTGGATAATCTCGGATGCATTATGCTGTGCAACTAGCCCGGAGGTGTGGATATCCTTAATGAATATGGACACGCCTCCGCCTTTAGTGCTTCTTTCTGGGTTAAGTGGCCGAAAGGTGTGGTATGAATTAAAGCCTGGTAATGCAGGGGTGCTCTCTGGAGCTTTGAACCAGTTCTCTCACTGCACAGATGTCAATGTTCTCCATTTTAAGGAGTGCCTCGAGTGAGTGCATTTTGAGGATTAGACTTCTAGCATTGAGTAGCATTACCGTCAGATTTTGCTTGCTTGTACCTGTTACGGTGGTGAATTTGTCATTTGAACCTTGCCTAAAAAAGGCACTATAGGAGTGGCAAGAGCCTTAGCCAGTATCCGGAATCCTAAGGGCGACAGGTGCAGGCCATCTCTGGCAAAGCATCCTGGACTGTCGATCATGTCGTCCCAGGCAGACAAATTCTGGATCCCCTTAGAATGACACCAGAAGCTTAGCCAGTTGTTGAAGTCAATTATTTTGTCCTTGTACTGTGGTACCATTCTGGGTAATGGCAGGATGCTACTCAGGGTTAGGGTCATACTTGCCTGGGATACAAGATCGGAGAGCTCCTCCATGTCTCTTTTCATGTAGTCCAGGGAGGTACGTCTCAGGTCATTCACACCAACATGGACAATGACAGTGTCATATTTGTACTTATTGTGGAGTGACCTGAGTGCATGCGTTATGTGGCGGATCCTGGCACCTGACAGGCAGCTGACAGTAACTTTCTCCTTGTTTAGTCTAGTGAGTGGAACATCAGTGTGCCTGACTATAGAGTCACCTATGACTAGAGTGTTGGGTACGTTGTTATGCCTTATGGGCTGTGGCTGAGTGGCACACTGAGTTTGTGGGCTATGTGTCATTTGGGTTGTGTTGGGGGGTGGAGTTTGCTTGCGTTTATGCTTTGGATGTCCCTGATGCTTGGGCAGGTTTTTATTGAGAGCCTCCGCGAATGTAGGTGTGTGTTTTGGTGGTGTAGGTTTTGAGGGACTATGTGATGAGTGTGGTGTGGTGCAAGTGTTTACCTTCTCCTCTTGACTGTCTGGTCCAGTCTTGGGTGAAGAGAGCTTTGCTTCCAGTTGAGGTTTAGTTTGATGGGATGTGTATCTTAGTATTTTTACTGGAAAATGATCATAGGTTCATAGGTAGGTACTAGGCTATTGGCCCTAGGGCCTATAGCCAAAAATGTACCCTGGCTTTCGCCACCCAAGAAAATTACTTTCCTGTGCCCCTGTCGAGCAGAGCCACAGAAGTGAACCCTGGGGTGAATTTCCCATCTCCCATCCAATCATCAAGATTTTTCTTGAGTGCTAATGAGGAGCTCTGTTTGACATAGATAGGTAGTCTGTTCCAGAGTATGGGAAGTCTCTGGGACAGGAATCTATCCCTCCAGCATGTTCTGTTTATTGTGGTGACAAGGTTTAGGTCCCTAGAGCATGTAGCTCGGAGGGATTGTGATTTCTTTAAGTGGAGCATGTCCAACAGCTCTGGGTTTGACATAGCTTTGTATGTTAGGCAGAGATCGCCTCTGAGTAGGCGATATGCAACGGAGTAAAGCTGAAGTTTTTTGAGACGTTCTGCGTAGGGCATCTGTTTGAGGCCAGTAATCCTCTTTGTGAGGTATTTCTGTGACCTTTCCAGTTGTTGTAGATGTCTTGTGAGGTACATACCAAAAGGGGCGATGTACTCTATAATGAGTCTAATGAGTGATGAGTAGAGGGGAACAATGACCTCTTTTTTTCTGGATGAGAAACCTTTTGTGATGAGGTGAGCCACGTAGAAGGATTTCCTGACCACTGTGGCGATGTGATTATCAAAGGAGAGACTACTGTCCACCTGTGTCCCAAGGTCTTACCACATTTTCGGCATTAAGTAGACTACCAGCTATGTGGTAGTTCATGGGTACAGAGTTTTTACCAAATGGGATGACAGTACACTTTTTGGCATTGAGCTTCAGGCCAGGGCTTTGACACCAGGCATCTGTCTCAGTGAGGCCCTTTTGTAGTATGTCCACATCGTTAGGAGTTTCGATTATGGCTCCTAGTTTGCAGTCATCTGCAAACTTTGTTAGCCAAAGACCGTCTGTGTTAGCCTGTACTTCAGAGAAGTAGATAGCAAACAGGAGAGGACCCAGGACTGAACCCTGTAGTACTCCACTTGTCACTCTGGTCTGAAGTCTGATTTGGAATCTGCTACTTTCACAATATGAGTTCTGTCCATGAGCCAGTTGGCAACCCATCTTGTGACATAGGGATTTATACCTAGTTTAGTGAGCTTATCTATAATTCCTGAGTGGGGGATGGTGCCAAAAGCCTTGGCGAGATCTAGATAAGCGGTGTGAACCACCTTACCCTCATCTATGGCTTTGGTGACTGCTTCATAGAAGTCAATCAGGTTTAGGAGACATGATCTGCCTTTTACAAATCCGAACTGGGTAGAGTACAGAGTTTGGAGATTACCAATGTCTTTGCTTATGAGTTCCACGATGATATGTTCCATGGCCTTGCAGACCAGGCTCGTCAGGCTAATGGGGTGGTAGTTTCCGGGGTCCATCGTGTTTCCCCCTTTGTGGTGTGGGATAACCGTCGTGGTGTGCCATTCAGTGGGCACAAAGCCTGAGGTGAGGCTATGATTGAACATGGTACTTAGGTAGGGTGCCAGTTCATTCTATAGTTCATGTAGAATGCAGCCTGGGATATTGTCATGTCCCATGGATGCTGTGTTATGGGCTTTGGAGAGTTTTTTTTTACCTGTGCAGTCGTGATTACAGGAACTTTGCATTCTTCCGGTATAGAGATGGGCCCTCTAGGGTGTGAGAGGGGGTAAAGTTAGCACTGAACCGGTCTGCCAGGATGTTGTGAATATCAGTTGGTTCTGTATATTTAGTGCCATTGTGCTGTAACTCAGAGCAGATCTGAGTGTTGCCATTGAGATTCTTCACATGGCTATAGAATGCTTTGTGGTTGTCTTTAGAGTCAGTGGCAATTTTGTTTTCGTAACTAGCTTTGGAGGATTTTATGGGGGATCTCAGCTTCTTATTGAGGTTGACCAGGGAGTTCCTTCAGTCATGGGATTTTACTCTTTTTTGCAACAGTTTTTTCTTCTGTTGTAGAGTTTGTTTATGGCAGAGGACCACCAGATTGGCTTCCTTTTTTTGGAGGATAGCATCTTAGTTCTATTAGGGATAGCATGATCCATGCACTCTTGTAAGTGCTTATAAAGTGCATTTGTGTAGGATTCAACAGTCGTACCTCTATTGTCCGTCTGCATGGGTGTCATGAAGTTTGCCACTTCTGTCTTAAGAAGTGTGAAGTTGGCTTTGGAGAAAATCTTTACGGTGGTCTCCCTAATTGGGGGTGGGGGCAGGATGTGGATGTCTAGGGTGATTAGCTTGTGGTCGGATCTGGCCAATAAGGAATTGACCTCTGGTGTGGAACACCGGTTGCCCATGTTGGTAATGCCCAGGTCTAGGATATTGCTGCCCCTGGTGGGGGTGTGAATAAGTTGATCCAAGGCGTTGGAATTTATGAATTCCAGAAAACGTTGAGCAAAAGAGTTGGTACATGAGTAGTTTTCCCAGTTAATGGTGGGGTAGTTAAATTGCTTATTAGGGTGTTAGGTTGTGCCGTAATACTTTCCAGTGTATCAAGAAATGAGGAGTGTGAATCTTGGGGCATGGTGTGGGGTCTGTAGCAAGCTACAATTTGGATTGCAGTCTTTCCCAGAGTTCGTTGCACTTGGATAATCTTGGAGACATTATGCTGTGCACCTAGCCTGGAGGTGTGGATATCCTTAATGAATATGGACATGCCTCCACCTTTAGTGCTTCATTCCAGGTTAGATGGCCGAAAGGTGTGGTATGAATTATAGCCTGGTCACTTAGGGAATTTGGTAGTGTTTCAGGGTTATGGTATTTGGAATGGTGAGAGACAAGAATCCAGTCAAGGAGAGATGAGGCTGTATGGGAGTCATTGAAGTAAGTGGGATCAGAGATGAGTTGAGTAAAACCGTAGAGATTAAGGTGTTGAGGAGTTTTGAGAGGAGAGAGATAACCAGTTAATGTTGACATCCCCAAGAATGATAGTTTAATTTGGGATGTGTTGGGAGATATGAGCAAGCATATTTTCCAGTAGGGAGATATTATCACCTGGTGGAATGTAAATTGCTACAATGGTGATGGTGGAATGGCTATTAATATTTAAGCTTACAGATAAAATTTCGGCTGGGGAGAAGGCTTGGAATGTAAAAGTAGAGATAGAAATGGTAAGGTGGTTAGAGTGCAGGATAGCAACGCCTCCACCTTTCCTTTTTGGTCGATCTAGACGGTGTATGCTATAACCAGAGGGCAAGATTTCTATGTCTTGGTGTTGGGATTTCAACCAGGTTTCAGTCAGAACAAGGAAATCAGGAGTATGGTGGGAGATCCAAGCATGTAGTTCACTTACTTTGTTCTGAAAACTCCTAGTGTTTATTGAATAGAAGGCACGATGTTTGGGAGATTCTTAACTTTAAGGTTAGGAGGGCTAGCAGTGGAGTGTGTTTGACTTGGGGGGCATGAATGCCTCCAGCTAATAGACTGTTTTTGTGGAGGTAGATGAGTTTGAGCATATTAGCAGTGGGGTGTAGTATTTGGTTTTGTTTTGTAGGGGTGAGTTGGGTGTTAGGTAAGTGTGTTTTGGGTAAGGGAATATTTAATGAAAAGATAGATGGAAAAATGGCGAAGGTTTGGTGATTATTTATATGGCTACAGCAGTTTGCGTTAGTAGAGGAAATATGTTTGGGGTGTAAGTGGATGTTAAGTGATGTGAGTATAAGAAGGAGGAGTAGGAGAGGCAGTAATAGGATGGATGTAGTTAGAAATGCATAGATTTTACTCTTGGAGGAGTACATATTGTAGGGTGTTTTTAGTTAATAAAATGCACGGGAGTACAGTTTTTTGGTCCGTTAGATAGTGGATAATAGTGTATACCAGCTAGTACCAGTAAGGGGGGGTGAAGTTAGAATATTATGTTGTAGCAGCAAGTGGGTTGAGGTATAGTCTATTATGGAGTGAAAGACAGGAGGGGGGCGGGTTATGTTGTGGGAGATGCAAAGTAGTTAGCTATAAAGGAAATGATATGGGGGTGAGTGGGAATGGGGGTGGGAGGAGAGTGAATGGAGCGGGTTGAGCCAAGCCCAGAGTCAAGAACAATCACTAAAAACTGTGGCAGAATAAGGCTATGTACTGTTCATAGTAAGAATAAGAGGTTTTGTTGTGTAGTACTGTCAGGTAAGAAATAACTTAAAACAGGCTGGATAAGAAATATCTTAACACAGACTAGAGTCCAGCATGTAATGGACATAAGTTTGTTGAAATGAATGAAACAAGTGAATGTTGAAATGAAATGTTTGAGATGGACTTGGATTGTGGAGAGGAGTCCTTGACTTACTCCTGTCAGATTCATTCCCCTTTAGCTTTGGGGTTTGAGGAAGATTACCTTTTCCCTGATTCTTCCATTGAGGAGTTTCCTTTTGTTGACACTATCCAAATAATGGAACATTTTAAATGGGCTTTTTTCCCAGATTTTGTGGTGTTCAGAAAAGTATGACCATTTGCAGATAGATTCCCCTCACCTTTCTGCAGTTCCTTTCGTCTTGGATGCACTTTTGGACACCTTTTTTTTATGGCTGGCAGGCCTCCTGACTCCCAACCCTCTGCTCCAAAATAGCCTGACAAGTTCTGTAATGTTCCTGAAACCCAGACGTTTTTATATAAAAGCCCTTCTGACCTTGCAGTGATTTCCCTGGCCACTGACAAGCCCTCTACTGTGCTGTACTCTTCCAAATTTTTGCCCTGTGAGAGGGACAGTCTTGTTATGGAAAAAGTGTATACCTCTGCCTCATTAGCTTTCAGAGCCATAAAGAACTAAACTGTGTGACTAGATACGTCCTGGCTCTTCTTTCTCAGCTTGGGGTTCTTTTTGATTTGCCTGATTAAGAAGCTAAATCCTGTGCTATTTCTCTTTTGAGCTCTGCTTCCCAGTTAGCTCATCATTCTATAAAATACAGGTATGATGCTGCTGATGCATTCTCAAGGGCGGCTGCTTCTGGTTTCGTTATGAGGAGATATTCCTGGTTGCGGCTTCCTGAAGCCATTAATGCGAAGTTGTTGCACTGTCGGTTGGACAACCAAAATCTTGTTGGCTTTGCAGCAGCTGAGCTTTTCAAGACCTTGCACGGTAAGGGAAAGGTCATGCAAAATTTGAGCAGAACTTCCTTTCTTCTGTTGCCAAGTTTCAGAGGAATTACTCTTCCTTTGTGAGGAGGCAGCAGAGATGCCTCACAGGGCTGAGAAGTCTTCCAAGAGGGTTTCCCAACAAATATTCTTTGGGTCAAAGGCCTTATTTTCCTGACAAATCTGCCTCCATTTGACATTCAGACTGTTTTGCCCCTTGACCAGATTCATCTTCCCTCGTATTGACTATGTCTATCTAAGTTTGGCAATACAAAAGTATGGATCCATGGAAGCATCTCATAATTCAAAACAAGTATTTCATTCTTTGGAAATTCCTTCCTACCTTTTCCAGCATTCCCCAACTTCCCCATTGTCAACTTCCTCACTTTCCTTTAGTTCTTTAAGACCTTTTTATTGAAGGAACCATACAAACCGTTCTTACCATGTCAGCAAGGCAAAAGATTTTATTCCAGCATGTTCCTGTTTCCCAGGAGGGAGGGTCCTGGTAGGCCCATTCTGGATCTTTCTTTTCTCAAAACCTTTCTGAAAGTGCCCACTTGCAAGATATCTCTCCAGTCTCTGTTTACCATCTTACTTCCTCAGGCTTTCCTGTCGTCTCTGGATTGCAGAGTGCATACCTTCACATTCCTGTTTACACTCCTTACAGGAAATGTTTGCATATCTCTGTTTCTTTCTCATATGTTCAGTTCTCTACTGATCTTTCTGCAGCTGCAAGGGTCTTTACCAAGTGTGTGGCTTCAGTCTTAGCCTTCTGCAGACTTCAGGGAATTCTGATTTCCCTTATCTGGATGACCTGCTGATTCAAGTCCCTTCTCAGCACCTTCTTCTTCAGGATCATGAGTACACCATGCATCTCCTCCATAGTGTGGGAATCGCTCTAAGTCTGAAAATGTCTGTTCTTACCCCTTCCCATGATTGTTTCTCTGGGTTGCAGAATTCAGACCTTGCCAATAATTGCCCACCTTCCTTGATTGCTTACTTTAAGTCTCTTCCTCCTCCTCCTCTGGGGTTCATGGCATCCACCATTCCTATGGTTCCTTTTGCCAGGCTTCACATGAGGAAGTTTCAGTGGCATTTGAATCTTCTTGTGCCTCTCTTTCCTTGCCCCAAACTTGAATGTCTGTGGTGGATTCAGAAAATTTCTCTGAATCCAGGCCTGCCTTTTCAAGTCCCTCTTCCCACTCAGGACCTGGACACGTCAGTCAGGATTGAGAGGCTTCTTCCAACAGTATCGGGGTACAGAGGAGTTTGGTCTCCACAGCAACAAGTGGACCATAGCAACATAAAAGAGATGAGAGCTCTGATTCTGGTTTTTCACCCTCTTTGGTTTCAGGTCCTTTGAGGATTTTCACAGACAACACCACAGTTATTCCTTAAACAAGTAGTAGGGCATAAAATCTTACCTTCTCTGCAAGTTAGGTCTTCAAGTTTAGGATTTTACAGTCAGTCATCAACTCACTCGGCAAGCAGTTTGCATTCCCTCAGAGCCCAGTCTTGTGGCAGACAGTCTGAGCAGGTCCAGAACACATGCTGAGGAATGGATTCTTCATAAGGAGGCTTTTCATGACATAGTACATTGGAGGGGTACTACTCAAGTAGATCTTTTTGCCTCCCCTCTGAACAGACAAATCCCCCCCTGCTCTGTTCTAGAGTGCCAAATCCTCTGGCTTGCAAAGTAGACGTTGTGTCTTTTTCCTGGAAAGGAATGTTTCTGTTTGCTTACCCTCCTTTTCCTCTGTTGCCAAAAGCCCTGCCCAAAGTCTTACTGGTGACTCCCTGTTTTGCCCAGACAGCACTGGCTCCCCCTTCTGTTTCCTGTGGCAAGGAGCAATCATCACAAGGTACCTCATTGGATGGATCTTCTCATACAAGACAAAGGATCTCTAATCACCCGTTTACTCATCCTACAATTCACTGTTTGTGTGATAGGGTTTTTATTCCTTTTGGACACTAATTCTCTGAGTACATGCTTTGGCTTTTGCAGGAGGCCAGAAATCTACTACTGGAAAATCCTATGTAGCAAAATGGAAGATATTTTCGGGTCTATATCACATTATCGGAAACTGACAATCCCTAATGGCTAAAACATCGAAAGTGCCGTTCATCAAAACTGTTCTTGTAGGAGGCTGTGCCCCCCCACACCCCCCACTAATTGTATATACCAACTCCGAGATCGCACTACAGTGAGGAAAGAGCAAATTTACTGATCCTTACTGAACCGCGATCCGACAAGAGCACTTTCTATGTTTTAGCCGTTTGGGATTGTCAGTTTTCGATAATGTGATAGGAACCCGATATTTTCTATTTGGTATCTTACTCATGCCCCAGATCCTCTTTTGTTGGGGATTCCTAATGGGCTTATCTGTGTGAGCTGCTCAATTCTGTCTTGGCATACTCTTCTGTTAAATCTCACTTTATCTGCCATTTCTGTCTTTCTGCCTTTGACTCTGCCACTTGCTGCTAGATTTGAAGTTAAATATTTTTGAAAGGCATCCTTCATATTAGGCCTGCAAGAAAACCTATTTCTCTTTCTTGGGACCTTAATTTTGTTTTTGAAAAATTGTCTCTTCCTCCTTTTGAGCCTGTAGTTGTTTCTTCTTTACAGTATTATACTTGGAAAACTATGTTGCTTTTGTAGCCTTTTCTTATACCAAGTGGGCTTCTGAACTTCAGGCACTCATCGTAATTCCCTCAATTTTGGTTTTCCACAGGAACAGTTTTTCTCTTTGTACTAATCTTTTTATGCCCAAGGTGGTTAATGATTTGTCTCTAACTCAAGCTATTCACCTTCCTTTTTTTCATTCTCCACAGAATGATAGTAAGAGAATTCTTCACTTTGGATCTACATAGACAGCTCGGATATTACCTTGACGAGACTAAAGGTAGAAGGAGAGCTGAGCAACTTTTTTGTTTCTTTCCATTTCAGGAAATTGGGTTTAGCCATTTCTAAGCAAACCTTCTTCTCCTGGATTTCTGAGGCCATTTTGTTTGCAATTCTTTTTATAGTAAGCAGCTTTCTTCGCTTCATGTTCACTCCACCAGGGTTGTAGCCTTTTCTGGTGCATTTTTCCAAGGGTCTGGATACTAGATCCATTTTGAGAGCTGCTACTTGGTCTTCTGTGCACTACCTTTACTAAGCAGTAAAAGTTGGATGTGATTTCTAAGGCCAGAGCTGGTTTTGCTAGGACCATCCTGCATGGGTTATTTGGAGGGCTGCTCTGTAGCTTCTTCCTGATGTCCTCTCCTTTTTATAAGTACTGCAACAGTGATTACAAAGGACATACTACAGTTCTGTAAGATCTTACCAAAGCAGTAGATGTCCTACTTCTCTTGCAGTATCCAGGCCCTACCTCCTACCCTCATTCTCCACTGTGTCTTTTTCTGTGGCAGTGGAGTCCTCCTCCTCCTCCCCTTTCTGGATACACATGTACTTGCTTTTTCCTCTTGGATTGCTCTGGTTTGCATGATGCTGTTCAATTTCGTGGAGTAAGCACTAATACATTACTTTTGTACATTACGCCTTGGCGAAGGACATGTGTCTGACACGGTGGGCCTGGCAGGAGCTAAGGCTCTCATTTGCTGGCCAGATGTTTGGCTGTACTTAGCAGGATATCCTTTTTTTTAAGGAACACTGCAGCAGTGAGAAGTAGGACATTGACTGATGTTCTTTGTGTTTCACTGTTGCAGTCATCACACTTGGGTTATCTGCCTGCAGGTAGCCCTCAGTTGGCCTGAATAACAGAGACTTAGTGTTTCAGCGTCAGTTACTGTCGCTCTAGGACTGACGTCAGGTCGTCGGGTATAAAAACAGGCAGCTGACGCCATTACATCAGTCTTTCTTAGTGCGGAGCCGGAAGAAGAAGCAGTTCACACGAGTGTTGGTCAGCTGCTACCTGAGTTTTTCATTTACGAATTGAATCATCCTGAAGTCTTCTAAAGCCAAGTACCCCTTTGGAGATCCTTTTTTCTTGCTCTAACCGATATCAGAAAAAATTAACAATTGTCTTGCCTGTGAAAAGCAAATACCACACCGAGATTTTCATTCTTACTGTGTCCCCTGTTTAGGCCCAGACCACGACATACCTCGGTGTCGGTTTTGTGCCTTGTTCAACGCCCAAACCATTAGTCGTCAGGCCCTTATTGTCGCTAAATACTTTCTTTCCTGATCTCTGTATTCTAAAATGGCTTCGGTAAGCCATCCGACTACTGATATTCCGAAAGAACGTAAGGATAAAGACAGAGACAGACCGCACAGGTCCAAAGCTGCCGATGATGCTTCTGTTAATCTAGTCGCCAGTTCACCGGTACTCAGTGAGGCACTTTCACAGCCTCTGATGCCCACTTCAGTGTATTTGCAGGCCTCTACCAAGACCCATTCGGAGTCCGGTATGCCTCGAGACTGTTCTTCAACTATGGAACCTGCGGATGTCTCTACCTTGGAGGGGCCTGGAGCCACTGAGCAGGCACCGGCTTCTGAGGAAGTTCTTCGCATTACCGATGTTCGACACAAACCTACTTATTTTGAGTCTTCAGTTCTGTCTAAAACTACCGAGTTTCTGAGGCCAAGAGTACGTGCTATGCCTAGAAAACCAATGACCAAAGCGCATGTACCTGCTTCCTTGCTACAACATAAAATGCTTAAAATGGTAGAAGACCTTATTATGCTGATTACGGGAAGCTAGCTTTCCCCTGCTAAGAGAAAGAGACCAGTCCCCTGCAGCTTCAACAGGCCAAGAGTCGTCTGACTCTGAGGTATCTGATTATGAAGACATGCCCTTATCTGCTTATGAGGATTCAGATGCAGAGGAATCCATTCCATCTGCCTCTCCTCCAGTGTACTTTTCTTTTGGTGCAACCTTACATACTTTAAGAGAGCATTTCCATTGGAAATGCCAAGACTGTCCTCAGTCCAAAAAGAGACTCAGAGAATTTCTAGATTTGCCACAATATAGGCCTTTAGCAATACCCCCAATCCTGGAAGTTGTTGATGGAATCCAGTTTTACTCCGGATACTTTACCCCGTGCTCCTAGGAAAGCAGGCAGGTACTACAGAGTACCTGATTCTCACAAATTCCTTATCAAAAATCCTACTGCTGATCCAGAGATCATTTCCCAGGGTCTAAAGGTATCAAAGCTACTACAGCTAAGAATTCCACCCCTTTGGACAGGGATTCCAAAGCTTTGGACAGATGGGGTAAGGAAGTATATACCTCTGCAGCT
The DNA here is from genome assembly GCF_019279795.1 of Protopterus annectens. Classification (NCBI taxonomy): domain Eukaryota; kingdom Metazoa; phylum Chordata; order Ceratodontiformes; family Protopteridae; genus Protopterus; species Protopterus annectens. The sequence continues at coordinate 90,862,471 of NC_056736.1, read as the reverse complement.
CTTGCCATTAGGGCTTTGAATTGTCAGTTTCACATGCTGAAGTACCAACAACATATTATGGAACTTATTAAGCAAAAAATAGCAACCTTTACAGACTGTGCAGAAAAGAAAGAATTGCAAGAGTTTATACATTCTGCAAGCCAAGTCAGCAAGCATACATTGCAGTGTAGTTTTGACGCCCTAGAAGCATCTTGCAGGGCAGCAATCACTGGTTCTGTTCTGAGAAGGCATGCTTGGCTTAAGGAGCAGACCTTGCCAGACCATCTCAAATCAAAGTTATTAGACGCTCCTTTGAACAAGGACAATCTGTTTGGCACCAAAGCAGAAAGGGTTCTTAAAAAAATGGATGAAAAAGCTAAATCTATGCAGACAGTTAAAGAATTCTTGCAAGTACATCCTCCTAGATTCAGTAGGCATTGCCCCTTGAAACATTGGTCCTTTCCAGCCCCCTCAAGGCCATCTCAGACTAGACCCAGGGGTAACAGACCACCCAGACTACAGTCTCAGGGTATGCAGAGATCTAAGCAATGCATTGCCTCCACCTCTAAAGCAGTGAGTGCTAAGCCACCCCCTTACGGAAAGAATTCCCAATGACTTCTCAACTCCACTCCCCACCTCTGCCCAACTGCTTGTGCCCCTAGGAGGAAAGCTTGCCCTTCATGCAAAAAAAACTAATTTCCATCACCAAAGACCGATGGGTCCTCAACATTGTATCCCAGGGGTACAAATTTTGCTTCCATTCACTGCCAACCCCAAAAGGGTTCCCAGACCTTCCTCCAAACCAGTGGGCAGAGGCACAAAACTAAGTTCAGTACCTGCTCTCTATAAGGGCAATTCAACCTGTTCCTGCAGAACAGACAGGTCAAGGATTCTATTCCAGACTCTTCCTGGTACCTAGAAAAGAGGGCACTTGGCACCCAATCCTAGATCTTTCAATTCTCAACACCTTTCTGGTGGTACCAAAATTCAAAATGCTCACCATACAGCAGCTTCTACCTATGCTAGCCAAGGATGCCTGGTTAGTCACCCTAGATTTAAGAGAAGCATATTTGCACATCCCTATAAGGGACTCATGCAGGAAATATCTACGCTTCAGGGCAGGATCTGTGCATTATCAGTTTTATGCACTCCCCTTTGGCTTATCCACTGCTCCCAGAGTATTCACAAAATGCCTGTCTCCAGCCATTGCTTACTGCAGACAGAGAAATATTCAAATTTACCCGTACTTGGATGACTGCCTGATTCAGGCAGACAGTCAGGAAATGCTGTTGCAGCACCTGACGTTTGTAAAAAAATCTTCTAACCTCCCTGGGGTACACCATCAATGAAAATAAATCAAAACTAGTCCCCAGTCAAAAGATTGTATTCCTGGGAGCAAGCTTGGACACAACATCCCAGATGGCATTCCTCACTCCAGAAAAACAAGCCTATCTGACAGACTATTTTACTCAAATGTCCACCAGAACCCAGCTATCCGCAAGGAAAATCCTGCAGGCCCTAGGGTTCATGGCCTCATGCATCCTACTAATTCCATATGCCAGACTGCATATGAAGAAACTTCAGTGGTACTTAAAACGTCTTTGGTGCCAACATTCTCAGGACCTGGAAACTGTCATTCCTATCATACCCTGTCTAAGGACAAAGTTTCTTTGGTGGGCAGCAGCATGCAACCACAACAAGGGACTGCCCTTTACTCAACCCCACGCCGCTCAAACCCTAGTGACAGACTCATCAGACTATGCCTGGGGGGCACACATGGACTGCAAGTGCCAAGTCATCTTCAACTGCACATCAGCCAAAAAGAGATGCTAGCTGTGCAGCACGCTCTTGACAGTTTTCAGATCCTTACTCTTACAGGACACCTGCTAATCAAAATAGACAACATCACAGCTATGTGGTACATCAAGAAGCAGGGGGGAACCCACTCTGCAGGCTAGCTATGGCCCTGTGGAACACAGCCATGTACATGCAGGTACATCTGCAAGCTCAATTCCTGCCAGGCAGACAAAACTCACTGGAAGATGACTTAAGCAGAAGTCTCCTAGACCCACATGAGTGGCAATTAAGAGCTCAGCACCTTCAACCTTCTGATTCAGAAATTGGGGACCCCAGAGGTGGATCTTTTTGCCTCCCCCTGCAATCACCAGCTCAGCAAATTCTGCACCAGGACATCTCACAGCAGGGCCTGGAAAGTGGGATGCCTTATCCTTCGATTGGGTAAATCTCTCAATCTATGCCTTTCCCCCTCTGCCACTTCTCTCAAGAGTATTGCTCAGGGTAAGACAGGACAGACAAAGGACAATTCTGATTGCCCTGGACTGGCCACGCCAGCACTGGAACCCACTCCTGCGCAGCCTGTCAGCGGTGCCACCCTGGCACCTACACCAGAACCCAACCCTGCTCTCTCAGCAGATTTTGCATCCGCAACTGCAAACCCTAAATCTTGCAGCCTGGCTTATTCCTTGAATTCTCCCCCAGTAACCAACCAGGTGCTGGATATCATTCTTGAAGCCAGAAGACCCAGTACAAGGAAATCCTATGCTGATAAGTGGAAAAGGTGCTGCTCCTGGATTCAGTCTAAAGGGGAGGACACAACTCTGTCCTCCCTGCCTCTAATCTTGGATTACTTAGCAAATCTACTCCACAGAGGCCTGTCCTCCTCCATTAAGATCCATGCCTCTGCCATTTCGGCTCATTACAACACTGAGCCACCTCTTTTCTCTCACCCTCTTATCAAACAGTTCCTGAGAGGGGAAAACAACTTAAGGCCGCCACGGAGAGCACCCACCCCTGCTTGGGACCTTAACTTTGTACTGGAAAAGCTCACACTACCCCCCTTTGAGCCTCCAGCGTCAGCAGAGTTAAAATTCCTCTCTTGGAAAACCGCCTTGCTTCTGGCCATCACTTCAGCTAGAAGAGTGTCTGAGCTACAAGCACTTTTGGCTGTGGAACCTTTCATTATTTTCCATGCTGACAGGGTTTCCCTCAGGACTAACCCTTCCTTTATGCCTAAAGTGGTGTCCAGTGTGGTTCTCAACTAGTCTATCCATTTGCCAGCTTTTTTCCCTAATCCTCAAAATAAAGGGGAAAGGATCCTACACTCATTGGACATGCACAGACAGCTCAAATTCTACCTTGGTAGGACTAAGCCCTTCAGAAAATCTGACCAGTTATTAGTCAGCTTTGCACCAGGGGCAGAGGGCAAGGCCATTTCAAAGCAAACAATTTCCAAATGGATAGTACACTGCATCCATTTCTGCTACAAGCACCATGGGAAACCAACCCCTCAGGGGGTCAGAAGACATTCCACTGGGGCAACTTCTACCTCTACAGCATTCCTTAGGGGAGTTCCTACCAGAGACATCCTGGAAGCTGCTGGAGTTCTGTACACACCTTCACCAAGCATTACCACTTACCTATCTTTTCCAAATCCAGGGCAGGTTTTGCAACAGCAGTCCTGCAAGGCATACTAGCCAGCCCCTACTCTTCTTGACTGCCTCCACCCTTCTTCAGCTTTGGGAATCTACCAAAGTGTGATGACTGCAACAGTGCAACATGAAGAACATAGTACAGTTGTGTACACTTACCATAAATGTAGATGTTCAAGTGTATTCACTGTTGCAGTCCTGGTTTCCCTCCCTCCAGCCCCATTGTCTCTCTCTCTCTCCTCTGTCTATTACTCACCCCTTTCAGGGGTATTGGTGTTTACTTTTTACTGGTGGTGCTTTCCCCACCATAACTTAGCTCCCTATTTGGAGGGCTCCTGACATTTGGGGCAAGAAAAACTGATGTAATGACGTCTGCTGCCTATTTTTATACCCCTGACAACCTGACGTCAGTCCTAGAGCGACAGCAACCAATGCAGAAATACTAAGTCTCTGCTATTTGGGCCGACTGAGGGCTTACCTGCAGGCAGATAACCCAAGTGTGATGACTGCAACAGTGAATACACTTTGAACATCTACATTTATGGTAAGTGTACATAACTGTACTTTATGGTAAAGTCTTGCACAACTGCATTTTCCTCATCTGTCATGACTTGCCCTCTAATTACCAGCACTGGCTTTGTTCAGGCCCATGTATTCTGGCTTGGACTCACTTTTATCCATTTTCACTTAGACCTTCTGAGGGTTTTGAGCCATTTCCAGTTACCTTTGTCTCTGTTGTCACCCTTTTTAGTATTTGCAAATATATCGGCTTTATTTTTTGTAGATCATCACTTACCCGTCTCCTTCCAGCTGGCTTTGTGTTTTCTCTTATTTCCATCTCCTCCTCCTCCTGTAAATTGCTGTGCATCAATCTCCCCATTTGCTTCCTCAAATTTCCAGTTTTTCAGCATTTTGTTCCCTTTTCCTTATGATAATGTTAGCTGTCTTCCTTAGCATCTCCAGTACCACTTTCTTTTCAGCCATCCCTCTCCTTTGTATCTTCAGATTTCTTTCTATTTTCTATATGCATGGAAGCAATTTTAATATTTGGCTGAGCTTGACAATTAATGCCTCTCTTCTCTATTATCCTTTTTTCATTTGGCCACTTTTCTTCACCCTATTAAAATAATGTCTATGTTGTCTCCTCCATGTTTTTAGTTTCTTCCTATTCTGCTTTGCAATTCTTTTTAGGTCCTCCCTGCATCTTTCCTTTAACTGGCTTGTACTGATGTTCATCGTGTTTCACTGTTGCAGTCATTACTCTTGGGTTATCCTGCTGGCAGGCTACCCGCAGTCGGCCTGAATTCCAAAGTCTTGGTCCGGCGTCGGTTGCTGCTGCCTCTTCCCTGACATCAGTGCATCAGGGGTATTAAAGATGCAGCTGACGCAATTTTCTTCAGTCTTTCTTGCCGTGCGGTGCCCCAAGCAGAAGCAGTTCGCAAGTGCCAGTCGGCCGACTCCTGAGATTTTCGTGTTCGAATTTCAGATCCGAAGTCTTCAGTTAAAGCTAAGTACCCCATTGGGGAAGCTTTTTTCTTGCTCCAGACTGATGTCAGAAAAAGTTAATAATTGTATTTCTTGTGGGAAGCAAATACCTCATAAGGACTTCCATTCTTATTGTATTCCTTGCCTAGTCCCTGATCACGACGTAGCTAATTGCAGATTTTGTGCTAGCTTTAACCAATGCACTATTAAGCATCGGTACGATTTTGCATTTCATTACTTTGGCCGAAGATTTAATTACACAATGTCGTCGGATAGCCATCAGACTACTGCAATTCACAAGAAACACAAGGAAAAGGACAGGCATCCGAGGTCCAAAACTGACAAGGCTTCTTCTAAGCTAGTCGCCAGTTCTCAGTGAGGCGCTTTCGCAGCACCTGACACCCACTACCTTTGAGCCGCAGGCCGCTTCCAACTCCCACGTGGAGCAGACTAGGCCTCTGGAAACTCAAGGTATTGGATACTCGGAAAATATTCCCTCAGATGGGTCCGGAGCCGCTGAGCAGGCATCTGCTTCTGAGGATGTTTTCAAGCCTACACAGTTATATATAAAACCGACTACAGCTCCAAAGGCAAAGACTAAAGCACCACTAAAGACAAAGAAACAAGTGCAGCAAGCCCATGGACAGGCATCCATGCCAAAAAAACAGATGCTCAAAATGGCCGAAGACCTAATTACTTTGATCAGGGGTTCCCATCTCCCTCCTGAGAAGAGGCCTAGGCAAGAGACAGAATATGAATCTTCAGATCAGGTTTCCATTTCCTCTGGTTCCTCTTCTGACCAAGAATACTCCCCCCCCCCCCCCCCCCCAATGAGGATTCCGATGCTGAAGAATCTATCCCTTCAGCCTCCCCTCCTGAGGATTTTTCTTTTGGGGAAACCCTGCATACCATGAAGGGAGCACTTCCACTGCGAAAGCCAAGACTACTCAGAATCTAAGAAAAGGCTTAGAGATTTTCTTTTAGTACCTCAGCACAGGCCTCTTGCTATCCCTCCTGTTTTAGACGTTGTAGATTATGTATTTTCAGAGTCCGGCCTATCCCCAGACTTTTTACCCCCTGCACCTGTTAAGCCAGGCAGATACTGTAGGGTTCCAGATTCACATAAATTTCTTTATAGAAACCCTGCTGCTGACCCAGAAACTATTCCTCCGGGTCCCAAAGGGGTCAAGGCTTCCACTGCAAAAACCCCTATCCCTCTGATAGGGATTCAAGGGCACTGGACAGATGGGGGGAAAAAGGTTTATACTTCTGCTACCTTGGCTGTGAGGGCTTTAAATTGTCAATTTCATATGCTTAAATATCAGCAATACTTATTGTCACTGCTTAAACAGAAAATGTTAACAAATTCTGAATGTGCAGAAAACAAAGAAATGCAGGATTTATTGCATGCAACTGAACAAGTAGGAAAGCATACTTTGCAATGTGGTTTTAATTCTCTGGAGGCCTCTTGCAGGGCCGCTGTTACGGGTTCTGTCATTAGGCGACATGCTTGGTTAAAGGAACAGAATCTCCCTGATCATGTTAAAGCAAAATTATTAGATGCTCCATTACAGCATGATACTTTGTTTGGTGTTAAAGCAGAAGAGGTGTTGAAGAAAATGGTGGACAAAGCAAAATCTATGCAGACAGTTAAGGATTTCTTACAGGTGCAGCACCCAGATTTAGCAGGAACTGGCCTACAAAGAATTGGTCCTTTCCAGTGTCAGACAGGCCACAAAGAGACAGATACAGACACCCCAGAGGCAGATCCTAGCCCCAAGGCTCATATAGGCCTAAACAATGGGGTGCTTCTACCTCCAAAAGTGGAGAAGAAAAATCACAGCCATACAGGAAACAGGCCCAATGACTTTCCTCTCCCAGAACCAAGCACTTGTCTTTTGGCAACCCCCTTGGGGGGAAAACTAGCACTTTTTTCACAAAATTGGCACATGATCACCCAGGACAAATGGGTCTTGAACATAGTGTCTCAGGGCTACAGGTTCCACTTTCACACCCTGCCAAGGGCAAAAGGTATGCTAGACCTGCGACACAATCAATGGGCAGAGGCACAAAAGCAAGTTTCATCCCTCATGGACATTAGGGCCATTCAGCGAGTACCACAACAAGAGCAGGGATAAGGATTTTACTCGAGACTTTTTTTGGTGCCCAGAAAGGACAAAGCCTGGAGACCAATACTGGACCTGTCTATTCTAAACACATTTCTGTACGTTCCAAAATTCAAAATGTTGACTCTGCAGCAGCTACTGCCCATGCTGGGCAAGAAGGCTTGGCTCGTAACTTTGGACCTAAAAGAGGCATACCTGCATGTCCCAATCAGACATTCTTGCAGAAGATACCTCAGATTCATAGCTGGCTCAATGCACTACCAATTCTCTGCACTGCCCTTTGGCTTATCTACTGTGCCCATGGTCTTCACAAAATGCCTGGCACCAGTAATTGCATTTTGCAGACAAAGAGGAATTCAAATATATCCTTACTTAGACGACTGCCTTATTCAAGCAGAGAACAAAGACATTCTACTAAAGCATCTGGCGTTTGTAAAAAGATTACTAATTTGCGTAGGGTACACTGTAAACGAAACAAAATCAAAACTGGTACCCTCTCAAGAGATAATATCCTTGGGTACAAGCTTAAATACTGCTGCCCAGATGGCTTATCTCACGCCAGACAAACAAAGGCAACTGACTTCTTACTTCAGAATGTTGGCAACAAAGACCCAGTTATCTGCAAGAAAAATTCTGCAGGCTTTGGGCTTCATGGCATCCTGCATTCTGCTAATTCCATATGCCAGACTGCATATGAGGAAACTACAATGGTATCTAAAAAGTGTTTGGACTCAACATTGCCACAGCCTGGAAACATTAATTACCCTCATTCCCTGCTTGCAGCAGGAGTTTCGATGGTGGGCACAGGCCTGTCACCACAACAAGGGACAGCCATTCACTTTACCCACAGCCAGGCAGACACTAACAACGGATGCATCAGATTATGTCTGGGGGGCCCATATGGCAGGAAAATGTATTCAGGGCACATGGCCCGCAAGCCAGATGCATCTTCATATCAATCAAAAAGAGATGCTAGCTGTTCAGAATGCCCTGACAGCTTTCAAGGATCTACTTCATCCAGGACCACTACTGATAAAGACGGACAATACTACAGTCATGTGGTACATAAACAAGCAGGGAGGCACACATTCCTACCCCCTTTGCAGACAAGCCATGACTTTGTGGGACACAGCATTGACTTTTCAAGTTCACCTGCAAGCACATTTCCTGCCAGGAAAAATAAATACTCTGGCAGACGAACTAAGCAGAAACCTCATGGATCTCTACGAGTGGAAACTGGATCCACAAGTCTTCAGCATGATAACAAGGAAATGGGGATGCCCAGACATAGATCTGTTTTCTTCCCCTCACAACTGCCAACTACATAGATTCTGCACAAGGACTTATCACAAGCAAGCATGGAAAGTGGATGCCCTATCCTTCAGCTGGAAAAACCTAACAGTATATGCCTTTCCTCCATTGCCTCTCCTCCCCAAGGTACTCCTAAAGGTCAGACAAGAGAAGCCAAAAATGATACTGATTGCCCCAGACTGGCCACGCCAGCACTGGTACCCAATCCTAAAGAACTTGTCTCAAGGTGCAGCCTGGACATTGCCTCAAACTTCTCACTTACTGACCCAACAAAACAATCAGATCCTGCACAGCCAACTCAGGACCTTAAATCTGGCAGCATGGCGGATAATGTAGCCATTCAGAACACTCCTCTCTCCAAAGCTGTAATGGATGTTATTTTGGAGGCCAGGAGGCCCAGTACCGGAAAATCTTATGCACAAAAATGGAAGAGATTCTGTGCTTGGAACCAGAAACAAGGAATTGACACGTTTGTACCAAATATTCCTCAGATTTTACAATACCTAACTGAGATGCTGGACAAAGGCCTATCCTTTTCATCAATTAAGATTCATACCTCTGCCATTTCAGCCCATTACAATACGGAACCACCTATCTTTTCTCATCCTTTAATAAGGCAGCACCTCAGAGGGGCCAAAAACATAAGACCTCCAAGGAGAGCACCAATACCTACATGGGACCTCAATTATGTCTTGGAAAAACTCACACTGCCTCCTTTTGAGCCAGCCTCAACAGCTGATATAAAATTCTTATCCTGGAAAACAGCTCTGCTCCTAGCAATAACCTCTGCAAGATGAGTCTCAGAGTTACAGGCACTCATGGCTGTGGAACCTTTTATCATTTTCCATCCAGACAGGGTTTCTCTGAGGACGAACCCTACATTTATGCCTAAGGTGGTGTCCAGTGTGGCCCTTAACCAAACCATTCACTTGCCTACCTTTTATACAAACCCACAGAACAAGGGTGAGAAACTTCTGCATTCTTTGGACATACACAGACAGCTACGCTTCTACTTGGACAGAACTAAAGCTTTCAGAAAGACTGAGCAACTTTTAGTGGCATATGCTGCAGGATCACAAGGAAAGGCTATCTCAAAACAGACTATTTCAAAATGGATAGGCCATTGCATTAATTTCTGCTACTCACAGCATGGCAAATCAGTGCCTAAGGGCATTAGGCCACATTCAACCAGAGCAGCAGCCACTTCAGCAGCCTTCCTCAGGGGAGTTCCAACCAAAGGCATCTTAGAGGCTGCAACATGGAGTTCATTGCACACTTTTACAAAGCACTACCACTTACCTCTCTACTCTAAATCCAGAGCAGGCTTTGCCACTGCAGTTCCGCAGGACCTCATAGCCTCTCCTAATCCTATTTAGCCCAGCCACCCATCCTCAGCTTTGGGATTCAACCCAAGAGTAATGACTGCAACAGTGAAACACGATGAACATAGTACAGTTGTGTACCTACCATAAATTTAGATGTTCGAGTGTATTCACTGTTGCAGTCCAGGTTACCCTCCCACCATCCCCCTTTCTTTTGCTGGGTCTTATCTGTACTTCTCTGTTCTATACAACATATGTGGTGTATTTGCTTGTAGATGAAGGAAATGTTTACTTTAGTGCATGCATGTTTATTGGCATAATTTATTTAGCCTACCCTTTTGGGGTCACCTGACATCTGGGGCAAGAAAAACTGAAGAAAATGGCGTCGACTGCATCTTTTATACCCCTGGCGCAGTGATGTCAGGGAAGAGGCGACAACAACCGATGCTGGACCAAGACTTTGGAATTCAGGCCAACTGCGGGTAGCCTGCCAGCAGGATAACCCAAGAGTAATGACTGCAGCAGTGAATACACTCTAACATCTACATTTATGGTAGGTACACTACTGTATTTTCTTTGTGTCCTTCGACCGATCTGCTTCCCCTTGTCATGAGTATTTTTACCCTCACCCATTGATGTGTGTAGTTTATGCTTTTATGTACTTTCAAAATTAAGAGCTCCATCCTTGTCCTGCTAACGTGTACTCTTTCTGCCCCTATTCTTGCCTCCCTTCTTTGTCAGATAAATGTGGTACATGCTTTTTGTTTCTTCAATTACTTTTTCTCACCTGGCTATGGAAATGTGCCTAAGGGTATATCCAGAACTTGGACAAATCATCATCCTAATTGTTTACTTTCCCATTCACTATGTATGATGTCCTTCATGGATGCATCTGCAGTCATAACAAATGGGTTGTCCTGTCGTCAGGCAGCCCTTCGGTCGGCTGGATTCCAAAGTCTGGGTCCGGCTTCGGCTGATGTCGCACTTCACCCGACGTCATCTCTGCTGGTCTTCGGGTATAAAGGCATCAGCTGACGCCATTTCCCTCCGTCTTTCTTGCCGCGTGGCGCCCGAAGCAGAAGCTGTTCGCAAGTGCCGGTCGGTCAGATCCAGAGATTACTACTACCGAATACTACTTCGAAGACTTCTAAAACGCTAAGTACCCCGTTGGGGACTCTTTCTTGCCTCAGCCGATGTCAGAAAAAGTCAATAACTGTTTAACTTGTGGGAAACAAATACCTCATAAAGATTTCCACTCTTACTGTCTGCCTTGCTTAGGCCCAGACCACGACGTAGCAGCCTGTTCGGCCTGTGCTTCCTTCAACCGACGAACGCTTAGGCGTCGGTCGGAGTTTGCTGAACAGTTTTTCGGCTCAGATTTTGCGTACATTATGCCGTCGGATCCTCCGACTACCCAAATTGTTAAAAAACGCAAAGAAAAAGACCGACACTCACGGTCCGCGGTTTCGGCCGAAACCACGGTTAAGCAAGCCGCGAGTGTCTCTGTTTCGGCCGAAACCGAGAAAACTGGTCAATCTTCAGCCGAATCCATGACTACTACTGAGGCTCCTGCTACCTTACCTGAATCGGCCTCAGAAATTTTGCCTACAACTGTGATTCCTAGTGATTTATCAGACACCATCCCTTTGGATGTCTCTACCCCAGCACGTGGTGCTGCTAGGCCTCCTGCAGCCATGTCTATTAAGGCCTTTGCCAGGGCTAAAGCAGCCAAATCTGCTAAATCAGTGCCTGTTAAACCCCATCACACAGGCCCACTTCTAGTTCACAAATGCTTACTCTGGCAGAAGATTTAATATCCTTAATTAGGGGATCCCAATCTCACCCAGACAGGGCCTCTCAGCCCCCAGAAAAGAGACCTAGAGCAGAGCCCCCCGAGCCAGTGTCCTCTGATGATTCTGCGGATGACTCAGACATTACAGACCAGCCAGAGGCTCCTTTTTCCACTTATGAAGATTCCGATGCTGAAGAATCCATTCCAGCTGCCTCTCCACCAGAGGAATTTTCCTTTGGGGAAACCTTACATGCCATGAGAGAACAATTCCAATGGCAGGGACAAGATTTCTCAGATTCAAGAAAAAGGCTTAGGACTTTTCTGCACTTACCACAACATAGGCCCTTAGCTATACCTCCTGTTCTGCCTGTTGTGGACGATGCATTTAATGATGTCTACACTGCTCCTGATTCTTTACCTCCAGCCCCTGCCAAACCAGATAGATTTTACAGGGTTCCAGACACTCATCACCACCTATACAAGGCCCCACTTGCAGACCCCGAAACTATATCCCAGGGGCCTAAGGCAGTAGCCTCGACCACAGCAAAAAACCCTATTCCTTCTGAAAGGGAATCCAGGTCCTTGGAGAGATGGGGAAAAAAGTTTACACCTCTGCTACTCTCTCAGCTAGAGCTTTAAACTGTCTGTTTCACATGATCCAATACCAAGAGTTTATGCTTGATCAGTTAACTAAAAAACTGTCCTCTGATGAATCTTTAGATAAGAAATATGTATTAGAAATGGTGAATAACATCCAACAGGTTAGTAACCATTCCTTAAAATGTGGCTATGATGCACTGGAGGCTTCATTTAGATCAGCCATGACTGGCACAGTGATAAGAAGACATGCATGGTTGAAAGAACAGGTCTTACCGGATCATGTTAAAGCAAAGCTATTAGATGCTCCTATGGATAAGGCCAGTCTATTTGGTGCACCTGCCCAGCAGATAATGAAGAAAATGGAAGAAAAGGCAAAATCTGTACAAACAGTTAAAGATTTCTTACAGGTTCAGCCCCCAAGGTTTAGCAGGAACTGGCCTGCCAAAAATTGGTCCTTTCCTGACTCCACAAGATCCCAAAGGGGCAGGAATAGACGCTCTAGAGGCAGAAATCAATCCAGAGGAGGTGCCTACAGAGGACGACAGTGGCAAGGCAATAACCGAGGCACAGACACAACCACTGCCACTGCAACAGGACAATCACAGTGACTTGGCTCTGACTCCGCCTACCAGGGAGCAAATAGCAGCACCATTAGGCGGAAAGTTAGCCTTATTTTCGAAAAATTGGCACTATATCACAAAAGACAAGTGGATTTTGCAAACCATAGACCAAGGCTACCGGTTCCACTTCCACACCTTACCAGTAAAAAGAGGAATGCCAAACCTGCCTCCAAATCAAAAAATAGAAGCTCTGCAGCAGATAGCGGAATTAACAAAAATGAGAGCTGTGGAAAGAGTACCAATAACAGAACAGGGCAAAGGATTCTACCCCAGACTCTTCCTAGTGCCAAGAAAAGAGAAAAGTTGGAGACCTATTCTCGACCTGCCCATCTTAAACACATACATCATTGTCCCAAAATTCAAAATGCTGACCCTACAGCAACTTCTTCCCATGCTGGGCAAGGAGTGTTGGCTGGTAACTCTAGATCTCAAGGAGGCATACCTGCACGTCCCCATCCGACCAAATTGCAGAAGATACCTCAGATTTCTTGCAGGATCAGAGCATTATCAATTCTCAGCATTGCCCTTTGGCTTATCTACTGCACCCAGAGTATTCACAAAATGCCTGGCATCAGTAATCGCTCACTGCAGAGTACAGGGAATCCAAATTTATCCATACCTGGACGACTGCCTGTTACAAGCGGACAACAAAAGCAAGCTGACAACAGATTTACAAAGGGTCATTTACTTGCTACAAGCCCTGGGATACACAGTCAATTTACAAAAGTCAAGGCTGATACCATCCCAAACAAGAACATTCTTGGTAGCGAATTGGACACAGTAAAACAAATGGCATTCCTAACTGCAGAAAAACAAAAGAGCTCCCTCTTTACTTCTTGGCATTAACAAAGCAGAACAAACTAACAGCAAGAAAAGTTCTGCAGGCCTTGGGCTTCATGGCATCATGCATAATCTTGGTCCCACATGCCAGACTACATATGAGAAAGCTACAGTGGTACCTAAAGAATTTATGGTCTCAACACAGGCACAGCTTAGAAACAGAAATACCACTAATCCCATGCCTAAAACAGGAGTTCCTATGGTGGGCTCAAGCATGCCAGTCAAACCCAGGCTTACCCTTCCACAACTTTCGGGCAAGCCAAACCATCACAACGGACGCCTCAGACCTAGGATGGGGGGCGCACATGCTGGACAAATGCGTACAAGGATTGTGGACTCAGGACCAGCTGCACATGCACATAAACCAAAAAGAAATGCTGGCAGTAAAACTGGCAATCCAAAAATTCAGACCATTCCTCAAAGAAGGCCATTTGATGATAAGGACAGACAACACCACAGTCATGTGGTACATCAACAAACAGGGAGGCACTCATTCATACCCCCTATGCAGAATGACTTTGGACCTTTGGAATCTGGCTCTCAGCTACAACATCCAGTTACAGGCAATATTTGTACTGGGAAAAGAGAACACCCTAGCAGACATTTTAAGCAGAACCACCTCGGATGCTCACGAATGGATGCTACACCCGGACATCTTCAAGGCCATCACAAAGAAATGGGGAATGCCACAAATAGATCTATTCGCTTCCCCACTCAACCACCAGCTCAAAAAATTCTGCACAAGGACATTCCACCCACTTGCATGGAAGGTGGACTCTCTATCCTTCAGCTGGAAAGGCCTGACAGCATATGCATTTCCACCTCTTCCCTTGATGCACAAGGTACTACTGAAAATCAAAGAGGAACGTCCAAGGATAATCCTGATAGCTCCGAACTGGCCAAGACAAAACTGGTACCCATTGCTGAGGAGCATGTCTCGGGAGAAAATGTGGTCAATACCCCTGATGCCTTTGATGTTAACTCAGAACAACTACAACATCATGCACCCAAACCTAAAAACCTTGCAACTGACTGCCTGGAACATCACATAGCAGCAACTAACCCAGACCTTTCCCAAAGGGTTAAAGATATTATCCTTGAAGCCCGCAGACCTTCAACAAGAAGGAACTATGCAGGAAAATGGAAAAGGTTTGTCATTTGGAATACTGAAAGAGGAAAAGATGTGTCGAACATAGATATTGCTAACATTCTGGAGTACTTGGCAGAGCTTCTACATACAGGCCTGTCCTATTCCTCCATCAAGATACATGCATCAGCTATTTCAGCAGAATACAGCTTTGATCCACCTGTCTTTTCACATCCTCTACTCAGGCAGTTCCTCAGAGGGATCAAGAATGTAAAACCTCCTAGGAAACCACCATTACCAGCATGGGACTTGAACTTTGTTCTAGAAAAGTTGACACTCCCTCCGTTTGAACCAGCAGCAACAGCAGATCTACAACACCTGTCATGGAAAACTGCTTTCCTACTGGCAATTACCTCAGCAAGGAGGGTTTCAAACTACAGGCCTTAATGGCAGTGCAACCCTTCCTAATCTTCCATCAAGATAGGGTGTCCATGAGAACTAATCCTACATTTATGCCTAAGGTGGTATCCAGAGTGTCTTTAAACCAGGCAATCCACCTACCTACCTTCTTTCCCAATCCACAAAACAGAGGGGAAAGAATGCTGCATACCTTGGATGTACATAGACAGTTACGCTACTACCTGGACAGAACCAAAAGTAACAGAAAAACTGACCAGCTTTTTGTAGCCTATGCAACAGGAAGGGAAGGAAAAGCAATTTCCAAACAGACAATCTCCAAATGGATAGGAAATTGCATAAGATTCTGTTATTCCCACCATGGAAAACCAATTCCACAGAACATAAGACCTCATTCTACAAGGGCTACAGCCACTACCACAGCTTTCTTACGAGGAGTGGCAACCAAGGACATTATTGAGGCGGCTACTTGGACCTCCGTGCATACATTTGCCAAGCATTAGAATTTACCTCTATACTCTAGATCCCGAGCAGGGTTTGCCACTGTTGTACTGCAAGGGATCCTAACTACACCATAATTTTTATTCCTCCTCCCCTAGTTTGGCTATGGTATTCTACCCATTTGTTATGACTGCAGATGCATCCATGAAGGACATAGTACAGTTTTGTACCTACCATAAATGTAGATGTCCGAACTGGATAGCATCTGCAGTCAGGATTACCTCCCTCCTTCCCTCTGTGGTACTCCTAGGGTATTTACCCTCCTAATAGCTAGCTGGGGAGTCTCTTATGGTGTATTTGTTTGTATATATGTACATACATGCTTATTTTTGTGTTTGCCTTCTACTTTTTTGGAAACATTGGCATTTATCCAAAATTTAGCCTTCCAAGAGGGCAACTGGCATCTGGGGCAAGAAACACTGAGGAAAATGGCGTCGGCTGATGCCTTTATACCCGAAGACCAGCAGAGATGACGTCGGGTGAAGTGCGACATCAGCCGAAGCCGGACCCAGACTTTGGAATCCGGCCGACCGAAGGGCTGCCTGACGACAGGACAACCCATTTGTTATGACTGCAGATGCTATCCAGTTCGGACATCTACATTTATGGTAGGTACAAAACTGTACTTTTTGTTTATTTATTTAACATTTATTAACCTGGTAAGTGAACTGGTCCATGGACCCATTTCAACCACATCACAGATCAGAATGGTTAACAGTAAAACATTTTGCAGTGCCATCATCTAATACAGTACTTCCAGTTGTTCTAGAACATTCAGAACAGTAAAGTAGCATTCAGGACTATCCAAGTAAAGATGTTGCAGTACAGTCACTGAAAAATTACATTCTGTAGATGAGAACATTCAGTGAAATAGTATATGCACTTATCACAGCACTCTTAACAGTGAAAGAACATTTGGTGTAATACAAGTAAAAATGCTGTGGTGCAGTCAGTGAAACTCCAAGGCAATTAGCAGGCTGTCAGAGGAATAAGGCTTTAAACTGTTAAGGTGCTTCCCTTAGTCGAGACTACATGGTTTGATTCCTTTCACTTAAGCATGCAGTGCTCTTTTTTGCCCCCTGAAAAGAGGTCACCTGTTCCAGTAAGCCTAGCTAGTTTTACAAATGCTGGAAAGTGTGTGTGTGTGTGTGTGTGTGTGTGTGTGTGTGTGTGTGTGTGTGTGTGTGTGTGTGTGTGGAGGGGGCATTTTTCCTTCTGCATCATCTTCAGAACATTGAAAGAAATGGAAATACAATACTTCACAGACATAGTAGTCCTTTAGCTAGAATGTACAGGAATATAAAACAAGTTTTGTATATATATATAATATATGCCCATATGTTATGATGTAAATGTGTGATTACAACCAAAGGCATAAAAATGGAAAGGCGGGGAGACAAGGAGATGGAGGAGTATTATAGAAGGACCTTTGAGAGATGGTGGTTTATAATTATCTGTCTTGAAAGATTTTTTAGTAATGTTTTTTTCTGCTGTTTGTAGTTTTTAATCCTGTCTCTTGTTCGCTGTCTGCAGTGCTTGAAGCCCTAGATACTTCTGAGTCATCCCTTCCAATATCAGTATTTCTCCTCTGCTTGCCTCCATGCCTATTCACTACATTTTCTTAGCATTATAGTCTATTTCTGCTAAAAATGCCCTTGTCATACCCCTGCCTTTCTGAGCAAGCTACTACTAGCATGCCATGCTCTGAGCCATGTCAGTCCCTTTCCCTTCCCTTTTGTTACTTGTGTAGCTGTTACTTGCCTTGTTGGGTGAAGTAGCAACATTTTATTCAGTGCATATGCTTTAATGATTTTAAAGAAAATTAAAATACAGTTGTGCATCCAGATCCATCCTTGGTGTAAAGTCTGCTCAGTTTGGCTCACCTTGTCCCTAAGTTTAGTAAATCTAAGGGCAGATCTGCAGATCTTACAGATGTTCTTCGTTTAAGACACTGCTCTATTCATAACTTTAATGGTCTCTGCTGTTGTGTCATCAACTTAAAATAACTGTTGTAAGTATAGTCAGTACCGCAGATAGAATCATATGCCAGAGTTTTGAGAGCTTCTTCCTCCCCCTACACTGACCTTGTATCTGCAGCCTCCCAGATGTTGCAACATTACAATATAAAATAGGCCAAATAGTTAACCATCCTTCCTACTCTCAAAGGATTATCTAGACCTGCAGAGATAGGGCCTGAAGAAGGAAGGGAATGAATTTTGTGGCATGCTGTGTCCTATTGGTAGTCTTCTCAACCTCTGAATAGTATCTCAGGCAGGGACTCTGTAGCTAACCTAGGAGGGTAGGAAACTGGAGATTCAGCCTGCAGTAAGGATAAATAAAACAAAAGGAGGAGTGTGTGTAATAGGTGCCCCCAGCCCTTTCCTAAATGTCCCCCCGTAAAGGGAAGGAGAGTGGGAAACTGAACTGCAGCATTAACAGTACTCAAACATTTAGATTTATGACAAGTTGATGACAGAGTTACTGAGTTTATTGTGTAAGTCACTGTTATAGTCATAACTTCAGGGATAACTCCCAGTGCTTTCTGCTACTGTTCTTTTGGTGGTTTGCATCCCTGTTAAAGAAAGAGACATGCCCTTGAGGATTGCAACAGTAGATCCTGCTCTACTTTTAAATGTTATGTCCAGCTTGTAGGGCTTGGAGAAGGTATGGACAAAGGACCAAGTGACTGCTGCCAGGATGTTACTGGTAGAGGTCCCTCTTTAGGAAGACTACTTGTGAAGTGTGATCTTAACTGTCCTGCAGCGTGCCATGGAATTTTCAGACCGGTCTCAAAACTTTTTGCAACTACTGTCACCAGATCCTATATAAGGATTAAAATTTTAAGTGCACTTTTATATGGAGAGTCAAACTTCATGGAAGACTGCCAAAGTTTTGTAAGTTTTAATTGAAATATCCTTGTGCGGAGAAGCTCCTGTCCATGCGTGGCTAGAGGAGACAAAGCTACAAGCTTTTTCATAGGCGTTTGGGTTGCAATAGTCATCCACTACTGTGATGATCCTTAATCTTCCAAAAATTCATGGCTATGCACATGCCTAACTCCAGGCTAATCCTCTATCTAGCCCACTATATGTCCTCCCCATAATACACTAACCTTCCTCCTCCAAAACTAATCTACAAATAACCTCAGTAACATTTTGAAAGCAAAGCCATTTACTTACAGCTATGTACCTTCTTGTCCCTGCCATTCTACCTATACTTCACAAGATCTAAGCATTCTGATGGACTCCAGTCTGTGTCATAATAATCTTACCTATATGAAGCCAGTCTTCTAATTGTGCATATATGTTAAACTCTAAATGTATTAGTATGACATATTTTAGTATGATTAGTATGGCATATTTTTGTATTATACAAGTTACTCAAAGTGCTTGTTTATAAATTTCTGATTGAGTAGTCTCATAGAAGTAATTCAGTTGTATAAATGTGTAACCAAATCATAAATGTGGAGCTCTTCTCCCTGGGCCTCCACTGAAAACGGGTTATGCAATCCAGACGGACTATCCTGGTAAACAAATGTCAAGTAAGTAAAATTCTTCTAGAAAGTAGAATTATCATAAAGAATTTGAGGGTGAAAGGATGCTAAGAAGTGTGCTATTAAGGAGCGGAAGGCTGCTCCCCTAGTGTCATAAAGGCTGGCGAACACTGTTACTGGTAAAGAAGTTTTCCAACTCTTGGAGTTTGGCATCTGTTTTGTTTGCAGACCTCTGCCCAACCCCTCTGGAGACAGACATGTCAGCAATGTGTGTTAAATGCAGCAGTCACTTTCACCAAAGTGACCATTTGTAACATTTGCATAGAAATAGTGTTGTAAGAAGGAACTAACTGGCTATTCTGAGTATCATAATGCACAGTACTTGTCCCAAGGATAGTCCTACAGTTTGCAACTGCTCCTCGAAGGAGAGCCACACAGGCAAATCAGTGACTTCATGCTGCTTCCCTTCCCGTGGAACTTGGACATGTGTGCAGCCTGACAGATCTCTTCCATCATATCACTTTAGATATCTAGCCATTTCTTTTCCTGACTTACACAATCTACATTCCACCTAAAATACACTGCTCATACCTTTTTTCCCTACATGTACCGAACATTTGAGACTCCATTTCTGACCACATAAAATCCACCGTATCCATCCAGATCTTCCAGAAAGAATTAATCATCATCTGTACAAACAGGCATGCTGCAAATGCTTCCCCAGCAGTCCATTTACTTGGATCTCTACTTTTCATACCACTCACAACATACGCAGTCTCTTCCAACGTTTTCTTTCTCCTAGTTTTTTCTGCATCTTCCTTCCTAACAATTTTCCATGTAATATTTACTCACTCTCTTCCAAGAAAAAAAGGTACTATATTGCATATTTGCTAAAGTTTATTTGTATCACAGATTTCATGCATCTTTTGTAAGTCAGAGTTCATTTGTGTATTTCCTGCATAATGTTTTTTATACTGTTTTTATTTTTTGATGAATACCATAGGCTGAGCCTGAAAATGCTTCCCCAGTGAACAAATGTATAAATCAGTGAATGCACCCAGCACATCACAGGCCCCAACAACCCTCAAATGCCTGTACCCCTACTTTCTCTACTGGAAGTTCATTTTGAGAAGTTAGATGAAGAGCTGTTTGTGGCATGGAACATCTCAGTAGAGCTCCACTTTGGGCATTAGACCTGTAAAAAGGATCAGAGTCTTCAGAAGAGGAAGATGCCTTTGGCACTCCGATATAACTCAGATGATAGAAAATTATTTTGTCAGATTGTGTCCCCATGGATGTCTCGTTTCGAAAGATTCACAATCTCATGAAGAAATACTTCAGATGAGAGACGTAAGAGATGTCTAAAGTAAAGATGAGGTACCTGGACCTGCTAGTACTGCACAACCCTAAAGTCATTGCTGCATCTATTCCCAGTGTCTGAGGACTTTAGAGATGCCATTATAGTGATAGTTTTGCTAGATCCTGATGCCATCATGGCTGTGGTTCGTATTGATTCTGCTGGAGGCTGAAGCTAGCTCCGGATCACACCACCCTCCCAAACAGTAGTAAGAGTAGGGTACTAGAAAGAGTTAGGAAAAAGGTTTATGCTTCTGCTGTTCTTGCTTCAGGACTAGTAGTTGCCAGACTCACTTGAGGAAGCATCAAGAAGTGATACTTTTAAAAAGTAGAAAAACTAGCAGTAGAGCCAAAGATGAGATCGTGAAGATTCACATTTCCATTTTGGTTCCCATGACTGAGAAGGTACGTCATAGAATATATGGCATGATGCTAGTGGTGTAACATTGAAGGCAACAGCTGCAGGATCCATCAATAGAAGACGTGCTTAGTTGAGACTTTATCTGCTGGCAGTGGACATCAAGGGACAGCTGCTTAATAAGAAATAAGAAAACTCTTTTTTGAATTGTACTCAGAAGTGAAATTTAAGGGAAGGCAGGAATTGGGCAATTTATATAATGCTATTTTGAATGAAAATTGTTAAAATGTTTATTTCATGAAAATAAAAGAAATGTTACTACGTTTTTTCTACCACTGTATATGTACCCGCCACTTTTTAAAAAATGTCTTATGTAATAAAGATGATTAAAAAAAATCCCCTTTTTGTTCAACCTGTTAAGAAAATTTTTGAACAGCTGGAAGAAAAGGGGAACACAATGGAGACTATCAAAATTTCCTCTATCCATTCCCAGATATCTATCCAAACAGTGATCCCTCTGCTGACCAGGAAGTTAGGCCAGGTAGAGGAGAGCCTTTAAAAAAAAAAAAAAAAAAAAAGTGGCAGGGCCAGAGAAAGTGTAAATCAAGGAGGCTTTCTGCCAGGCCTTCAGAAGGAATTTGCCTGGTGGGCTGCTCAAGCCGTACATATAGGAGAGGGAGTCTTTTCAACCTGCTGCACCCAGTCAGAATCTGATGACAGGTGTATCAACCAAGGCTTTTGGGGCACACGTTATCAACCTTAGTGTATAGAGTCAGAGCACCATGTCAGTATTGAGGAAATGCCAGTACTAATTCTGTCTCTCAAAGACTTCACATCTGTTAAGATATTGCTTTTGACCTCAGACAACACCACCCTATTGTGAAACATAAAAAAAAAAAAAAAAAAAAAAATGGAACTTATTCATACCCCTCTACAGATTAGCCATGCAAGCCTGCAAGTTGGCCTCATTCTCACAGATGTGTCTCAGGGCATCCTACATAGCCTCAAATCTTAACAGCAGAGTAGATGCCCTCAGCTGAATGCTGACCAACCATTTTGAGTGGCATCTGAACAGAGCCACTTTTAAGTCTAATGGAAAAATGGGTAATACCAGAGGTAGACTCGTTTCTTTCAGCAGTCAGCCACCAGCTTCCAAAATTCTGCACAAAATTTCTGTGTAGAAAAACGTAGGGATGGAAGCATCCTCTTTAACACACATTGTTTTCTTTTTCTGTGCATGTCTCCCAACGCCTTTGCTACCCAGAGTATTACAAAAGGTGATGGTAGAAAGACCTAAGATTAGTTTGCTGAACAGTGTTTGGCCCAGACAGCACTGTTTCTCTCTCTGGGTGCTGCTGGTGAAAGATCTCTGTACATCTTACCTGTGGTATTAGCCCTACTGACTAAAAGAGCAGGCTGGCTGGTGCACCAAAACTACTACTGATGTAGATCTTGACACTCATTCTTCCCAGGTACCTGTTTCCCAAAGTATGGGAAAACATGAAATTTAGTACATGGAAGTATCATGATCCCCGTGGTTTCAAATGAAATTAATGTACTGACACAGGCCTAGCAGAAATTAATAAATGAATCCTAGTTAAAAGAGATTGTCATTTTTATCACCCTAGTCTTATTATGAAGTGATTATATTACCACCATTATAAAATTAGATTTGCAAGCAATTTACTCTCTGATACATTATTACAAATAAAGTAAGTTCTAACATTTTGTACAGTTTTATGGTACAATGTGGCTAGTCTGAGTAGGATTAAACTAGTTATTTTCACAGAGATAGTGCTTGTACTGTCTTGTCTTAGCTCTATGGTTATGGAAAAGTACTATCATAAAATTCTGCTGGTTACCACAGTCTTAAGTGATGGTATCAAACAAAATTAAGTAGTGTTCAGCAATATAGCTAAATATGAGGCATTAAATATGTTGTGTACAGATAGGAGTGTGGCAGTGGAATTTTATGTTTTTGCTTATCTAATCAGGTATGACAATTTACGTGAAATGCAAATCATTCATGATGACCACATGTCCTTGACCAAAAATAATGCATTTAATTTTACATTTTTACATTTCATACTGTTAAGTTTAAGCCATGAGAGAATTGAGGCATCTCTTGTCTTGGTATACAATAAGGATATTGCTGTACTATTGTATGTTGTTAATACAATATCCAGTTCATTTTAATGAAGCATATTAGAAAAAAAACAGTACGTGCTAGATTAGAACCCATAGCTTAAAGATTTCTTGACGTGTTTTGCATGTAGCTGCACTTTAGAAATTCATATACTTCAATCACTGCATAATCATAGGTTCTTAATTCTAACTTCCTTCATTCATAATTTTGCTTATGTATTCTTTGGCTATTCTTCTTAGCCCAACAATGTATTGAACAACTCATGTTTTCAGTGTACTTTTGTAGTTCCTTTATAAAATCAGGTTGTATCCTAAGATACCAAAGGTCTCTGGTACCCTGAGAATTGCTTCTGCACCTGGGCAAGCACCAAAAGTATATGTAATAAGCATTATCGAGCAGGGATTCTACTTGTACTTCTGTGCCAAATGTATCATACGGCCCTACTGTCTTGTACCATGTGTAACAAGGTCTTTTACAGTGGGTGCGTATTAAACTCCCATCATTCCTCTGTGTTAGATGACCTCACCATCCTATGGACAGACTTTCCTTTAAGTTGTACAAGTGCATATTTATTGTTTGCTATTCTTGTTTTTAGCAACTTGCATTTTTTAAATAATTTTTCAGATTGTGCTTGCTTATTGGATGGCTTCACTTGCAAGGGTGCAGTGTTTATGAAGCACTCCCTAGACTGAGTGATGCCATGGAATATCCAGGTAGGAAAGCATAGATACCTCTCAGCACTGGGACAGAAAAGAAGCATTTTCCAAAACTGGCAAAGTAGAAGAGGAAATCTGAACATTATACTACAGAAGGTTTTCTTGTGTATCATCTGATACTTTGAGTTTGTATCGGTTATATTCTTACAAACTGAATAACTGTTGTAGTAGTAAATATAGTGAAATAAGCTACCAGAGTGACAGTAATGGAATTTCTAGAGACTATGGGTAAAGTTGAAAAGTGGTGAGTATGTAGATGAAGTACATGTAGCCTGAACTGTTAATGTGAATTGTTTTTGTTTAAGGTTACTGAACAGGATTACCTTCTGACATTCTTTTCTTAATATTGTAGAGTCTGTGGCTGTGGCTCTGGTGAGTCTGGCTGTGGAATTTGTGGATGCTGTAAAGCATGTGCCAGAGAACTAGATGGCCAGGAGGCAAGGCAGAGAGGAGTACTTGATGCCGTTAAGGAAATGATGCCTTTAGATCTCCTGCTGGGTAAGGAAAAGTTTTATGTTAATCATATCAGAATAAAAACTTTACCATTATTGATGATCATCAGTCCTTTTGTGTTTGATAAGCTATGTCCACAGAGTACAGACAGGGTGGTCTTTTACACACTGCATCACATTTATGAAGTAGCAATGCTTTACAAATCCTGCCAAGAGGAATTGGTAGCAGTTTGCATTAAAAACTTTTTTTGACATGTGCCCATGTAATCTGAAGTCTGTTACTTCATATGTACACACAGTTCTTTTCCCTACAGTTCCTTTCATCAGATTCATTCCTTTCACTTTATAGAGTGGCAGGACTGAATGTACGAGGGAATGACCTTAGTGTATGTGAAGCAAAATAAATGAGGGGGGTCTGACATCAGAGAGTGACTAAATGAACACCAAGTAATGCAGATGTAAAATACAATTCTGCATTCTCTTTTTGCTAGTTGGGATGTTTGGAGCTTTTTGCTAATATTCTTTTGTATTTGCATTTAGTTTGACACCAAAACCAGATGAGAGCAGTGCTCTGTGGCTTACAGTGGCCATTGCCCTTGTAGCATTCTTAGATACTTCACTACTGTGCAGAATGTCATTTTACTTCATCTCTCTTTCTCTCTCCCTGGTTTTCTTTTTTTTTTTCTCTCTCATTGTTTGCAGATAGCAGAAGATTTCTCAGTTTACAGCTACCTATTATTTTCTTGCCGTTTGATACTTTAGACTTGTTTAGTGACCCCTTTTTTGGTGCCGCCTTTAATTTTGAATCATTTGTATTGTTTATCAAACCGTGAAAGTGCAGATTATTAGTAAAGGGGCACAATATTATCCATTTAATCTTTTGCAGAAAGTTGCATGTAATTATGGAATTTATATACGTTAAACTTTATAACCCTTTTAGCTCTGTTAAGATCAATTTAGCATTTAAGTTGTAAGAGATAGATGTACAGGATTTTATGAATGTGGCTCCACTGAAGGCTATTAATTTCAGCTATAAAAAAATAGTAGTATGTCATTAATCTCAGTTTTATGTCCAAGTCACTTGGCAATTTTGGTTCAGCTACTGAGCTAGTATGTAGTTTGATCTTTGAATAAGGGGATGTCTTCCAAGAAGCCATAACAGCATTTGGCAAAATAGGCCCTAATGTCTCAGTTGAAATATGGCTTTCCAGTCTTCTGCCAATTGTAACTGCATAAGCAATATGCTTTCCAGACACTTCAGTTTGTTGGTTTATGCTTCTTGCTTCCAAAAGGGAATACCATTGTAATGCCTCAAAAAGGAAGGGGCATTGCTGAGGGATGTTCTTATCCACAACTGGACACCTTTATGGCTTTCTTCTTACTCCTCTAATACCCAAATTCTTGCAGAAAGCATTGGTGAGGAAGGTCACAATCATCATCATAGCCCCCTACTGGCCTTGACAGGTTTGGTTTCCCTTCCTTTGGCATCATATAGTGCAGCCCCAGATCTCATATTTCACCTGTCAGGGTCACCTCACTCAGACGTTCAATTCCCTAAACTAACTGCATGGTTTCTCCAATTTCAATGATGGCTAGAGAGACCAGGCTTTCTTCTCCAGTCATTTACATGTTGGCCTCTTCTCTAGAGACATTCCCCTCTTCTGGCTGTTCTGGATTTTCTGGCATCTCTCTGTCATGACAGAGCCAGTTTCTCCACTATTAAGGTGCAGCTTGCTGCTATATCTTCTTTTCATATTAAAGATCATTACATTCACATTGAATCCGTTAGATTATGCAAAGCCTTTCTTTTTCACACTGCACTCAGGGAACCAGTATCTCCTTGAGGTATTGTTCTGTTGTAAGCTTTGATGAGACCTCCTTTAGAACTTGCGGCCAAAATTGATTTGAAGTTCTTATCTTGAATAACTCTTGTTTTTAGTGGCCATCACCTCTGTCATGAGAATTTCTGAGCTTCATGCCTTATCTTCAATACCTCCCTATGTGATTTTCAACAAAAATAGAGTACCCTTGCAAACTAACCCTTCCTTTCTCCCTAAAAGCGGCTTCTTAATCGTCTGTCAGACAGTCAGTGAACCTACCAGTGTTCTTTTTAAAATTTTCCAACAAGGGGAAATAGACACTACATTTGCTGGATATGCACAGTAAACTGTGGTTCTGTTTACATTGAATTAAGACAGCCAGAAGGACTGATCAGTTGTTTGTCTCTCTCTTTCTCTCTTTTCAGCCAAGGAGGGTAAGGGAGTGTCCAAAGTTACACTCTCCCATTGGCTTTCATACTTTATATCCCATGTGAACAAAGAAAAGGGCTTGTCAGTATCCAAACATCCGCAGGCCTTTTCAATGAGATTGATAAGCCTCTTCTACAGACTTCTTTTCCGATGCCCCTCTTGATGACACAGTATACCACTGCTACTTGGTCCAAGGTCAAACTTTCACTTCACACTATAAATTGTATATATTATCGAGGTCAAGAGCCAAAAAATTGTATATATTATCGAGGCCAACTTTGGTTTGGCTGTGTTCTGGAATATCCCTACAAGTGTTGTAGCTGGAACTCTGTCCCATCCATTAAGGAATGGATGGAAAAGACCACGTCAGATATCAAAGTTATTTACTTATAATGATAAGTCTGTGTTGTCTGCTTCTGCCCTTCCTCAACTGCCCCCCCTTCCCCCATACATTATTTCAGTTCATTTCTGTAGTGACCTTGCAGAGTTGCCCTTATTTAGCACAGGATTTGCTTTCAAACCTACATATCGGCTGGCTTCTACCTTTCTTTGTACCCTGTTGCTTGTTTTTTCTGTTAATTTTCCAAGTATCTTTTTGGGAAGTATCCCTTTCTTGTCCTGGTATTGCAGGCACACTTGACTGAGGTAACTTACTTATTACAAAGGGATTATGGGTGAAGGGAGGAGCCTCAGCACTGGATCCAAAGCTTGGGAGTGGCTGATGTGGTATCTGATGGCCCATCCATAACACTGCATGTGAAAGATGTAAATACTCAACTTCCTTGGAAGCAAAAATCTCACATACAAATGAGGCTGTCAGGAATACCCACCCTACATTCCTCACACACACTGACTGTGTTATGCTGAGACACTTAAAAAAAAAAAAAAAAAACCTTCCCAAATCTCAAAGACCCCCCCCCCCAAGCCACCTAAAGGCAACAGTGCTCCTCTGCATTCACTAAAGCACACACCAAAAGCAACACCAAACATCTCACGCAAGCCTTCCTCTAATGGTCCAACTAGAGGAAAGCCCATAAGGCAAGGATATAATTTTATACTCTTGTCACTGGGGAATCCATTGTGTGACACATAGATGCCTCATTGTCCACGTTGGATAGCAAGAAGATAAAAGTTAGTTGCCTCTCTGGAGCTAGGATCCACAATATCACACATGCACTCAGGTTACTGCATCCCAGGTACCAATATAGTTCTATCATAGTCCATGTTGGGGATGAATGACCTGAGATGTACCTCACTGGACTATGTGAAGAGACATAATGGTGTCACAGATAGATATGGGCCTTCTGTTGAGCAACATTCTACCGTCACCAAGGATGAAGACGCAGTATAAACATAAAATTATTTATTTTAATTGGCTTAGTTTCTGGTGTCACTCTTGGGGATCTGGCATCTGTCAGCATGGGAGAACATGGTCAAAAGTCCATGTTGCTTTGCCAAGGCCTTGGGATAGTGGTTAACATTTTATCCACCCCCTTAGAGACATTTTTAGGCAATTCCAAAAAGACAACACTACCAACATACTGAAAAAGTCTATAAGCAACCTTAAGGTTTTACTGCTAATGCTTGGAGCCTAAACAAAAAAACTCTATGCCCTTCAAGTCCTTCCTCGCTGTGGAGAATGTAAGATATCTGTGCCGTGACTGACACTTTGTTTAAAGCCATAGAAAGTAATCTGGCTGTGCAAGGCTGCAGTACCTTCCACACATTTATTCCACCAACAGCACAAACTGTGGCCAAAGGTGGAGGTGTTTCAGTCTATGTTAGTAACAAACATATCTCTAAGTTATTTTAATAGGATGATACCATGGAGTTCATCCATGTGCAAGTCACTGTAGATAAGGTCCCTCACATGTCAAGGCTAGCTACAGGTCATGGTCACTGCCCCTAGAGTCTTGCATCTTATACCTAAACTACTAAAGGCACTCACTATCCAACCAAACACCCTCTTCATGTGCAACTTTAACCCTGTATAGACTGGGAAAAGTGCACTACCTCAAATTTGCAGGAACATTGCTTCCTGGACTTTATTAACACAAACATCTTGAAACATGCATGTTCTAAGCAGATGATCAAACATACTGGAACTGATAGTCACTAACATGGGAGTGCATTACCCCCCATGCCACATCCTCACTAGTGAGGTTGGATCACAAAACTGTCCATTTGAAGTAAAAACCAACTAAGAGAATACAGTTAAACCAGTAACAGGAACTATTCAAAGGCAAACTACATCCTATTAAGTGACAGTTTGTCAAAATTCATGCCCACCCCCCCAACCCCAAGACCACAGCTACCTATGCAGAATTATTCAAGGCGACCATATACAACCATGTGAATAGCTGCATAGAGGCTGCTGTACCTACCAGAAATAAACCTAAAACAAACACTAAAAATAAACCCCACTGGTGGAGTCCTCAGCTGAACAGGGTTTATAATAAGAGGAAAGCTCATGATCAAAATCAGGAAGAGCAACTCCCTTAAAGGCAAGTGCTCTCTTGTACAACTAAACAAAAAACTAAAAGATATAATTAAGTCCATCAAGGCCCTATGCAAGGTCTAGATAGCCTTTTAAGCTAAAGACAATCACAAAGACGACTTCAGCTATGTCCAGAACCTTAGAGGTAACACACTGATCAGGGTGACATAGCAAATCTACTGGCTGATAAATTCAGGTCAACCCCCCCCAGTTCCAGCATGTGAAATCCCCTCCAACATACTTTCCCCATCTATCAGAAGTGACCAGGTGCTGGCGGCACTTGCTAAAGCCAAGAACACTGCCTATATTACATCATCTCCAGTTGCTTCCTGAACAGTCTAAAACATGATTGACCAGGACCACTTGAGTCCTGCTTCAACTGCAGCTTCGAAAACAGGTTAAGCTGCAAGTGAATGGAGGACTGCAACAGTCATTCTCTTCCACAAGGGCGGACCATTAACTGAACCAAGGAAATACAGACCAATCAGTCTAACAAGCCTAATGTGCAAAGCTATGGAATGAATTATAGAAATGATAAACTAGGCCATTGGAAACCTGCAGACACTGGACCCATCCCAATTTGGCTTTGCTAAGGGATGGTCATGCCTACATAACCTGATAGACTTCTTTGAGAGGGTCACCAAGGCAATGGACGAGGGTAAAACAGTGCATACTACGTATCTTGACCTGGCTAAGGCATTTGATACAATACCCCAGTCAGGCATTGTTGATATACTCCATGAGCTAGATGTAAATCTTTACATAACTTGCAGGACTCAAGAAGTCAGGATCCGTGAGACCACCTCCACCAAGTGACCGGTCACCAGCTGAGTATCACAGGGCTCCATTCTAGGCCTGCTCCTGTTATGCATTTACTACTCTGAAGTCAAGGGTAACGTTAAAGGCTTCTTGACTGTCCAAGTTCGCAGATGACAGTAAATTGGGAGCTATTCTAGATTCCCTCAAGACACCAACATCTTGCAAGTAGATTTAACGCAGACAAATGACTGGTGGCAAAGCCATAGCCTAAAACTCATTGCCAAAAAATACATTATAATACCCTTTGGAAACGGACAAAACAAGTTAAAAACTGCATCTGTAAAACATCTCTAGGAGTGGACCCAGTAGTAAGGAATATGGGAACAAATGTAGACAGCCATCTCGCTTTTGACCAACATTAAGATAAGAAAATCATTCTAGGTTTCCCAGCTTATAGATAAGGTTATGGCATCCAGGTCCAAGGAAGTTGTAGCTCATTACAACCGAGTGATGCCTTCAGGTGTTTCTGCAGCTACATCCTACTGATGCCTCTAGGCATCACATATTGCTTGTTTGTATTTGCATTATTAATTCCAAAACCGTGCTGCATGCATGGTATTAAAATAGTTAATCTTAAAGCATACAAAATAACAGACACAACTGTATTGATTCTTGACCTCTTTTGAGCTCAGGTAAAAATGTATTAGTTGTTCATATAATATTTATCTGTATTGTCATAAATGTAATGTTTTTATAAATAACTTGACAGCAAGTAGCACAGACAGAACTGTGTAGCATTGTATGAAAGCTGTCAGCTGGATGAACAGAATGCTGCTGTGACAGTATGTGTGTAACTTTAGAGTGGTTGCTAAAATATTTTGTTTACAAAATACTGCAAACTTAATAGTTACTGCGTTTACTGTTACTTATAAAATCCAGTTTCAGACATAGAAGCCAAAGAATGCTACCACTATAAAAATACTTTGTGCTGAAGAATTTGCCATTTACAGTTCTGTGAGGACATAATTTGATTCGATCAAAAAGCTTAGGTTTTGCCCATTGGAAGTTGCACTGCAAACTTCAGAGCTCCAATGGAGGGAATGCGATAATAACACTCTACTCAGCCTTCATCAGAACTTTCACTGAATACAGTGCCCCCTTTGGCATGTATCTAACCAGACAATTACAACAGTTGGAATGCGCACAAAGGTTTCTTACTTGGAGAATTCAAGACATGAATACCCTATCCTACACTGTTTGCCTAAAGGCTCTGCCTGTTCATGAATTTCTCCTACAGGATGTTGAATGGGGATTTTTGGCCTGTTTTACACAGCTTTTGTAGACCCAGCCCTGATGGATCTTTTGCACATGTGCTAAACAAACAACACCAGAAACACTAGATCTAGGGATCTGAACTTCACTTGTGACGTAAATAGAATGTGTTGGAGAAAGATGTGCATGTCCCGAAGTATCCCCACACTGTGGAATATGCTCCCCATCCACATAAAACAGAGTTCATCCCTGACCCTGTTCAAACAAAATCTTGATAGCTGGATGAAAATCGTATGTTTACCACCAGTCTGGCCTCCATGTCCCTTGAGGATGGAGCCTCCCTACCAACATGCCCCACAATGTAGATGCTTTTGATACTCGGGACCCAAATGGTTTGAGGTGCGCGGCTAGGCTTGCGAAAGGCCGTAATGGTTGTTACCTTGTAACAATCTTTGAACCTATCTGTTGAGTAAGGATGGAAGCAGACAACACAGATCTGTCATTATGCTAAGTACATAACTTTCAATTGTGTTTCACAACATAACAGAAAGTCTAGTAGAGGAATTACTGCAACAGTGTAGCCTGCTGCACTCTGTCACCCTCTTTGTTGGCTCTATACTTTTCACAGAGGAGAAGTATTTTTGCCCTTTTTGAGTATTTCTAGCAATCTATTTATGTATACGTGGTCAAGTATGCATGCAGATAAGAATAAACCTCCTGTGCTGACAAATATGAAGATAGTCAGTTTTAGACAGGGGCAACCTGGGAGACCCCATTTCAGAGGCATTATTATTCTCATGGACTTTATAGACTGAGGAGAAGGACATAGAGTATTTCCCCAGTCAAGGCACATATATTAATTTTAGCAAAAAAAAAGAAATGAAAAAAAAATGGCATGAGCTGCTTGCTGCTCTTGTGCTGTGAATCACTGATGCATGGCCAGAGGAGAATCCTAGCTTACTAGGGAAATCTGATAAATGTCTGGAAGTTGGATTGAAATGGTGAATGTCTGCTTCTGCTAAATCCTTGAGTAAAGATTTTATGCTGCACCAGTGATTGCTGTACTGGTACATCTGCTGTTGTAGTGTGTACTCACACAGCCCTTCTTTACAGTGAATGTCTTAAAGCAACTGTACTCCATTGTATTAAATTTAAGTTAGCATTTGAAGCTCGTCTAGTTTGTTCTTGTAGGTTCATAGGTAGGTACTAGGCTGTTGGCCCTAGGGCCTGTATAAGCCTAGCCAAAAAGGTACCCTGGCTTTCACCACTCAAATTTTCCTGTGCCCCTGTTGAGCAGAGCCACAGAAGTGATCCCCGGGGTGAATCTCCTATTTCCTATCCAATCATCAAGATTTTTCTTGAAGAGTGCTAATGACGAGCTTTGTTTGATATAGGTAGGTAGTTTATTCCAGAGTATGGGAAGTCTCTGGGACAGGAATCTATCCCTCCAGCATGTTCTGTTTATTGTGATGACCAGGTTTAGGTCCCTACAGCATTTGCTCGAAAGGATTGGGATTTCTTTAAGTGGAGCATGTCCAACAGCTCTGGGTTTGACACAGCTTTGTATGTTAGGCAGAGATCGCCTCCGAGTAGGCGATATGCAACAGAACACAGGGTAAAGCTGGAGTTTTTTGAAATGGACTGCGTAGGGCATCTGTTTGAGGCCGGTAATCTTCTTTGTGAGGTATTTCTGGGGCCTTACCAATTGTTGTAGATGTCTTGTGAGGTACATACCAAAAGGGACATTGTACTCTATAATGGGTCTAATGAGTGACGAGTAGAACAATGACCTCTTTTTTTCGTGGATGAGAAACCTTTTGTGATGAGGTGTGCCACGTAGAAGGATTTCCTGACTACTGTGGCAATGTGATTATCAAAGGAGAGACTACTATCCACCTGTGTCCCAAGACCTCTTGTCATACTTTCGATGTTAAGTAGACTACCGCCTATGTGGTAGTTCATGGGTACAGAGTTTTTACCAAAGGGGATGACAGTGCACTTTTTGGCATTGAGCTTGAGGCCGTGGCTTTGACACCAGGCATCTGTCTCAGTGAGGCCCTTTTGTAGGATGTCCACATTGTTAGGAGTTTCGGTTATGGCTCCTAGTTTGCAGTCATCTGCGAACTTCATTAGCCAAAGACCTTCTGTGTTAGCCTGTACTTCAGAGAAGTAGATACCAAACAGGAGAGGACCAAGATAGGCTGTGTGAACCACCTTGCCCTCATCTATGACTTTGGTGACTGCTTCAAAGAAGTCTTATCAGGTTTAGGAGACATGATCTGCCTTTTACAAACCTGAACTGGGTGGGGCCCAGAGTTTGGAGATTACCAATGTCTTTGTTTATAAGTTCCATGATGATACTTTACATGGCCTTGCAGACCAGACTCGTCAGGTAATGGGGTGGTAGTTCCCGGGGTCTGTGGTGGCTCCCCCTTCATGGCGTGGGATAACCGTTGCTGTGCGCCATTCAGTGGGCACAAAGCCTGAGGTGAGGATATGATTGAACATGCTACTTAGGTGGGGTGCCAGTTCGTTCTGTAGTTAGTGTAGAACGCAGCCTGGGATGTTGTCAGGTCCCATGGATGCTGTGTTCTTGGCTTTGGAGAGTTTTTTTTTTACCTATGCAGCTGTGATTACAGGAACTTTGCATTCTTCTGGTATAGAGATGGGCCCTTTAGGGGGTGAGAGGGGGGTAAAGTTAGCACTGAACGTATCTGCCAGGATGTTGGAAATATCGGTTGGTTCTGTATATTTAGTGCCATTGTGCTGCAACTCAGAGCAGATCTGAGTGTTTCCATTGAGATTCTTGACATGGCTATAGAATGCTTTGTGGTTGTATTTAGAATCAGTGGCGATTTTGTTTTCGTAACTAGCTTTGGAGGATTTTATGAGGGATCTCAGCTTCTTACTGCGGCTGACCAGGGAGATGTTCATCGTGTTTCACTGTTGCAGTCATTACAGTTGGGTTATCCTGCTGGCAGGCTACCCGCAGTCGGCCCGAGTTCCAAAGTCAAGGTCCGGCGTTGGTTGCTGTCGCCTCCTCCCTGACGTCAGTGCGCCAGGGGTATAAAAGATGTAGCCGACGCCATTTTCTTCAGTCTTTCTTGCCGCACGGTGCCCGAAGCAAAAGCAGTTCGCAAGTGCCGGTCGGCAGACTCCTGAGATTTTCAAATTCGAATTTCAGATCCGAAGTCTTCATTAAAGCTAAGTACCCCATTGGGGAAACATTTTTCTTGCTCCAGACCGATGTCAGAAAAAGTTAATAATTGTATTTCTTGTGGGAAGCAAATATCTAATAAGGATTTTCATTCTTACTGTATTCCTTGCCTAGGCCCTGACCACGATGTTGCTAGTTGTCGGTTTTGTGCTAGATTTAACCAATGCACTATTAAGCGTCGGTACGATTTTGCATTTCATTACTTTGGCAGAAGATTCAATTATATAATGCCGTCGGAACAGCCGACTACCGGAGTTTATAAAAAACGCAAAGAAAAAGAAAAGGACAGGCATTCAAGGTCCAAATCAGATGACGAGGCTTCCGCTAAGCCTGTCGCCAGTTCTCAGTGAGGCACTTTCGCAGCCCCTGACGCCCGCTACCTCAGAGCCACAGGCCGCTTCCGACTCCCATGTGGAGCTGACTAGGCTGCTGGAAACTCAAGGTATTGGACACTCAGAAACTATTCCCTCAGATGGGTTCGGAGCTGCTTAGCAGGCATCGGCTTCTGAGGGTGTTTTCAGGCATACACAGTTATATGTGAAATCAACTTCAGCTTCAAAGGCAAAGACTAAAGCACCTCTAAAGACAAAGAAACAAGTACAGCATTCTCCTGGACAGGCCACCATGCCTAAAAAATAGATGCTTAAAATGGCCTAAGACCTAATTACTTTGATCAGGGGTTCCCATCCCCCTCCTGATAAGAGGCCTAGGCAAGAGATAGAATATGAATCTTCAGGTCAGGTTTCCATTTCCTCTGATTCCTCTTCTGAACAGGAATATTCTCTCCCTCCCTATGAGGATTCTGATGCTGAAGAATCTATCCCTTCAGCCTCTCCTCCTGAGGATTATTCTTTTGGGGAGACCCTGCATACTGTGAGTGAGCATTTCGACTGGGAGAGCCAAGATTACTCAGATTCCAAGAAAAGGCTCAGATATTTCCTTTTATTACCCCAGCACAGGCCCCTTGCTATTCCTCCTGTTTTAGACATTGTAGATGTATATTCAGAGTCCGATCTGTCTCCTGACTCTTTACCATCAGCTCCTGTTAAGCCAGACAGATATTACAGGGTTCCTGATTCATATAAATTTCTTTATAAAAACCCAGCTGCTGACCCAGAAACTATCTCCCAGTGTCCCAAAGTGGTCAAGGCTTCCACTGCAAAAAACCCTACCCCCTCTGATAGGGATTCTAGGGCCCTGGACAGATGGGGGAAAAATATTTATACTTCTGCTACCTTGGCTGTAAGAGCTTTAAATTGACAGTTTCATATGTTTAAATATCAGCAATATCTTATGTCACTGCTTAAACAGAAAATGTTGACAAATTCAGAATGTGCAGAAAACAAAGAAATGCAGGCTTTATTGCATGCAGCTGAACAAGTGGGAAAGCATACTTTGCAATGTGATTTCGATTGCCTAGAGGCCTCCTGTAGGGCCGCTGTTACAGGCAGGAGCTGCCCTAGGTCAACTGGTGCCCTAGGCAAAAGGGCTCCATGGCGCCCCCCCCCCAACTCATTTCCTGGTGCACCAATCCTGGTCTACCTACACCAAATAAATACTGGAAAAGTGCCCCTGCTAGACCGACGCCCCAGGCAGCCGCCTAGTTGGCCTATGCCTAAGGCCGGCCATGGTTACAGGTTCTGTCATAAGGAGGCATGCTTGGTTAAAAGAACAGAATCCGCCCAATCATGTTAAAGCAAAATTATTAGATGCTCCATTACAGCCATGATACCTTGTTTCGTGTTAAAGCAGAAGAGGTGTGGAAGAAAATGGAAGACAAAGCTAAATCTATGCAAACAGTCAAGGATTTCTTACAGGTACAGCCACCCAGATTTAGCAGGAACTGGCCTACAAAGAATTCGTCCTTTCCAGTGTCAGACAGGCCACAAAGAGGCAGATACAGATGCCCCAGAGGCAGATCACAGCCCCAAGGCTCATACAGGCCTAAGCAATAGGGCGCTTCTACCTGCAAAAGTGGAGGGGAAAAATCACAGCCATACAGGAAACAGTCTCAATGACTTTCCCCTGCCAGCACCAAGCACTTATCTTCTGGCAGCTCCTTTGGGGGGAAAACTAGCACTTTTTTCACAAAATTGGCACATGATCACCCAGGACAATTGGGTCTTAAATATCGTATCACAAGGCTACAGGTTCCACTTTCACACCCTGCCAAGGCCAAACGGTATGCCAGACCTGCCACGCAATCAATGGGCAGAGGCACAAAAACAAGTTTCATCCCTCATGGACATGAGAGCCATTCAGCAAGTACCACAGCAAGAGCAGGGACTAGGATTTTACTCGAGACTATTCTTGGTGCCCAGAAAAGACAATGCCTGGTGACCAATACTGGACCTGCCTATCCTAAACACATTCCTGGATATCCCAAAATTCAAAATGCTAACTCTACAGCAGCTTCTGCCCATGCTGGGCAAGAAGGCTTGGCTTGTGACTTTAGACCTAAAAGAGGCATACCTGCATGTCCCAGTCAGACAATCATGCAGAAGATACCTCAGATTTATAGCACTGCCCTTTGGCTTATCTACTGCGCCCAGGGTTTTCACAAAATGCCTGGCACCAGTAATTGCATTTTTGCAGACAAAGAAGAATACAAATATATCCTTACTTGGACGACTGCCTTATTCAAGCAGAGAACAAGGACATTCTACTACAGCATCTGGCGTTTGTAAAAAGATTACTAACAGGCCTAGGGTACACAGTAAACGAAAAGAAATCAAAACTCGTACCCTCTCAAGAGATAATATTCCTGGGTGCAAGCTTAAATACAACTGCCCAGATGGCTTATCTCACGCCAGACAAACCAGACAACTGACTACTTATTTAAAAATGTTGGCAACAAAGACCCAGTTATCTGCAAGAAAAATTCTGCAGGCTTTGGGCTTCATGGCATCCTGCATTCTGCTAATTCCATATGCAAAACTGTATATGAGGAAACTTCAATGGTATCTAAAAGGTGTTTGGTCTCAACATTGCCACAGCCTGGAAACAATAATTACCCTCATTCCTTGCCTGCAACAGGAGTTTCAGTGGTGGGCAAATGCCTGTCACCACAACACAGGACAGCCATTCACCTTACCCACAGCCAGGCAGACATTGACAACAGATTCATCAGATTATGCCTGGGGGGCCCATATGGCAGGAAGATGTATTCAGGGCACATGGTCTACAAGTCAAATGCATCTACATATCAATCAAAAAGAGATGCTAGCTGTTCAGAATCCCCTGACAGAGTTCAAGGATTTATTTCTTCCAGGAATACTACTGATAAAGACGAACAATACTACAGTCATGTGGTACATAAACAGGGAGGCACACATTCCTACCCCCTCTGCAGACTAGCCATGAACATGTGGGACACAGCATTGACTTATCAAGTACATCTGCAAGCACAATTCCTGCCAGGAAGGACAAATACTATGGCAGACGAACTAAGCAGAAACCTAATGGATCCACACGAGTGGAAATTGGATCCACAAGTCTTCAGCAGGATAACAAGGAACTGGGGATGCCCGGACATAGACCTATTTGCCTCCCCTCAACTGCCAACTACCTAGATTCTGCACAAGGACTTATCACAAGCAAGCATGGAAAGTGGATGCTCTGTCTTTCAGCTGGAAAAACCTAACAGTATATGCCTTTCCTCCTCTGCCTCTTCTCCCCAAGGTACTCCTCAAGGTCAGACAAGAGAAGCCAAAAATGATACTGATTGCCCCACACTGGCCCCGCCAGCACTGGTACCCAATCCTAAAGAGCTTGTCTCAATGCCCAGCTTGGACATTACCTCAAATTCCTCACTTATTGACCCAACAAGATGGTCAGATACTGCACAGCCAACTCAGGACCTTAAACCTGTCAGCATGGCGGATAATGTAGCCATTCATGACAAACCTTTCTCTAAAGCTGTGATGGATGTTATTTTGGAGGCCGAGAGGCCTAGCACCAGAAAATCTTATGCAGAAAAATGGAAGAGATTCTGTGCTTGGAACCAGGCACAAGGTATTGACACGATTGTCCCAAATATTCCTCAGATTTTGCAGTACTTAACTGAGATGCTGGATAAAAGGCCTTTCCTTTTCATCAATTAAAATTCATGCCTCTGCCGTTTCAGCTCATTACAATACAGAGCCACCTATTTTTTCTCATCCATTACTAAGGCAGTACCTCAGAGGGGCCAAAAACATAAGACCTCCAAGGAGAGCACCAATACCTGCATGGGACCTCAACTATGTCTTGGAAAAACTCACACTGCCTCCGTTTGAGCCAGCCTCTGCAGCTGATATAAAATTCTTATCCTGGAAAACAGCTCTGCTCCTAGCAAAAACCTCCACTAGACAAGTCTCAGAGTTACAGGCACTCATGGCTGTGGAACCCTTTATCATTTTCCATCCAGACAGGGCTTCTCTGAGGCAAACCCTACATTTATGCCCAAGGTAGTGTCCAGGGTGGCCCTTAACCAAACAATTAATTTGCCTACCTTTTATCCAAACCCACAGAATAAGGGTGAGACTTCTGCATTCTTTGGACATTCATAGGCAGATGTCCTTCAAGGATGCATCTGCAGTCCTTACAAATGGGTTGTCCTGTCGTCAGGCAGCCCTTCGGTCGGCCGGATTCCAAAGTCTGGGTCTGGCTTCGGCTGGTGTCGCACTTCACCCGACGTCATTGCGGCAGTTCTTCGGGTATAAAGGCATCAGCCGACGCCATTTTCCTCAGTCTTTCTTGCCGCGTGGCGCCCGAAGCAGAAGCTGTTCGCAAGTGCCGGTTGGTCAGATCCAGAGATTACTACTACCGAATATTACTTCGAAGACTTCTAAAAAGCTAAGTACCCCGTTGGGGACTTTTTCTTGCCTCAGCCGATGTCAGAGAAAGTGAATAACTGTTTATCTTGTGGGAAACAAATACCTCATAAAGATTTCCACTCCTACTGCATACATTGTTTAGGCCCAGACCACGACGTAGCAGCTTGTCTAGCCTGTGCTTCTTTTAACCGACGGACGTTTAGACGTCGGTCGGAGTTTGCTGAACAGATTTTCGGCTCCGATTTTGCCTATATTATGCCGAAACCGCGGTTAAGCAAACCGCGAGTGTCTCTGTTTCGGCCGAAACCGTGCAAGCGGTTCTTTCTTCAGCCGAAACCATGCCTTCTACCGAGGCCTCTTCTAACCTGGTAGAATCGGCTTTTGAAATCCAACCTTCTGTTGCGGTTTCACAGGAATTATCAGACACCATTCCCCTGGATATTTCAACCCCTGCACGTGGAGCTGCTAGGCCTCCTGCAGCAATGTCTATTAAGGCCTTTGCCAGGGCTAAAGCAGCCAAAGCATCAAAAACGGTGCCTGCCAAACCCCCCTCTCACAGGCCCAGCACCAGCTCCCATATGCTTTCTTTGGCTGAGGATCTCATCTCTTTAATTCGTGGATCCCAGCCTCATCCAGACAGGGCCTCTCCCTCCTCCAGAAAAGAGGCCTAGAGCAGAGCCCCCTGAGCCAGTATCCACAGATGATTCCTCTGATGACTCAGAACATACAGACCCTCCTGAGGCTCCTTATTCTCCTTACGAAGACTCTGATGCTGAAGAGTCCATCCCTTCAGCCTCTCCGCCTGAGGAATTTTCCTTTGGGGAAACCTTGCATGCTATGAGGGAACAATTTCAGTGGCAGGGCCAAGATTTCTCAGGCTCCAGAAAAAGGCTTAGGACCTTTCTACATTTGCCACAACATAGGCCTTTAGCTATACCTCCAGTTCTTTCTGTTGTAGATGATGCATTTAATGATGCTTGCACTGCTCCTGATTCATTACCTCCGGCTCCTGCTAAGCCCGATAGGTTCTACAGGGTCCCGGACACTCATCACCATTTATACAAGGCTCCTTTTGCAGATCCAGAGACTATCTCCCAGGGCCCTAAAGCTGTAGCAGCTACTTCTACTAAAAAAACCCCTCCCCTCTGAAAGGGAATCCAGGTCCTTAGAGAGATGGGGTAAAAAAGTTTACACCTCTGCTACTTTGTCAGCTAGGGCTTTGAACTGCCAATTTCATATGATTCAATATCAAGAGTTTATGCTTGACCAGTTAACTAAAAAGCTGTCCTCTGAAGAATCTTTAGATAAAAAGTATGTTCAAGAAATGGTACATAACATACAGCAAGTTAGTAACCATTCTTTAAAATGTGGCTATGATGCACTGGAGGCTTCCTTTAGATCAGTCATGACTGGCACAGTTATCAGGAGACATGCATGGTTGAAAGAGCAGGCATTACCAGACCATGTCAAATCAAAGCTTTTAGATGCTCCCATGGACAAAGTCAATTTATTTGGTTCCCCTGCACAGCAGGTACTAAAAAAGATGGAAGAGAAGGCGAAATCTGTAAAAACAGTGAAAGATTTCTTACAGGTTCAACCTCCAAGGTTTAGCAGGAACTGGCCCTCCAAAAATTGGTCCTTTCCGGACTCCTCTAAGACACAGAGAGGCAGGAATAGGCGTTCAAGAGGCAGAAACCAATCCAGGGGTGCCTACAGGGGACGCCAGTGGCAAGGTAACAACCAGCGAGGCACGGATGCAGCCACCACCACTACAACAACTCAATCACAGTGACTTGGCGGTGGCACCGCCTACCAGGGAACAACTAGAAGCACCCTTAGGCGGAAAGCTAACCTTATTTTCAAAGAACTGGCATTGCATCACAAGAGAAAAATGGATTTTGCAAACTATAGACCAAGGTTACAGGTTCCATTTCCATACTCTACCAGGAAAGAGAGGAATGCCAAACCTACCACCTACTCAAAGGACAGAAGCTCTAAAGCAAATATCTCTATTATTAAGAATGAGAGCTGTGGAAAAGGTACCATCTATGGAGCAAGGAAAGGGATTTTACTCCAGACTCTTCCTGGTACCAAGAAAAGAAAACAAATGGAGGCCTATTCTAGACCTGTCCGCTTTAAACACATTCCTCATTGTTCCAAAATTCAAAATGCTGACCCTACAGCAGCTTCTTCCCATGCTGGGCAAGGAGTCTTGGCTGGTAACTCTAGATCTCAAGGAGGCATACCTGCACGTCCCCATACGACCAATTTGCAGAAGATACCTCCGATTTCTTGCAGGATCAGAGCATTAT
This sequence comes from Protopterus annectens, assembly GCF_019279795.1. Lineage (NCBI taxonomy): Eukaryota > Metazoa > Chordata > Ceratodontiformes > Protopteridae > Protopterus > Protopterus annectens. The sequence goes on along the minus strand of NC_056736.1, from coordinate 90,821,298 downwards.
CAATTCTCAGCATTGCCCTTTGGCTTATCTACTGCGCCCAGAGTGTTCACGAAATGCCTGGCATCAGTAATCGCTCATTGCAGACTTCAGGGGATTCAAATTTATCCCTACCTGGACGACTGCCTGATACAAGCGGACAACAAAAGCAAGCTAACAGAAGACTTACAAAGAGTCATTTACCTGCTGCAAGCCCTGGGATATACAGTCAATATAAAAAAGTCAAGGCTGATTCCATCCCAAAGAATAACCTTTCTGGGTGCAGAACTGGACACATCAAAACAAATGGCATTCCTAACTGCAGAAAAGAAAGAGCAACTACCTCTCTTTCTTGGCATTAACAAAGCAGAACCATCTAACTGCAAGAAAAGTGCTACAAGCTCTAGGCTTCATGGCATCCTGCATAATACTGGTCCCTCATGCCAGGCTGCATATGAGAAAGCTACAGTGGTACCTAAAGAATTTGTGGTCCCAACACAAGCACAGCCTAGAAACCAAAATTCCAATAATCCCATGCCTGAAGCAAGAGTTCCTATGGTGGGCTCAGGCCTGTCAATCAAACACAGGATTGCCCTTCTGCAACAGCCAACCAAGACAAACCATCACGACAGATGCCTCAGACCTCGGTTGGGGGGCACACATGCTGGGCAAGTGCATTCAAGGCCTATGGACTCAAGACCAGCTGCACCTGCACATAAATCTAAAGGAAATGATGGCAGTAAAATTGGCAATCCAGTCATTCAGACCTTTTCTCCAAGAAGGTCAGTTGATGATAAGGACAGACAACACCACAGTTATGTGGTACATCAACAAACAGGGAGGCACACATTCATATCCTCTATGCCGGCTGGCACTGGACCTATGGGATGTGGCTCTGAGCTACAACATTCAGTTACAAGCAATTTTTGTACCGGGGAAGGAAAACATTCTAGCAGACATACTAAGCAGAACTACCACAGATGCCCACGAATGGATGCTGCATCCGGACATCTTCAAAGCCATCACAAGAGAATGGGGATTACCACAAATAGACTTGTTTGCATCCCCACTCAATCACCAGCTAAAGAAATTCTGCACAAGGACGTACCACCCACTTGCTTGGAAGGTGGACTCCCTATCTTTCAGTTGGAAAAACCTGACAGCATACGCATTCCCACCACTTCCTTTGATGCACAAGGGGCTTCTGAAGATCAAAGAGGAACGTCTGAGGATCATTCTGATAGCTCCAGACTGGCCAAGACAACATTGGTATCCATTGCTGAGGAGCATGTCTCGGGAACAAATATGGACACTCCCCCTGATCCCATTGCTGTTAACACAGAACAACTACAACATCCTGCATCCAAACCTGAAGACTCTGCAGCTAACTGCCTGGAACATTACATAACAGCAATTAACCCAAATTTATCCCAAAGGGTTAAAGACATAATCCTGGAGGCTCGTAGACCTTCAACAAGAAAGAATTATGCAGCAAAATGGAAAAGATATCTCATTTGGAGTACTGCAAAGGGGCAAGATGTGACACTGGTGAACATAGCCAACATCCTGGAGTACTTGGCAGAGCTCTTCCATACAGGCCTGTCCTATTCTTCCATCAAGATACATGCATCAGCTATTTCAGCAGAATACAGCTTGGATCCTCCTGTCTTCTCTCATCCTCTGCTCAGACCGTTTCTGAGAGGAATTAAAAATGTGAAACCTCCCAGGAAACCTCCATTGCCAGCATGGGACTTGAACTTTGTGCTAGAAAAATTGACACTTCCCCCTTTCGAACCAGCAGCAACAGCAGAATTACAATACTTATCCTGGAAGACTGCTTTCCTGCTGGCAATAACTTCAGCAAGAAGGGTCTCTGAACTACAGGCATTAATGGCAGTGCAACCCTTCCTGATCTTCCATCAAGATAGAGTGTCCATGAGAACAAATCCTACATTTATGCCTAAGGTGGTATCCAGAGTCTCTTTAAATCAGGCTATCCACCTACCTACATTCTTCCCCAACCCACAGAACAGGGAGAAAGACTCTTGCATACCTTGGATGTACATAGACAATTACGCTACTACCTGGACAGGACAACAACCAATAGAAAAACTGACCAGCTTCTGGTAGCATATGCAACAGGAAAGGAAGGAAAACCAATTTCAAAACAGACAATCTCCAAATGGATAGGAAATTGCATTAGATTTTGTTACTCCTACCATGGAAAGAAAACTCCAGAGAACATCAGGCCTCACTCCACAAGGGCTACAGCCACTACCACAGCTTTCTTACGAGGAGTGGCTACCAAGGACATTATAGAGGCTGCTACCTGGACCTCCGTGCATACATTTGCCAAGCATTACAATTTACCTCTATACTCTAGATCCCGAGCAGGTTTTGCCACTGCTGTTTTGCAAGGGATCCTAACTACACCATAATCTCTACTCTTTTCCTCCTCCCCTAGTTTAGCTATGGTATTCTACCCATTTGTAAGGACTGCAGATGCATCCTTGAAGGACATAGTACAGTTTTGTACCTACCATAAATGTAGATGTCCGATAGGAATGCATCTGCAGTCAGGATTACCCACCCACCTTCCCCTCTGAGGTACTCCTAGGGTATTTGCCAACCTTCAGCTAGCTTGGGGGGGATCTATTATGGTGTATTTGTATATATGTACATACATGCTTATTTTATGCGTTTGCTCTCTACTATTTGGAAACTTTGGCATTTATCCAAATTTAGCCATCCAAGAGGGCACCTGGCATCTGGGGCAAGAAACACTGAGGAAAATGGCGTCGGCTGATGCCTTTATACCAGAAGAACTGCCGCAATGACGTCGGGTGAAGTGCGACACCAGCCGAAGCCAGACCCAGACTTTGGAATCCGACCGACCGAAGGGCTGCCTGACGACAGGACAACCCATTTGTAAGGACTGCAGATGCATTCCTATCGGACATCTACATTTATGGTAGGTACAAAACTGTACTTTACGCTTCTACTTGGACAGAACCAAAGCTTTCAGAAAGACTGAAGAACTTCTAGTGGCATATGCTGCAGGATCACAAGGAAAGCCCATCTCAAAGCAGACTATTTCAAAGTGGATAGGCCACTGCATTGGTTTCTGCTATTCACAGCATGGCAAATCAGTGCCTAAGGGCATTAGGCCACATTCAACCAGAGCAGCAGCCACTTCAGCAGCCTTCCTCAGAGGAGTACCAACCAAAGACATCTTAGAGGCTGCAACTTGGAGCTCAGTGCATACTTTTACAAAGCACTATCATTTACCTCTCTACTCTAAATCCAGGGCAGGCTTTGCCACTGCAGTTCTGCAGGGCCTGATAGCCTCTCCTAATCCTGTTTAGTACCAGCCTCCCAACCGTAGCTTTGGGATTCAACCCAATTGTAATGACTGCAACAGTGAAACACGATGAACATAGTACAGTTGTGTACCTACCATAAATGTAGATGTTAGAGTGTATTCACTGTTGCAGTCCAGGTTACCCTCCCACCATCCCCCTTTTCCTTTGCTGGGACTTATCTGTACTTCTCTATTCTGTACAACTTCTGTGGCGTATTTGCTTGTAGATGAAGGAAAAGTTGTTTTTGTGCATACATGTTTATTGGCATAATTTAGCCTACCATTTTAGGGGCACCTGACATATGGGGCAAGAAAAACTAAAAATGGCATTGGCTGCATCTTTTATACCCCTGGCGCACCGACTGTGGGTAGCCTGCCAGCAGGGTAACCCAATTGTAATGACTGCAACAGTGAATACACTCGAACATCTACATTTATGGTAGGTACACAGCTGTACTTTCCTCCACTCATTGGATTTTGCTCTTTTTTTTGCAACAGTTTCTTCTGTTGTAGAGTTTGTTTATGGCAGGGGACCACCAGATTGGCTTCCTTTTTTTGGAGGATAGCATCTTGGTTTGGTTAGGGATAGCACGATCCATGCACTCGTGTAAGTGCTTATAAAGTGCATTTGTGTAGGATTCAACAGTCGTACCTCTATTGTCCGTCTGCATGGTTGTCGTGAAGTTTACCATTTCTGTCTTAAGATCCGTGAAGTTGGCTTTGGAGAAATTTTTTACGGTGGTTTCCCTGATAGGGGGTGGAGGCGGGATGTGGATGTCTAGGGTGATAAGCTTGTGGTCGGATCTGGCCGAGGAATTGACCTCTGGTGTGGAACACCTGTCGTCCATGTTGGCATTGACCAAGTCTAGGATATTGCTGCCCCCGGTGGGGGTGTGGATAAGTTAATCAAGGCATTGGAATTTATGAATTCCAGAAAACATTGAGCAAAAGAGTTGGTACATGAGTAGTTTTCCCAGTTAAATGTGGGGTAGTAGAAATAGCCCATTATTAGGGTGTTGCGTTGTACCCTAATATTTTCAAGTGTATCAAGAAATGAGGAGTGGGAATCCTGGGGCATGGTAAGAGAGCTGTAGCAAGCTACTGATTGGATTGCGGTCTTGCCCAGAGTTAGCTGCACTTGGATAATTTTGGATGCATTATGCTGAGCAACTAACCTGGAGGTGTGGATATCCTTAATGAATATGGACACGCCTCTGCCTTTAGTGTTTCGATCCAGGTTAAGTGGCCGAATGGTGTGGTATGAATTATAACCTGGTAATGCATGGGTGCTTTCTGGAGCCTTGAACAAGTTCTCTGCCACTGCACAGATGTCGATGTTCTCCATTTTAAGGAATGCCTCGAGTGAGTGCATTTTGAGGTTTAGACTTCTAGCATTGAGTAGCATTACCCTCAGATTTTGCTTACCTGTACTTGTTACGGTGGTGAATTTGTCATTTGAACCTTGCCTAAAAAGGCGCTATGGGGGTGGCAAGAGCCTTAGCCAGTATCTGGAATCCCAAGGGCGACAGGTGCAGGGCATCCCTGGCAAAGCATCGTGGTCTATCGATCATGACATCCCAGGCAGGCAGATATTGGATCCCCTTAGAATGACACCAGAAGCTTAGCCAATTGTTGAAGTCAATCATTTTGTCTTTGTACTGTGGTATCATGGGTGATGGCAGGATGCTACTTAGTGCTATTAGGCTACAAGATCGGAGAGCTCCTCCATGTCTCTTTTCATGTAGTCCAGGGAGGTATGTCTCAGGTCATTCACACCAACATGGATAAATGGTAGAGTCCTATTTGTACTTGTTGTGGAGTGAACTGAGTGCGTGCATTATGTGGCAGATCCTGGCACCCGACAGGCAGCTGACAGTAACTTTGTCATTGTTTAGTCTGGTGAGTGGAATATCAGTGTGCCTGAGTATAGAGTCAACTATGACTAGAATGTTGTGTACCTTGTTATGCCTTATGGGCTGTGGTTGAGTGGCACACTGAGTTTGTGGGCTATGTGTCATTTGGGTTGTGTTGGTAGGTGGAGGTTGCTCGTGTTTCTGCTTTGGATGTCTCTGTTGCTTGAGCAAATTTTTATTGAGAGCCTCCGCGAATGTAGGTGTGTGTTTTGTGTTTCTGTGTGTGTGCTTTGGTGGTGTAGGTTTTGAGGGACTATGTGATGTGTGTGGTGCAACTGTCTAGTCCAGTCTTGGGTGAAGAGAGCTTTGCTTCCAGTTTGGCTATATAAGTGCATCTCTCACAGGTTGTAGTGTTGAGTGGTAGGAGGAGAAGGTTGTTTGTGTACATGAGGCAATTGCTACATTGCCCCAAGATGCCCACATTCATCAGGTAGACAGGAGGAAACACCGGGAGCTGACCCTTAGACATGCCTGAATAGGTTATTATTTATTAAGTACTAAAAACTGTTTTCCTCTAGACAAGTGAGGAAAGTTGAGTGCTTTAGTAATTTGTAGCTTATTTAGTGCTTACAATGAGTTCTGAACAAGTGCTGAGCTCAAAGAAGCATATTTGAGTGCTAAAACTAAAAAAAATGGCTAGTTCTAAAGGAAAATTTGAAGAGCAGACTTTATGGTGCTGGGAATGGTTTAACCCTAGCTAAACGGCGATGCATACATTTTTTTTAACAACAGTAGCAAATGAGCAAGCTCATTTAAACGAATTAACCAATGAAAAGCTTAAAACTGAGCCCCGTTCCAGCAATCTTTAATCAGACAAGTTTTAACTGCACACTCCTGCCACTAGGGTGCAGGGGAGCCTTCTCCAAAAAAAAAAAAAGATGACCTGGATTAGTGCTCAAGTTATACAAACAAAGCTAGATTCATCAGGTCTGAATCTAGTCTAAGCTACAGCAAACAAGGCATGCCAATTTCAGAAAGAAACAGTTCAAATAAGCAGGCACAATAAGCCTTTAACCAGAAACTCCCCACTCAGAAGGGCAGAATCTACCCTCTCCTCCGACAGTAGTGCAGACCACACCTTCTTAATGTAAAATAACTGGCCCGAAGCCCATGTGCTTAAAGCAGAACTAATACACTTTTAGAATAACAGACAGTAAACCTTCAGTCAGCAACTCCCAACTTAGAAGGATGTAAGCTACCTGTCCTGCCACAACAGTGCAGACCACAAACTTTCTTAATGTAAAACAACTGGTCTGAAGCCAAAGTGTTTAAACCAAAGGCTTAGAATAACCGTTACAGCTTAATCAGGTTACTAACAAGCAGTAATAAATGCAGCAGAATAAATGCAATTAAGTACTTTTAAGAACAGGCAGCAAAAGCAAAATAAAGTAGGAAGAAGCACAAATACAGTATAAGCAAATGAATAAAGTGCATTTTTTTTATATAATAGAAAACGAGCAAACTGATTTAAACAAATTACCAATTAACAAGTAAAAAAGCTCAAAACTGAGCCCTGTTCCAGCAGTCTTCAATCAGACAAGTTCTAACTGCACACTCTTGCCACTAGGGTGCAGGGGAACCTTCTCCAAAAAAGATGGCCTGAATTAGTGATCATGTTATACAAACAAAGCTAGATTCAGCAGGCCTGAATCTAGTCTATGCTACAGCAAACAAGGTGCACCAATTTCAGAAAGAAACAGTTCAGATAAGCAGGCACAATAAGCCTTTAACCAGAAATTCCCAGCTCAGAAGGGCAGAATCTAGCCTCTCCTCCCACAAGAGTGCAGACCACAAACCTTCTTAATGTAAAATAACTGGCCCGAAGCCCAAGTGCTTAAAGCAGAACTAATACACTTTTAGAATAACAGACCCTGAGCCTTCAATCAGCATTTCCCACCTTAGAAAGATGTAAGCTACCTGTCCTGCCACAACAGTGCAGACCACAAACATTCTTTAATGTAAAACAACTGGTCTGAAGCCCAAGTGCTTAAACCAAAAGGCTTAGAATAACAGTTACAATTTAATCAGGCTACTACCAAGCAGTAATAAATGCAGCATAAATACAATTGAGTATTTTTAAGAAGAGGCAAAAGCAAAATAAACTAATAAAGTAGGAAGAAACGCAAATACAGTAAAAGCAGATGAATAAAGTGCAATTTTTTCCGTTAGTAAAGTGCAAGGACAGAGGAAGGAGGAGCAGAAGATAATTCAAGGATAAGAACCCAAGTGGGATGGACTTTTCAAATGTTCTGTCTGCATTAAGTAGCGTGAACACTAGACTGGGATGGTTGTCTCGGATCATATTTACAGTATGGGCGGGTAACTGCAAAGCCGCCAACTATGACAGCACCACAAGAATAGGGTGGGAGGAAGGAAAAAAACAGTTTCATGACAGATGAGAAACAGAAAATGCCAGAAAATATATAAAATTCAGTCAGGCAAAAAAATAATTCATTCAGACAAAATTAAGACAAAGCAGAGCTCTGAAAGGTTAAAGTACCAAAAATATACTTCTCAATCAGCGATATATTTCCAGATTGTTTGAGAATCACACGTCAGCCAGACCACCAGGAGTTTCCAACAGTGTATGCAAGAATTTACAAACAGAAACTATTTTTAAATCAGCAAGCCTTGAAGCAGTCAGATAAGACAAAAGCTCCACCACAGGAATAGGGGGGGAAGCAGTTTCAGGACAGATGAGAAACAGTAAATACCAGAAAATGTATAAAATAATTCAGTCAGGCAAAATTAAGACAATGCAGAACACTGAAAGGTTAAAATGCCAAGAAATATACTTCTTCATCAGCGATATTTTTCCAGATTGTTTGAGAATCACAGTTCAGCCAGAACACTAGGAGTTTCCAACAAAGATAACCGCACCCAGAAACTTAAAAAAGCATGTGTTTCTCTGTATATCTTTTACTTTCCTGCTTTACTGATGTCCCTGTATCAAAGTAAGTGGTTATTATTTTCTAATTTGTTATACCTCAGTATGGCCTGAAAGGGGGCTGTCGTGTTGCATTATTTTGTTTTACAGTCCGTGCTTTCACCTCACTGATGTCAGTTTAGAGGGACAGAGACAGAGAAAACCCCATGATGAGAGGATCATTTGCTGTGATTTTCTCTCTCTCTCTCAATCAGTCTGCAACAGTGCTATGACTGCCTGCATCAACCCATATTTTTTATTAATTTGTTTCCTTTTATTTTTATTAGTGGCCATCTCTGATAAAGCATGTTAGAGAATGTTTGAATTATGTGATTAAAGATGTAATGACATGATTGAAAATGTAGTTGAGTTGGTTAGTTTTTTAAAAGTAATAACTATACGTCATTGCTTGTGTGAGAAGTCTGAGCCCTGTGTTTAATGTGATTAGCCCTCCCCCCGCAAGCTCACTGACTTGTCTCAACAAAACTGTTTGCAGTACAAAAGTGCTGTAACAGAACACCAGAAAAATGCACTTTTACAGAAAGTACATTGTGAAAAAAAAATGCAAGCACCCTGATAGAATATCAAGACAACTAATTTGTACTAGTAATAAAATAATAATAATAAAAAAAAAAGATAAAATAGTGTGTAAAAGTGGAATTTTCTTGTTCATTTGCTTCTGAAAACTAAGCTTGAAGGCCTTGCTTTCAAGACTCGTAACAGAAGCTCCAGGCTACGCTGTTTATTAGGCACATGTCAACTCAGCAAAATTAGTTTCATTGAACGTAAAATGTTTGAATGCTTTTCGACAAAATTAACTCTGCCAGCAGGGGTGTTTGCCTCTTTTCACTATTATGCAACCCTGGAGTGGGAATATATAGGTCTGAGGGGTGTTGGGCTATCGTCCCACGTGTGCAGTGACCCCTGCAAAATAAAAATTGTGCTATGTTCACTGAAGGTAGTTTCAGTGAGATGTTTTCTTTGCCGAAACCTGTCTTCAAGTCGACATGATTCCTGTTGATCTAAGGTAAAATTCTGGCAAACTGTAATTGATAAGGCACACTTAAATTCCAATGTATAAGAACCATTATTTTCTTAATGTCACTGTAGTTGTATTCATTGATCTAATCTGATCAGTCTGCCCTTCCTAGCCTTCATGATGTAACACACAATGATCCAAACATAGGAACAAAAAGCATAAATATGTTCAGGCATAAAACAGGTGAAATCATGATTAAATTATACTTTTTCTGTATGTGGCATCTTTAGCATTGGTTTACAGGGGAAAAAAACTTGGCATTTGGATGGAGTTCTTTTTTAAATCAGAGTTCATGATTCCGCACTTTCAACATAGTCATCTCCTCCCTTGGGTAGCAAATTGTTCTGTTACGTCTTTGCTTAAAAGGTTTCTCCACAAAAGACCCCCCCCCCCCAAAAAAAAAAAAAACAGATTTCAGCATCATGAGACTTGAACTTTATACTCAGTGCTTATTTTACCCTCATTTAAAACCCGCAGATTATGTGGATCTTTGTGTCTTCAACATAACTGTTTATTTGGAGATAGCCACTCTGGTAGAATTTCCAGACTTCAAAGGTCTTCATAGTGAGAGTACAGCACTTAACTTTTGGCTCAAAGGAAGGATTAGTTTTATGTCAGCTGTCTCATTGAACCAACCTATTAATTCATCATTTTTTGCCCTGTTTGCCAAAGTGCCAGATGGTCAGTTATTTCTTTATTTTAAGAAAAGAGGTCCTGCCTGTCTCAAAACAAATGCTTTCAAAGAGCTTGACCCTGAATTGCCTTTTGTCTTTGCTAAATAAAACACATGGTTGCAAACTCTTGTTAGTTCATTCAATAAGAACCACTGATAGAGATGCAGCTTATGTCAGGAGTGTTGCCACTCAAAACATACTGAAATCAGCAATACTGACTGCTGTCAGTATTCTTATTAAACACTATAACCTTTAGGTTTACTGTAGGAGTAGGACACGCTTCTGCATAGCTATGCTGCAATGGATCCTTTAACTGCCCACTTTGCAGGGATAATCTAGTACTGCTACCCAAATTCTACTCAGCTGTAACAGTGTACTACTACAGTGATTTTCCCTGAAGTAAGAAAGTACATTTGTGAAATACTGTCTATAACAGTAGATTATTATTTGTACGTACATATTTTAGTGGGTTTGTGGTCTCGACCACAGTGGCCCTTTTTCAACCATTCATGACCTTGCTTTAGAAATGTAGCAAAAAAAAGAAAAACATATGTAAGAGTTGAGAAGAGGTGGTGGAATGATAACAATTAGTATGTATGGAAAGGTAAAATAGAGGGATAAGTAGCGTCTCATATTACCCCACAGTGGTTATTGGATTTAGGTATTGTTAAAAAGTTTAGCATCAATGCAAATTTTTAAAATAAAGGTTGAATGAAGCAGTTAGTTTTTTTTTTACTCAAAATTGTATTTCCTTTTTCCTGTTAAGGTAATGAATTAATCATTACAATATAATAAATAGTATAAATTATTAACCAAAAAAGTAAACCATATGCAGTATGTACAAAGACCTGAAATTGTTATAAATGATCACATTCCTAGATAGAAAAAATTTAAAACAACCTCAGTTTTTCATTCAAGAGAGAGAGAAGATTTAGCTGAAAAATGTCAATGAAAGATATTACTTTCTTCCAGTGATTATTGCTGAATGTTTTAGAACGGATCCTATGTTCTTTAACTTTGATTTTCTTATGAGCTGTTTCCTTTAGAAATGAAAAAAATGTCTTCAAAACGTGGTGCTGCAGTGGATTTCCATTTTCTAGTTATACTTTTCCTTGCAACCACAAGAATATTCCAAAATAAGTAAAGGTTGTTCTTATTCAAGGCAATACCATCATTAACATTAAATAAAATTAAAGATTTTGATAATGAAAACAAATCAGAAAACAAAGCTTTTAAAAATCATCCAAGTTTTGCCAAAATTGATCCAACAGAGGACAGTTATAAAAAATATGAAACCAATCAATTTTACATTCAGGCATGCATCTTTAACAATAGATGTTCTTGTTTTTATCAGATTTAGCTATCTTATTTGGGATTACGAATTCTCTATACAAACATTTCCAGGTAAATATACTCCAGTATTGTGACCAAGATGCAAGTTTGACAAAAGAAAAAAAAATTGAAATTTACTCTGAGATGCACAAGAAATGTGACCCATAGTAATATGGTTCCAATATTTATCTTGTAATTTTATCTTATTTTATAAAGACTTTATCCAATTTTTAAGTTAAATTTTAAATTTTTTGATTTATTGTACATAATTTCATATAAATAACTTATTCATTTACAGGTTTCTTTAAAAAACGAGTACTAAGGATTTTGCAAAGATCATGAGAATGAGTTATCACACTTTGTGACAGTAACCAGTCATGAGAATTCCAATTAAAATCTATTAGAAGTTGATAAATTTCATTGCTGCCAACAAATACAAGTTTTAGATTCCCAAAAATATATGTGTTACTATGCACTTTATCAAAAAACGTTCGGTAATACTAAAGGGAATTAAAGTTTCAAACCAGTATAATATCAACGTTAGCAAGGATACTTTTTTTAAGTTATTAATTATAGAGTTTATAAAACTAGATTTTTATAGGTGTAGAAATATTATATTGTGTAATATAACAAAGAAAATGCCAGAATATATTAGTCTGATCTTTTAAGACGAAGTTACCTGCAAGATTATCATTTTGTAAAATTGTTAAATGTAGGATTTCCAGTTAGAAATATAATTTGAATCTACCCAGTTCAAGATGATTTTGAATATTGAAGCTTTAATATAGGTGTCAAGATCTGGGAAATTAATTCCTCCTTGATCCCATGGTCTGGTGTGATGAAAAAGTTATTCTGTTTTTATTAGGGAACCATAAGAATTTTAATAAGAGGTTATTTATATCATTAATAAGATGTTTTTTTTTCTGGAAAAATAGGGCTTGAACTATAAGTTTGTTCCATTTATCAGTAAGATTTTTTATTATTTATATAATATTATTATAATTAGCTCTTATTGTCTTTTCTACAGTGCAAAGTAGGATGATACCCATTTAATCAAGAGAAATGGTTTGTTTCCCAATAATGTAATTTTTACAAATTTGAACTCTTCTTTTAATTTAATATCATGTATTTAGATTTTGATTGATTAACATGAAGACCAGAGATAGATTGACGATTCCAACTCTGAGAGACTTACTCTTGAATTGGGTCGTTTTAGTAAGAGGTCATCTGCAAAAACACAATTTTGGAAGAATATTGATTATATACATCAAACCCATTAATATTTAGATCATTTTGGATTAGAATTGCAAAGATTTCAATAACAAGAGCAAATAAGATTAGAAATAAAGGACATTCTTATTTATTACTTTTAGTTAGAGGAATGAATTTCTGAAGTAATATCTAGTTTAACGTAAGCTAAGCTGTACTATTCTCATGTTGCAGTATTCCAAACTCTTGGGTTAACCTGTGCTTGCTACCCAAATGTCTAGGCAGTATACAAAAGCTTGTAGTCACTGCTAGGTACATAGGACATTTGACGTTGGCCTAGGGAGCGTGGGCCATAAAAGTGACATCTGCATGTACTTTTCCTCAGAACTTCTCTGCCTCCAGTGGAACATCAGTGCTTTGTGCCATCTTCGTCGTCGGATCTTCAAGTTTCTAAGATAAGTACCCCCTTGGGACTGTTTCTGATTTCTTTTTGTCACTGCATGTCTGTTTACATTACGTGTCATCCAGGAAGGGAAAGTGCAGGTGCAGTCATCAGATCCCCCATAAGGACACCCATGAGCTCTGCCTTTTCTATTTAAGGTCTACTCACAACCATCTTACTTGTGAGATCTGTCAGGCATTAGTCTCTAAGACACACCTTAGTCATCTGCTTGCCTTGAATATTTACTTAGAGAATCAGCATCTTAAACATTTAGCGTTAGGGATGGAAGGGTTATCCAGTCAGTCTGTAGAACCACCCAAAAAGAAGGCCAAGGTTTCCAGGCCTGAACTTGCTGCTCCCCCTTTACCACCTGACGTCACTCCTGTGGCCAACGTTCACCTGGGGGAATGTTCGGAGTCTGCCAAAACAGGTTAGCAGGTACCCCTCGGGAGGCCACAGAACCTTGGGCAGAAGGCATGTCCAGGGAGGGCTTGCAGACATCACTTGCCGACGATGAGGAGGGAACCTCAGCTTCCTACAGCTGCCCAGACAGGCCCTTCCAGTGCTTCCCAGCAAACAGAATCTAGGCCTTCCCCCGAGACTAGGCCTGCACTTAAAAAGAAACACAAAAACAAAGCATCTTTCCTCTCCTGCTGAAAGCCAGCCTTGTTGGCAGGCTTTTTCAGAGAGCTTATTTAATTTATGACCCTATGCCTGCCATGCCTATTTCCCCACAAGCTGGTCCTCCTTCTACCAGTCCCAAGTATTGGCAGAGAAAGTTATCCAACCTAAAGCCGAGGACTCCTCAGACTCCTTTTCTGAGGATTCCCTCTGCTGTGTCTCAGATGCCATCTCCTCTTGGGTATGCTTCCTCAGAGGATGAATCTGCTGAGGCTGGCTCCCCAGGAGAAGACCTCAGCTTTGGGGAGACAATTTCTAAAACAAGGGAACATTTTCAGTGGTATTCTTCTGAAATGCAAAGGTCCAAAAAATATACTATGAGCTTCTGCATAAGGAAAGCCCTGCTCCTTCTGCAATTCCTCCAGTGTTAACAGCTTTCTTGGATGCTTTTAATGATGCTTTTGTTTATCCTGATTCGCAACCGCCTGCCCCTAGAAGGCCTGACAGGTTTTACAAAGTCACTGATGGGGCGAAATCTGTGATAAAATGCCCTTTTGCCGACCTTGCCACGGTCTCAGTTTCAGCAGACAAGCCATCCAGACTTGCTTCCCACTACCTCTGTCCTTCCCACAGACAAGGACATTAAGGCCATGTAACGCCTTGGTAAGAAGGTATATACTTCTGCTACCCTGGCTGTTAGGGCAGTAAATTACAAGATGCATATGGCCAAATATACCTTGGCTCTTTTGACCCAGGCCACCAAGCTTTTAGCTGACCTTCCTGACTCCCCTTCCAAGGCTCAAATTTCCAGTCTCATTTCCAAGTTACTAGACATTCAATTGGATGCAGCTATGATGCTGCAGAAGCCTCTGCCAGATCTGCAGCTTTAGCTTCAGTCCTTAGAAGATACTCATGGTTAAGGCTATAGCCCTTACTCGATGACATTAGGGCCAAATTACTGGATGCATCCCTGGATGACACATAGCCTGCAGACTCATTGTGCCACTCAACCACAGCCAATAAGGCGAAACAACATACCCAACACACTAGTCATAGGCGATTCTGTAGTCAGGCACACTGATGTCCCACTCACCAGGCTAAACAAGGAGAAGGTTACTGTCAGCTGCCTGTCGGGTGTCAGGATCTGCCACATAACCCACGCACTCAGGTCACTCCACAACAAGTACAAATATGACTGTCATTGTCTATGTTGGTGTGAACGACCTGAGACGTACCTCCCTGGACTACATGAAAAGAGACATGGAAGAGCTCTCTGATCTTATAGCCCAGGCAGGTATGACCCTAGCCCTGAGTAGCATCCTGCCATCACCCAGAATGATGCCGCAGTACAAGGACAAAATGATTGACTTCAATTGGCTAAGCTTCTGGTAGCATTCTAAAGGGATCCAGTATCTGTCTGCCTGGGATGACATGGTCGACAAACCACAATGCTTTGCCAGAGATGGCCTGAACCTGTCACTCCTGGGATTCTGGCTAAGGTTCTTGCCACCCCTATAGTGCCTTTTTTAGGCAAGGTTCAAATGACAAATTCACCACCGTAACAGGAACAGGCAAACAAAAACTGAGGGTGATGCTACTCAATGCCAGAAGTCTAAATCTCAAAATGCACTCTCTCGAGGCACTCCTTAAAATGGAGAACATCGATATCTGTGCAGTGACTGAGACCTGGTTCAAGACTCCAGAGAGCACCCCTGCACTACCAGGCTGTAACTCATACCACACTTTTCAGCCACGTAACCTGGACCGGAACCACCAAAGGCGGAGGTGTATCCATATTCTTTAAGGATATCCACACCTCCAGGCTAGTTGCTCAGTATAATGCAGCCGAGGTTATCCAAGTGCAACTAACTGCGCAAAACTGCAATCCAAATTGTAGCTTGCTACAGATCACTCACCATGCCCCAGGATTCCCACTCCTCTTTTCTTGATTTACTGGAAAATATTAGGGTTCAAACAAACACCCTATTAATGGGCGATTTCAACTACCCCACCATTAACTGGGAAAACTACTCATGTACCAACTTCTTCGCTCAACGCTTTCTGGAATTCATAAACTCCAATGCCCTGCATCAACTTATCCACACCCCCCACCAGGGGCAACAATATCCTAGATCTAGTCATTACCAGTATGAGTGATCGGTGTTCCACACCTGAAGTCAATGCCTCATTGGTCCGATCCGACCATAAGCTAATTACCCTAGATATCCACATCCTGCCTCCACCCCCCATTAAGGAAACCATGGTAAAAAATTTCTCCAAAGCCAACTTCATGCTTCTTAAGACAGAAGTGGTGAACTTCATGACACCCATGCAGATGGACAATGCAGTTACGACTACTGAATCCTACACAATTGCACTTTATAAGCACTTACATGAGTGCATGGATCATGCTGTCCCAAACAGAACCAAGACGCTATCCTCCAAAAAAGGAAGCCAATCTGGTGTCCCCTACCATAAACAAACTGTACAACAGAAGGATGAAACTCTTGCAAAAGAGAGTAATCCCACGAGTGGAGGAGCTTCCTGGTCAGCCTCAGTAAGAAGCTGCGATCCCTGATAAAATCCTCCAAAGCTAGTTACGAAAACAAAATCGCCACTGATTCTAAAGACAACCACAAAGCATTCTATAGCAATGTCAAGAATCTGAATGACAACACTCAGATCTGCTCTGAGTTACAGCACAATGGCACTAAATATACAGACCCAACTGATGTTGCCAACATCCTGGCAGATAGGTTCAGTGCTAACTTTACCCCCCTCTCACCCCCTAAAGAGCCCATCTCTATACCGGAAGAATGCAAAGTTCCTGTAATCACGGCTGCACAGGTAAAAAACACACTTTCCAAAGCCAAGAACACAGCATCCATGGGACCAGACAACATCCCAGGTTGCATTCTACACGAACTACAGAACGACCTGGCACCCCACCTAAGTACCATGTTCAATCATAGCCTCACCTCAGGCTTTGTGCCTGCTGAATGGCGCACAGCAAAGGTTATCCCACTCCACAAGGGGGAGCCACCACTGACCCCGGGAACTACCGCCCCATTAGCCTGACGAGCCTGGTCTGCAAGGCCATGGAACGTATCATCATGGAACTTATAAACAAAGACAATGGTAATCTCCAAACTCTGGATCCCACCCAGTTCAGGTTTGTAAAAGTAGACCATGTCTCCTAAACCTGATAGACTTCTTTGAAGCAGTCACCAAAGCCGTAGATAAGGGTAAGGTGGTTCACACAGCCTATCTAGGGCTTGTCAAGGCTTTTGACACCATCACCCACTCTGGAATTATAGATAAACTCACTAAACTAGGTATAAATCCCTATGTCACAAGATGGGTTACCAACTGGCTCACTGACAGAGCCCACACTGTGAAAGTAGCAGACTCCAAATCCGACTTCAGACCAGTGACAAGTGGAGTACCACAGGGTTCAGTCCTGGGACCTCTCCTGTTTGGTATCTACTTCTATGAAGTACAGGCTAACACAGAAGGTCTTTGGCTAACAAAGTTCGCAGATGACTGCAAACTAGGGGCCATAATCGAAACTCCTAATGATGTGGACATCCTACAAAAGGGCCTCACTGAGACAGATGCCTGGTGTCAAAGCCATGGCCTCAAGCTCAATGCCAAAAAGTGCATTGTCATCCCCTTTGGTAAAAACTCTGTACCCATGAACTACAACATAGGCGGTAGTATACTTAACACCGAAAGTGTGATGAGAAACCTTGGGAGACACAGGTGGACAGTAGTCTCTCCTTTGATAATCACATTGTCACAGTAATCAGGAAATCCTTCTACTTGGCACACCTCATCACAAAAGGTTTCTCATCCAGAAAAGGTCATTGTTCCCCTCTACTCATCACTCATTAGACCCATTATAGAGTGCAACGCCCCTTTTGGTATGTACCTCACAAGACATCTACAACAACTGGAAAGGCCGCAGAAATACCTCACAAAGAGGATTACCGGCCTCAAACAGATGCCCTACGCAGACCGTCTCAAACTCCAACTTTACTCCGTCGCATATCGCCTACTCAGAGGTGATCTCTGCCTAACATACAAAGCTATGTCAAACCCAGAGCTGTTGGACATGCTCCACTTAAAGAAATCCCAATCCCTCCAAGCTACACGCTCTAGGGACCTAAACCTTGTCACCAAAATAAACAGAACATGCCGGGGGGATAAATTCCTGTCCCAGAGACTTCCCATACTCTGGAATAAACTATCTATATCAAACAAAGCTCCTCATTAGCATTCTTCAAGAAAAATCTTGATTGGATGGGAAATAGGAAATTCACCCCGGGGATCACCACTGTGGCTCTGCTTGACAGTGGCACAGGAAAATAATTTTCTTGGGTGGCAAAAGCCAGGGTACCTTTTTGGCTGGGCTTGTATAGGCCCCAGGGCCGATAGCCTAGTACCTACCTATGAACCTATGGATAACTTCCCTTTTTGGGCCTAAAGTGGCTGAGCTATTTAAGGCCCTTCAGCAAAAAGGGAAGAAACTCCAGGATTTAAAACACCTGTTCATCTCCCCTATACCCAAATTTCACAGGAACTATCCCTCAAAGACCCAGTTTATTAGAAAACACTCTGCCCCAGCTTCCCGTGCTAGGGCTAGAAAAGACACTAGGAAACAGCAGACCTCTTCTAAGCCTGCTCAAACTCCTGCCCAGAAACCTCCCTTTCAAGACAGGGCAGGTAGCCTGTGACTACTTGCCTTCACTGCCCCCCCCCCCCCTCGGACTCCATTCCTCTGTCTCTAAGGTTCTCTCACCATCTTCTACTTTGGCAAAACATTACTTTAGGCAGATGGGTCCTTTACATCATAGAAAAGAGTTACTTTATGACCTGGATCATTTCCTGTTCTCCCAGAGGGATCCCCAACAACCCAAAGAATAGCTTCCTCTTTTTCAGCCAGTCATAGACAGCCTCCTTTCACAAGGAACCATACAACCATTGCCTCTGGCAGAAAAAGGAAAGGGATTCTATTCAAGAGTCTTACAGGAAATATTTGCTCTGTACTGTTTGTTCCTTGCATTTTTAATTCTCGGCATTGCCCTTTGGACTCTCTACAGCTCCAAGGGTCTTCACCAAGTGTCTGGCTCCAGTGGTTGCTTATTGCAGGATGCAAGGGATTCAATTTTTTTCCATATTGTACGACCTCTTGATTCAGGCAGAATGCTCCAGATCCCTACAGAACCAAATCCACCAAGTCATCTCAGTCCTGCAGGCACTGGAATTCAACATAAACTTCCCCATGCCCAACCTGAGTCCTTCCCAAGACCAAGTTTTCCTAGGCTGCAGGATAAGGACAGATGTCATGAGGGCATTCCTTCTGCCTCAAAAAGTGGGAACCCTGAGGCAATATCTGGCCTCTGTTCTCAAAGCCACTGCTTGACAGCCAGAGAATATGTCAGACTACTGGGTCATATGGCTTACACTATACCCATGCTGCTTTCTGGCAAGACTCCACATGAGAAAACTGCAAGAGTACCTGAATTCCACATGGACCCAACACTCACTCCCCTTGGACTTCAGCATCCCCTTCTTTCCTTGCCTAAGGAAGGAGATTCTGTGGTGGTTGTACCAAGTTATACTCAACCCAGGACTTGCATTACAACCCCTTGCCCCAGCCCAGGATATGTTCACAGATGCCTCAGATCTGGCTGGTTCACTTTGGGCCTGGTCACATGCCTTCAGGCAGAAACACATCAACATCAGGGAAATGAGAGCTATCCTATTTGCCCTGACAGCCTTCCTTCATGTCCTAAAACAAGGTCCACTGAAGTTGTTCACAGACAACACTACAGTTCTGTGGTATGTGAACAAACATGGGTGGAACCAAATCTTATTTGCTTTGCAGACTTGCTCTCCATGCCTGGGACCTGGCAGCCCAACAAGGGAGAATCCCTGCAGGCAGTCTATATCCCTTCAGCTCAGAACATTCAGGCAGACACCTTGAGCAGGTCCATGTCACGATCCCACAAATGGATGCTTCTCATGGATGTGTTCCTGGACATTGTCCACAGGTGGGGTACACTGCAAATAGATCTCTTTGTCTCCCCTCTTAGTTATCATTGTAGATATTCTTTAAGAGAGAAATAAAAGAAGAGGGGAAATCAAATTTTGAACTTTAAATAATCCCAATTTAAGGAGTCAAATGCCTTTTCAGTATCTAAACCAATTAAGGCTTCTTCATTTTCTTTATTTAAGACGTCTATATGAGTTAACATATGTCTAATATTGGTGTGTGTGTGTGTGTGTGTGTCTTTTATGTATAAAACCTGTTTGATCATGGTTGATTATATGAGTTAATGGTTCGTTTATTCTATCAGTAATGATAGACATGAAGATCTTGCTATTATTTAGAAGAGAGATGGGGTCTATAAGAGCCGCAAAATTGAGAGTTTTTATTCGCTTTTAGAATAAGGGTTATTAATGAAGATTTCCAAGAAGGAGTCGTCTTTCCTTGCAATTGAATTTCAATCAAAGTTTTATGAAGAAATGATGTGATAGAAGGAAGTTTATATATTTATTTTATATTACATTCTATTCCTGGAGCTTTGTTGTTTTTTATTTATTTTTTTATTTTTTCTGTAATTTCTTTATGTGAAATGTCTGAAGTTCAGTTTTTAATTTTGCTGGATATTTTTTTTGAAGAGGTAACGTGGATTAACAAATTTATTATGAAGAGTATAATGATATCTAAAAGCATGAACATGTTCACCAATATCAGAGAGGTTTTCTTTAGAGCCTCCATGTCTTATTTTTACAATATTGTTAGTTTTTGAATGCATTTTAACTCTCATTGATAAATTGTCCATATCATTTTTAATCTTTCCATTACCAAGTTTGATTTATTAGATAAAATTTATTAGATAAAATGTCAAGATATCAGTTGTTTAGTTCTATGTTTCTTGTATTAGGATTATTATTTTTTGGAAAATTTGGATTTGGCTATTAGAAGTTGATTGAATATTTTATAGCTCTGAGTCCCATTCTTTAATTCTACCACAAATGTAAGCTTTTAAGGAGTCCCAAATCATAACTATTGACATCTGAAGATGTATTTGTTTCAAGAAAAATATTTAATTTGGAGATTAACCATGGTTTAAAACCTTTGATTTTAGTTATGTAAGCTGGCATTCCAGTTAAAAAGGATAATCTTTTAGAATCAGTTTGGAACATAAAAATAAGGACATCATGATCAGATATAAGATATGGAGTTATAATAAAATATGAAATTCTAGCACTCAAGTCATGGGAAACTAAAATACTGTCTGTCCTAGTTTGAGCGCCATATTTATACTCCTGACTAGAAAAGAGTAAATATTTAGTGTCCTTCATATTAAATGTGTCAAGTAAATTAAAAGAATTAATCCATTTTTTAAAGATTTTTGCAATGTGAGAAAGTTTTAATGTTCTTTTATTAGTAGTCCAGAATACAACTGAAATCATCCCCTAGTTTTAAATTACCTTTATAAGTGTAAATAATGAGGTTTTGATGTTTTAGCAACATTTCCCCATACCAGGAAACCAGTAGAGTAGATGTTAACCAAAGTCCAAACTTTAAAATAACAGGGGTAAAGTGACCATCTTGATTTTCATATTTCTAGATTATTTGTGGGATAACAGTGTTTTTTTTTCCAAAGTGTCATAACTCCTCTATGTTTTATAAGTAGACTGAGTGAGAGTTATAAAGTTACCAGGATTCCAGATATCCTTTTCAGTTGATTTTAAAGTGAGTTTCTTGAAGGAAGGCCACTTTTGCTTTATTATTTAGATATCTTTTCTTTGGATTATTTAAACCATTAGCCTTTAAAGATAAGGTTAAATCCATGTAGGTAATATTTAACAGTATCAGTAATTATTACTAATTCCGCAGTAACTCTCCCCATCATAAAATATAGTGGTAAAGTATAAATATTAATTTATTGATTTTGTTTATTTTACATTTATTTACTGGGAAAATCTGACTGGACATGTCCTTTTTCAGCAGAGGCCTGGGGAGAAAAGCTTCATATACTATATAATATAGAACAAATTGCAGAACAATTTTAAAAACACAGGATAACTACAGTTGGAAAGCATCAGCAAAGTACACTCTGGTAAAAAAATACATTTTCATATTCACAGCAAAACTCCACGTAATATACAATATAGAACAAGTATAGGACAGTTTTAAAATACAGGGTAGATGCATTTGAAAAGCGTCAGCAAAGTATGGTCTGGTAAAATACATTCAGATGATCACAGCAAAGTTACAGCTGGCAAAGGAATTATAAGTCAGTTGTATTATAAATAAGATAAAACCTGTTAATAACTAGTAATCTAAGAAATAAGAATAATAAATACTAATCCAGGCCTGATAAGAAAAAGAATGGTAAAAATAATAAATTTAACAGTATTACAATATAAATATAAAACCTTAACATCAAACATGGAATTATCAAAATTCCTAGTCCAATAGATAAACAAAAGATCCATTAGACTAACCAACATAACTAACATACTGTGTCAGATTCAGCTCTACAGATTAATAAATAAATAATGGGGACTATATTAAGTAATTGAGGTAATTATAAGATGACGCTACTTAACCAAACAGAAGAGAAATTGTCAATAATGTATAAATATAACTGCAAAATTATTAATATGAGAAACTAATACCATTGAGACAAAATACTACATTCCTAAAAAGACACAACTTTAAAGACATACTTCAGGAGGAATTATCCGACACTATTGCCCAAGTAGATCATGATTACTTCTTATAATTAACAATTACCACATTAGAAAGGAATTACATTAATAGTAAGACTTAACATGTGTGAAGTGAATTTTGTATTTCTTATCTTCTTCCTCTTTATAACATTTTTCCTTTCCTTTTCCCATTTTGTTAATGATACATGTTAGCTGTGAAAATACTATGTAATCTAAATGATGAATGATATCATTTGTACTGTGCATATATAATTGTAGCACACATTATAAAAGAATAAATGATGATAAGGTTCTATTCAATATTAAACAGGCAATCAGATATGTAATTCTAAATGAATTGTTCGAGAATCAACTTGTATACTTTGACCCCCATAATACCTCTCAACCTTTCAGCACAAAAATCTGGATAAAGCCCCACAGAATGGGGGAACAGAGGTCTAAAGACAAGGACAGACTTGAAACATTGCCCTCACAAACACAGAAAGCTTCCAGAACAACAGAACTTGTCTCAGCATGCAGTCTTCCGAAGAACCCAAAACTCAAATTTGTACCATTACCTAGAGACTCCAATCCCCAGATCATCCCAATGCTTTGCCAGAAAATCACAAGACTTATGAGGAATACACCAAAATATAAGGCAAAACCCTGGACATTCTGCAGAAATCTGTACAGTTGAGAGGAATGACCCCATCACTCACTCCATCTCCACTGATTATTACTTTGATGTGTATTGGGGAAAAAATACTTGTGGGATAGCATCTATAATGTAACAAAGGAATAAGCTGTGTATCACATTTCCTCTTTCTCTAGTGTCTCATTTAATAGATTTAATATTGAAACAACTCTTAGTCATTATTCATTATCAGCACGCCAAATTTTGAATATACTGAAATGGATAGAGTTGCATGTATGTGGCTTCAGAAACTGTGCAGTGATAGTGGGAGCCAGCAAACAGAAAGAATAGCATGAAAGCATTTAATTCTAACTTCCATATATTAACCATCTGTTCACTATTCCCTCCTTAAGAATGAAGTCAGAATATTTAGTATGACAAAATATACAAGTGGTCATTTAAAAGGGGAATGAAATAATCCTGGTCTGCTTTGACACAGGAAGACCGTTATAACAGAAGCTCTAATAGCTTCCTGTTGAAGGCATCAGAAGTAATAACAGAAGCTCTAATAGCTTTCTGTTGAAGGCATCAGAAATAAGGAAGCCTCCGTACAACCAGCACCTGCGAATCAAGTGCTAAAATTTGCAGGACTAGCTCATGTAGTGTCTCAAGGTAAGAGTAGAGACTTCTAAGTGAAATCTCTTCTAAATTTAATGGTTAAGACAAAATAAGTATTTATTTAACCTAAAGGTGCAATCCGAGGAAAAAGAAAGAAAAAAAAATAGACACACGCAACACGCATACAGTTCTCCCAACACTACCAGACAGAGCAAGTCACCATGTAGCTGAACAAAGACAAGCAATACAAACAAAACTCTCTGATTTATGAAAATACAGTCAAAACCTTAACTAGACCAAATAAATCAATAAAACACAAGCCGAAGTACCTGCTTAACAAAATTATTTGACAGTCCTTTAAGGAAATAAACTGAAAATTATTTAAGCTATAAATTAAGAAAATAAGCTACCTATGGGAACTGAGTATGTGGCTGAGGTAGACATGTAGTTGTTGCTTGCTCTTCTTTCGGCTTTTCCCGGTTAGGGGTCGCCACAGCAGAATTCTGGTCCGCTAATGATTGGCAGTAGATTTTTTACGGGTGCTGAGGTGCCAGCTCGACACCCAACCTTCAGTGAAGGCACTCCCATTCTACGCATGTCTTTCGAACGCCACTTGACCACGGGGAGGACATGCAGACTCCACACAGAAGGCGGTCCTGCCAAGAATCGAACGGGGAAAACCTCTTGCTGTGAGGCAACAACGCTACCGCTGCACCACCGCAGCTTATTGTTGTTGCTTGTAAAAAGTGAAATAAAACTAGTGAATCATTTCTTGAAGCCAGTAAAACCTAATAAAGATATTTGTTTGGTTTTTAACTTTGTTTTTTAGTGGTTGATATTGTAATCTCAGCTAAGAGTATTAAAATAGTAAAGAAAATTGTTTATAAGTAAAAGTCCGTTAGAGACTGATATTTTAACAGCTTTACTGGTATTCATAGAAGTAGACTGTTTTTTGCTGCTGATTTTTAAATCAGTCCATGAGTTTTTAAAAAGCTATTTTCAAGGAAGATGACCAGTCCATGTCTTCTAGAACAGGAATAATGTTGTTTTTGATGAATGAAGAAGCTTCTTCTAGGTTATTGAAGATTCTTATTTCATTTGACAAGTGGATTTTATATTTAGCTGGCTAGAGTATTTGAGCTTTAATATTACTTTGTGTGAAAGACTAACAAGAGGCCATCGTCGTTTCCTCAAGTCCATTACTTTAGTTGAGTAATCATTGTCAAAGCTGTCTAAATTCTGTTTATGCTTCAAAGGGGCTTTTCTCCAAGCAGTTTTAAGTACTAGTTCTTTATCAATATATGATAAGAATGTTTACACTGTATCTTGGTGGAGAAGATGATGATGGTGAAAGAGACAGGTTTGCCAATAGCTCTATGAGCTCTTTTGATACCGTAAGAAAATCCTTCCTGTAGATTTAAAATTTCAGGAATTCACAGGTTCGGGAAAGAAATTGTATCATCACCTTCAGTTTTTTCTGGAAGACCAAAAATTTTGATGTTAAATCTTCTTTCTCTATTTTCCAGATCATCAGTTTTGTTAAGGAGCCATGTATTATGTTTAAGAAGAAAGTCAGTTTGGGATTCTTCTTGTTTTAGTCTTCCATTCAAGTCATTCAAGGCAGTTTCCATGTCAGAAATTTTAGTTTGTTGTTGGAGCAGTTCTTTGAGTATATCTATTTGTTTAAGGCAGTTCTGTCTAGATTTTCTAGATTCTCTTGGAAATCCTCCATTTTCTGAGATAATTCCTGAAGAGTTGATGCCATTGGTTTTGAATCTTTCCTCAAGGATGTGGCAATGTGAGAATGTTTAGAGTTGCTCATCTTCATTTGTTAAAATAGGCTCCAGATGAAAGTGACAGAAAAATTTTTGTATATTTCCACCAAAATCAGAACTGATGGTCAAAACTATTATTAATTATGATTTTTTTAAATATTTTCCTATATTTAAATATTATTCTGCAGAGCACTGAAATTAGCTGTCTTTACTTGGCCATCTTTGCTCCACCCACCAAGGGAGGCAGTTATTGGTGTATGGGATAGAATCATCTATCAGTAAAGCTAACCTTCTTCCATTTGCATATTGTGTTGATTGTTGAAAATGTGTTTACTGTTTGTTGTTCATACTTGGACTCTCCTACAAGTAGTTTTGGACAGTTTTCATAGCTTATACTTCATATAGTTAGTCATCATAGCTGTTAACCTTCTGTCTCCAAAATGAGGAACACTTCCTCTCATAATGTGGAATAAATGGGCAAAATGTGGAACAACTTCAACTGAGAAGCTCATAGGGCATTTAAAATATTATTTCTGCTTATAGAAAAGTTATTTTAATAACTTCGTGATTCAGTTCTGTTTACATGGATATCAGTTACAAAATGCCTACCACTGAATACATGTGAGTGACGGACTCTTTCAGTGTGGAACATTGAGGAACTTTAACTTTTTATGACCCCAAATGAGGAATGTTCCTCATAATGAGGTACACTTGAGAGATATATTAGTAGTTTGTATATTTTGCCTGCCACAACTACACGGTCTCTGTGGAGGCCTTTCAGCATTGAAAAATGGAAGATGGCTCCTGTCAGTGTTGTTTAAATGCAGAGATTGTTGTGCTATCTGTCTTAAGTACCTGTGCTGTAAGATGACCAGTGCTGCTGTTTTCAGTGATACAAGACGACTGTAGAAGAAATGGCAAAATCACTGCAGCTTCTCTGGTGAGTAAACTCAGATGTAATCGTTAATGATGTATTGGCTTCTTGACGATGCAGTGTTATGAGTTGTACTTCACAGGTCTTTACTGTGTTGCAGTTTATTAACCAGTGAGAGGATTTTTGTGGTTGGTCCCCTCACAGATAAACTGGTTTAGTAAGAATATGTCTGTTGTTTACTGTGTAGGTTTTCTCATATGGGACTAGTATGACCTGCTTGCAGAGATAGCTGTTTGTCTGCTCCTGCAAATGTAAATTGTTCTTTTTACTTGTGAAATGTGACCTACTTTATATGCCCTTCATTTTGTAGGCAAACATTAGCTGCTGATTCGTTAAGGTTCTTAACTTCTACATATAGGTAATTAGATCAGCTTGTTAATTGTACAAGAAAGAAGTAAAGCATCTGTTTTTGTTGGTATTCTATGCCACAAGTTTTGTTTGGTGTCATTGATCCTAGTCAATAGTTAGTGTCTGGATTTAAAAAAGAAAAAAAAGCGTCTAGATAGCAAGCCATTATGAAACAAAGCAGTTCATGCAACAGAACTCTCTCATGTTGTGAGCATAAGTGAAACAAAGTAGAAGCTGGTTATACCGGTTCTGTATTCACTGTACTACCCTAGTTTCCCCATAATTCTGTTTGCAAGGAAGAAACCCATTCTGGTTATTCTCTCTGCTGGTAAGCCACATCATAAGATGCACATTTTAAGGTTCACTACTACACTGTAATTCATAAGGAACCATAGCTGGACATCCACCCATGCAACAAGACTTCTAGAGCTTTAGACTTGCCCAAAAGGGGAGTTGAATTGCTCTGTCATTTAAGAAATTAATAGGATGCTGGTAAAAAAAAGGAAAAGTAAGATGCAACTTCTTCAGCTGTTTTTTTGCTGTTGTAGAGAAAGTGGTAGTCTACCGGCTATCAGTGGTTGTCCAGATAACTTTCAGAGAGATGAGTGTTCAGTTTGGGATTTTTTTCTTGTTTCATTTAACTGTTACCAGTGTGCTACATTACATTTTATTTCTATTGATTGACTTCAACATTTTGTTGGTAATATATGAGGAAATCATTCCAAGGCCATTGGTGTCCCTGGGAAAGATCAAAAACAAGTATGCTTGTGGAAGACCGATACCACAAAAGATTTGTCACCTTCACTGCCTTTTCTATCTCAGTAAAATAGAAAAGAAAACTTAAGCACAATCATAAGATGGAGTCATGAACATATCATAGCCACACTTTGACACTATGGTCCCAGGGCCGCCTTCACCACCAACTTGCTAGATTATGATTGTGGCCTCGTGTTCATTGGTGCCTGATACATTGGTATCAGTCTCTGTCTCAGACCAGACTGACACCTTGGCATGGGGAACTCAGCAATCTGGTCTTTTGGTCTCATCACCTTTAGACTTGATGGCTGAGGTATTGCCTTCTTTGGTACCCTTTGCATTGGTCTCGGTGTTCGAGAAGGTTTTGACCTACCAGCCTATGCAGGAAAGGGATACTACTCTAGTTTCAGCTCCACCCTTACATCCCCAGCTTTCAGTCCTCACTATCAGTCCCATGGACAGCCTAGCTCTGAAGGCCTTAATTCCTCCTTTCAGCAAAGGTACAAAGACATTTGTGGCTGTTTGGAAGACTGCCCCCCTCCCTGAAGTGCACAAGAAGTATAAGTGTAAGAGAAAACCTTCAGAGTTCCTTTAGGAATCTTTGTCGCCCAGGACACAGACCTTGATGAAGGGGAATGTTCTTCCTTTAGCCCCCCTGAAGACTACCTTTGGAGGACTGATGGAAATTATTATACAGAGGAGGAAATGGTCCACTGGTACCCCTTCCTTGAATGAAGTAGCATTCATCAAGGCCTTTAGAGCTGGCCCATCTTCTTTCTGGTTGTTTCTTCCTGATTGTTTCTTCCTGATGACTTCCTTATTGACCTGGTCATGGAGAGAGCATGGCAGGATACCAGTGTAATGAAACCCATCCCCTAGAAAATAGACAACATTTTAAGGCCTCCCAAGGGCCATCTCCATTGGAGTAAGTGATCTCTGATAGTTTCCATTGCAGTTACAGCAGCCTCAAGGAAAGGCTATAAGAAGAAAAGTGTATGATCTGTCCTCCTAATGGGGAATCCAGAATGACAGACAGACTCCTTTGTAAAGCAGGGTTAGACCTTAGTAGCTTTTTCCCTCAGGGCATTAAACTGTTCCTCTCATATGACGCCACTCCAAGGGGTCTAGCTGAACAGGCTGAATATTATCTTCAGAGACACCTAATTCAGGCCACAAGGAAAATAATGTTAGCTCAGCTTTTGACCATGTTGTTTATTATTAGCCTGACCATGAGGCTGCTATCTAATGCAGGTGATAGGGCAGTGAGCGCAGTGGGCATTGGCACAGCAAGCGCTGTTATGCCTGGCTGAGATTGTACAATTTTGTGGGCAACTTCAAGGCATCCTTCCTAACTTCTGTGATGGACAGTCACTGTTTAGTCCCAAAGTCAAGGATACTTTAATGAAAAGTGAACAAGAGGGAAACGCTCTGTCTGCTCTTGGAGTTTAGTTCTCTATCCCTCAGTGATCCTTTTCAAGGAATTGAGTTATCAAGGTTCTTTGGTTCAAGAAATTCCTGCACTCTTTCTATTGAGGCCTTCTAGCAGGGTGCTTCATGGCAAAGGTGTGATCCTTTAATGGATGCTGTCCCAAGGGCGGAGGGGTCTGTAAAACCAGGGGTTTAGAGGCTCCTTTTCAGAGAAACTATTTCAGTGTACCTGAAAAGTTATCTGATAACTTCCTTCTGGAGGTGGTTGGGAGATGTTTCTCTTCATGCAGAAAATGGGTTAGCCATTAGACAGGCTACTTGAGTGATGAAAATAATATCCAGAGGCTATGTCATTCCTTTTGTTTTGACCCATACAAAGCACAAAGGCTATTCTAAACATTTCACCTTACCAAAAAAAGGGCTGAAGCACAAGAAATTTCACAGCTTCTGCAAAAGTCATCCAACAGGTCCCACTAGACAAGACAGAATCCAGTCTACTCAAGATTCTGTTGAGTTTCAAAGAAGGCCAGTATCCTCGGGCCCATGCCCATTCTGGACCTCAGCAGCCTAAACCTACATGGTAAAAAGACTAAATTCTGGATAGTCACTGTGCAGCACGTACTGCATTCCTATGGGAAGATGACTGGATGTGCTCACTAGATCTGCAGGATTCTTACTACTACATCAAGATTGCAAAGCAGCCTAGAAAAGTCTGACACTTAGCTGAGAGCCTGTCATTATCAGTTCCCAAATGTTGCCTTTTGGTTTCATTACACCCTCCCTGGTGTTTATCAAATGCATGTTGGCAGACGCAGCACATCTCAGGCTGCTTGGTTTCTCTGTGATCCCCAACATAGACAACTGGCTCGGAACTGCAAACACAAAGGAATCCTTGATCCGTGCAGGAGAGTTGTAAGTCCTTGGGTATCTCTATAACCTTTGAAAAAGACAAACCTATATCCTCTTCAGGTCTTAACCTTTATAAACGACTAGGTAAACAATACCACTGGGAATGCAAAACTTTTAGAGTCAAGATTGGTATCCCTGTGGCTACAGGTGTGAGAGCTTCTCAGTCCTTTAAAAGCTGTCTTCAGTGTGTCATGATCAAATAAAGTGGTGGAGTCACTCTTTGCTTGTCCAAAGAGAAGTCCTTTTGTTCTTCTGTTACCTTTGTCTATAGTTAACCTTGGATGCCTACTCTCTTGGATGTGATAGCGTGACGGTGGGATATGTCTTCACAGTGCAATCTTAATGCAGCACACTTTCCAGGTTGGACCAATCTTTTAGTGGACAGGGTCATTCTCTGCATTCTTATGCCACATAAGTAGTCCCAAAGTGGCAACTGAGATACTCAGGTACTAAGGTCAGCCTTGTTGCAATATTTTTGTTCTTTCTCCACAAACATCAAATGCAGCAACTGTTTTTCCTCATCTCTCCACAAGGACAGTCACCCAAGGATGTGGACACTGGAGTTCATTCTTGGCCACCCAGACTTCTCTGTGCCTTCCCCCACTTATGCTAATGACATAGTTCTTGCTGAATGCAACTCTGCACAAAGCAACAGTCATCCTCATTGCTCCCTTTCAGCCCACACAGATATGGTTCCCTATTCTTTGGCCTTATCTCACTTTACCCTCATGGTCTCTAGATCCTCAACCATCTGGCATGCTTCATCCAGGCATCAATTCAGTCGAGCTGAATGCATGATTTCTTTAATTCCAGTGGTGGCCAATTATCTTGCTTTAACTTCTAGATTGGTCGATATTTAACTGTTTCTCAAAAGCAATCTACAACAAAGCTGTATAAAAGCAAATGGAAAATATTTTCTTTGTGGGCTGTTGATAAAGGTTTGGATCCCTTTTTAGCTCCGGATTATGCAGTTCTTGGCAGGTTGTTTTGAGTCTGGTGCTAATTATTCCATGATTAAAGTCCAGCTGACCGCCATATCCAACTTTCTTTCAGGGCTAGACTGTAGAACTGATGTTGTCCGTTTTCATTCTTCTTGTCCATATAGATTATGGATCTGACCTCTGATCCGACTTGGTTGCATACCACAGACTTATGGGTCCAACACTTGAGCTCCTTCTACCCACAATGCACCAGTCAGCCTACAAATACCCCAGATCTTGTTTGCCGCCGTTTCACACAGATGCGAATCCTCTCTCAGGAGCTTGTTTCAATTATTACAAGTTTTTTGTGAGTAGTTATTGTTTAGAGAAAACTTGTATTCTAATTCTTCTGCTGTCCTTCCTGTCCTTTTAACAAGTTTTCAGGTGTTTCTGTACGTAAGGGCTTACCATTCTTTGTTTCTACCTTTTGGTAGTCTCTTTGCATACCATTGTTGGTATCCGTCTTTTCTTTTTGATTCTACCTCTTCTTACCCTTTATAAGCTACTCTTCCTGCCATTGCTGGTAGTTTTTTTTATTTCTTTTTCTGGTCAGTGAAGTTGCTGTCTCTTCTTTCTCTTTCTCATATTCTTAGTTATCGCATAGAAACCAATGCACTTCTTTGGGCACAAAATTCTAAATTCCGATACCCACAGGGAGTGCATTTATTGCCTAGGAGTGGCACACCTGAATACTGACTGTTCTATTTGTGCTTTTAACTCTAGAGCAATTTCAGATATAAAAAATAAATTGGTTCTTAAGGGATTGCTGCTTCATTTTCAGCTTCTTAGTCAGGGGCTCAACACCCGCAGTAAACATCCTAAAAGTTCTTTGAAGTCTCGAAAGAGATCCCCTACCTGATCTCTGAAGACCTCTGCTTTTACCTTGGCTTCGTCGGTCCTGAGAAGATCTGAAGAACTTTCTATCTGATGACTTCAGATCCCAAAAGAAAACCGTTGGATCCTAAATCCTCTGATCCGACTGTCATACTGGTAAAATCTCCCAAGCAGCACTTGGATCCAAAGACCTCGGATCTGACCATTAATTTGTCAAAGTCTTTTCGAGCTCACTCACCTAGGTTCACACTTTACCCAGTGTCCCAAAACTCCAATCCCCATTTCTGCAAATGACACTGAGGAGACAATTGAGCAGTCCACAGCCTCATCCATATGATTAGATCCTCCAGAAGTGTTTCCAAGGCTGATGTGGATAGGATGATGAGGTTCTTCAGAGGTCACATTTAGATGTGGGTTATTCTGGCTGCATTTCCCATCAGATCCATGAGCCTTCTTTGCATTTCACACACAGTGATTTCTCTTTCTCCGATTTGTCCCACAGCTTCGGACCCCTCTGATTTGAGAGCCCTGTCTGATCCGAAAACTGCTAATAATGTGACTCTGACAGTTTCCTTGACTATTTCAGCTCCTATTTCCTTAGATCAGGAGGAGTCTCGGAGATGAAGCTTCAGATCTTGGGGACCATAGTCTACTCTGATGTTGTCAGAGCTGTCTTTGCCCCTCAGACCTTTGAAGCTACATAGCTTGGGTCCAGTTCCATCCTTGAGCATGGATCTGGGCAGGGTCGAGGCTTTGCTGCTTCAGAGGTTTTGACCCTGGTGTGGCCTGCCATGGCTTCTCCCAGTCTGTCTGCTTTCAAGGTAGTGGAGAGTGCTTTCTCTGTCCAAGAGATCTAATGTCTCTCTCTCTTTCTCTCTGTCTTTTCCTTGGGTCTTGTATCTCTTCCTCCAGTGGGTCCAAGCTCTGATCCCTTCAGACCTACTCCACAGGGACAGCCAGTACCAACTAGCATCCAGACAGTTTTCCAAGAGGAACTTCTCCACTGTTTGGATACCTCCCCAGAGCATCCCACTGAGGATTTTCCTAAAAGAGAATATGCAAAAGGAGACACACAGACTCCCTGATGGAATCTCTCTATTGACTTTGAGGAAGTGAAGGGTCCCACACTCCAGATGATGTCTCATTTGGAGACATCCTAGAAATTCTTAAGCAAAAGCATGGATGGTATTTAAATACTCTATCCCCAGAGGAGTCAGTTTTTCTGAAAGCTTTTGGTTCCAGCCCATCTACATCTTGGGTGACTTCCCTGGTGATGAGTTATAACCTAGTCTCTCACTTGGCATGGAAGGAACTGGACTCTGTTGAACCAGTTCCTCAGTGTCCCGACATAATTTTGGCACTGCTGAAGGACAGAACCCATTGGAGCAAAGGAGGCCCTGTTGATGGCAATGGTTGTGGTGGCAGTTGAGCAGAGCTCCTCTGTCCATCCCCCTATTAGTGAGTCGAGGACGTTGGACAGGTTTGGAAAGCACATATTTGCTTCAGTGACCTTTGAATTGCGGTCCCTGAATTATTTAGCGTACTTTACAAGGCTGCAGAAGAATTTGACCAAGGAGCTCTCCGGATACCTCCCTGATCAATGTCTGTGGAGGACTACAAGACATCATTTTCACAGCTAGCCACTCTACTATTCATTTCCAGTGCATCCATGAGGTTAATATCTAGTGCTGCAGAGGGTACCTCACTGTCAGTTCAGACATTGCGGTTAGAAGACATACCTGGATGAGGTTATGCAATTTTGTGGAGCCTTTCAAGTCTTCTTTTATCAGTGCTGCTTTTGATGGAATGTCCTTGTTTGGCCCTTCTGTGAAAGAAGCACTTTCCCGCATTGAACAAGAAGGAAAGATCCTGTCTGCCATAGGGATTCACTTATCTACCCCTCAGCAATCGTTTTACTAGAAAGGAGCCAAGAAAATGTGGTTATGTAAATCTCCGGGATCTTTCCAGGATTTACGTGGGGGCAACTCCACCAGGAGCGGAGGGGGGGAGTTCAAATGGAAGACTATGTCCTCATGGTAGAGGAGGCTGCAAAACAAGGGTTTCTGAGATTTCTTTCCGTGTAGACCCTTTCAGCACTCCTGAAGGGTTGCCCAACTGCTCACCTGCGGAGTTAGTGTGGGAGGATGCTTGTCCTTGCACACAGACGCCTGGGTTTCTATAGCAAAATGTTTCTCAGTGCTAAAAATAATATCAAGAGGTTATTTCATACCATTTTTTCAGATTTCCACAACCAAAAGAAGAAAGCTTCCCGATGTCCCACCCAGTTAGTGAGAAACTGCAGCTCAAGAGATTCAAAATCTGCTGGACAAGAGTCATCCAGGAGGTCCCAACAGACCAAAGAGGATTCAGAACTTATTCAAGCTTCTTTGTATTGCCATAGAAGACAGGGGACCTGAGATCAATTGAATCTAAACAACCCGAACCAATTTTTGAAAAAGTAAAAGTTTTGAAAGATCATGCTTCAGTCCAGCCTGCGTTTTATATGCAAGGATGATTGGACGTGCTTATTTGATCTTCAGGATGTGTACTACCACATCAAGATGAACAGATACCTACGAAGATATCTGCACTTTTTACTGTGGGTGAGTCAGTTTCAGTTCAGAGACCTGCCCTTTGGTCTCAACCAAACCCCTAGGGTGTTTACCAAGTGTTATGGCATGGTAGCAGCTCACCTGAGACTGCTGGGATTCTGAGTATTTCCATATTTAGATGACTGGCTCCTCCCCACCCCAGCTAGCAATCTCTTAGAACAGTCCATGGACTATTTTCTCCAACTTTGTCAAAGACTAGACATTTTAGTCAACATTTCCAAATCAAAACTTCATCCAGAACAGAACCTGGAGTTCATTGGTGCTAAGTTGAACACAGTAAGTCAGATTGCTGCTTTGCCAACACATCGTGCAGATCCAGTCAAGTTCCAGGTACAGCAGATTATTGTTCATCCTGCTCCTCCAGCCAGACTTGTTCTCCAGACTCTAGGTTTGGTGGCAGCGGCTATAACCTTAGTTCTTATTGCACGTTACTATATGCATGTTCTCCATTGGACTCTAGCTGTTCAGTGGTCTGTTCTGCAACATCCTCTGTCCTTCCCAGTCAAACTCACTTGGGTATGCAGAAGTCATCTTTGTTGGTTGATTTAGTCAGGTGAGATTTACCTGATCCGTCCATGTGTTCTAATTACCCCAGTGGCCACAGTGACCATGGATGCCTCCTAGGTGGGGTGGGGGCACTTCTTGGGATGGATGATCCAAGAATTAAATTTCTAGTCTCCCACCAGGACACAAGTGCTCTTCAGCAATTACGTTCTGTTTGCTGAGCACACACAAGCAAAGCTGCATTCTGCGGCTACCACTCCACCCATACAGTATAAGAAGGAATCACTACTGCAAACTAAACACGGATGTACATTTTGAGCTTCAAGAGCAGGAGCACACACAAGCAAATCTGCAGTCTGCAGCTACCACTCTACCCATACAGTATAAGAAGGAATCACTACTGCAAACTAAACAAGGATATACATTTTGAGCCTCAAGAGCAGGGTCAGTCCACCCAGGCATTCTACTTGTATGTTTTATGAGAGTGAAGCTATTAAATTAGCAGTATTTCTTAGTAGTTTCTCAGCTTGCTAATAAAACTGACTGTTGTAGCCTTGTGTCCCCCCCCCCCCAGGTAGTACAGTAATCCTAACTGTCCAATAGACAGTATACATTTAATTCAGATCCCTGTGACTAAATTAACCATCAAGCAGCCCTCTCAGTGCTTTCTGCCTTAGTTTGTATCACTTGGAGGCCCACCTGTTTATTTGCATCTCTATACATTCCCCTTCATTGCTACTGTATCTCCCTACTCTAATCTGTGCACAAACTGGTTACTAATCAGCAAGTCAATGTGAAGACACACTCCCACCCTTTATAAACTTTGCTGTCTCTTCTCTCCTTCACTTTACAGGTAGTTTGAATTATTACTTACCCCTCTGGGGCCTTCACTGATTTTCACTGATTGCCTCTCTGGTTTCTTTGCATTCCACCTGGTCTACACCCCTTGTGCTATCTCCCTCCCCCAATGCTAAGTCTATATTAGAATCCTGCTGAACATGGAGCCATCTTTAAATTTCTAGTCTCCCAACAGGACACGTGCTCTTCAGCAGTTACTTTCTGTTTGCTGGTAAGCCATTAGACCTCAGGAATTTGTTTAAAGTGTTCAGATTTGTAAAGTAATGCTTACTTTTTTCTCTTGTCTTGGTGGGCTCTGCCCCGCTCCGTTCGCCCTCGCTAACTCTCGGGGCTCTCTCCACTCCCCTTCCCTGCCCCCTATTCCCTCCTGCCCCCTCTATCTCTACATTTATAGTAATCACAGTCACACCCACTGCTCACATCATCTCCACCAATCACAGCTCCTCAAGTCATATCACATTATACCACACCAACTTGCTCCACACAAAATACTCCCAATCACTCTCATTCCCACTACGCATTTTTTACATCACCCAAACTACTTCCCCATCCACATATAGTGCAACCCTATAATTCCTATTCAGACCCCCTACCTAGAACCAACTTAAACTTCATAACCATGACTGTCACACAACTAAGTTTAGTCTGTCTTCTCATAATTCTTTATAACACCACAAGTTATCACTCTAGCAATATCCCTAAACTTAGTAGCACAACACTACATTATGCACTCTGGTATACAGACATCACGCATTATAATAATATCTGCCCACAATTGTTCAAGAACTACATAATGGACCAATTCAGAACTAAACACATATGTTCTCATTCCTAATCCAAAAAAAATAATACTTTCTCACACTCCTCACCAAACTCCAACATCTGTATCACCATTTTAACACCAGGCTCACCATAACTGGGGATATCCACCCCAACCAAGGCCCAAATCCATCCTGTCCAATGCAAACTGCTCCAACACAAATGTCAGAACATAACACCCCCACTTTCTTCATCCCTGGGCAAATCAACAACAGCAGCAAAACCAACCATCTTTTAATGCTAAATATTAATATTAGAAGTATCAAAAATAAAATACCTGAACTCCAGGCACACTACTCCCCAGACATAGTTGCTTTAACAGAAACCTGGCTAAATAAAAACATAGCTAACTCAGAAGTTCTCCCTAACGGCTACAATATCATTAGACAAGACAGACCACTTCGTAAAGGGGGTGGAACTGCCTTACTGTACAAGTCCAACTTAACTGTCCGTCAGTTACCAAACTCCTACCCGTCCCCCAATAATTGGGACATACTTATCTCACAACTTTAACTTCACCCTCAAAAGGTCATCACCACAATTGTGATCTATATTCCACCTTGGTAATACACCTGCTAGCCTTGAAGACTTCTTATCCTGGTGGTGTTCCACATACTCACAAGAAACCCTTATTCTGGGGGACTTCAACCTAGATTGGTTCACCTGTATATCAGAACCACCAAGTAATCTAATAAATCTCCATGGCTACCAGCAGCTAGTCCGTATTCCAACTAGATGTGATAAAAAGAACTAAAAGGGAATCCATCCTTGACTGGGTCCTAACTAACAGCCCCACCTAGTACCCTCACACAGGCAGTCTCCCAGATACTTTAAGTGACCACAACATAATATACTTTATACATAGTATAACAAGCATATGCAAAACCACTAACTATATATCCACTAGAAACACAAAAAAATTATCTCTTGAGGTCCTCAACACTTTACTCTATAACTGTGACTGGACCCCCCTAAAAACCCTCCCACTTGACCAGGCTGTAGAATATTTCAACAAAACATTTCTACAACACCTAGACACTGTCGCTCCATTGTGCAAAATCAAGGTTAGAACCTCTACAAACCCCTGGCTCAGTAAAGAAACCAAACAAATCCTCAAGTCCAGAGACACTGCCTGGCTTTGCTATAAAAAAAACAAACAAAGAAACACAAAGCCTAAGTACCAAGAACTGCACAACCGTGCAAAAAAAATGTATTAGGCTGGACAAAAAAATCCTACTACACAGCATTGCAAACTAAATACCAACACAACCCCCAAAAATTTTGGAAAAATGTAAACCAGCTACTAAAATCCACCCAAAAGGCTATCCCCCCAAACCCAACCACCCCTGACACCAAAGTTCCCATCGAAACACAATTCAACTCCCACTTTGTGAACTCAATTCTATCCTTAGTATCACAGGACAGTTCCTTCCTCACTATTCCCCCCCAACACAAATAACACTAATACAAGCTTTACCCTCAAAACAGTTTCCACCACTTCAATCAAAAGCATGCTCTCCAAACTAAAAACCTCATCAACAGCAGCCGACCTACTCCCCAGCTGTTTCTGGAAACTCACAGCAGATGCTATTGCTATCCCAGTCTCCACTTTCATAAACAGATCAGTTGTTAAACTATGTGCCCAAACTCTGGAAAATATCCTATGTTACACCCATACATAAAGGCGGGACCTCCACTGAACTTAATAACTGCAGACCCATTGCTTTACTCTTCCCCCCTGGCCAAAATCCTAGAAAAATGCATCCATACCCAGATGCTAAACTATCTTCTAGACAGCAACATCCCGTCACCTACTCAGCATGGTTTCAGACCTGTCCATAGTACCACTACAGCCCTCCTCTTCGTCACAGACACAGTAAATCATCTCAAAAATGAAGGCCTACGGGTGTAAAACTCTTTTTTTGGATATGTCCAAAGCATTTGACACAGTCTCGCACCAAATCCTGCTAAACAAACTAAGCCAATATCACCTATCAAATTCCACTCTTACCTGGTTCCAAAGGTACTTAACTGACAGGTACCAAGCTGTGAAATGGGAAAAATCTCTCTCTCCTCAGTTGACCATAACTGTAGGAGTCCCACAGGGTAATGTCTTAGGACCACTACTATTCACAGTCTCCACAAATGACCTCCATACCTCCACACAGCATGCATCTATCATTCAGTATGCAGATGACACTACCTTAATCTGTGCTGCACAAAACATTCCCACCCTCCTGCAAACAACTCAACTAGCATTCTCTGACGTTGAAAACTACCTTACCAAAACCCAACTTATCCTCAATCCAAAGAAAACTCAGCTTATGATTATAACCAGTTCTAACAAAAACACTGATAAGTCAATTCACTATCTATTCCACAAATGCTACTCCAGTCGCTCCAGTGGCACAGGCTAAGCTATTGGGAATAATCTTAGACTCCCCCCTAAAATTTGATAGTCATCTCAACTTAACTATTAAAAAAAGTACATGCCAAACTGGGATCACTCTACCGTATCAAACCATTTCTTACCAACAACACAAGATCAGCCATTGCTCACTCCCAACTTCTATCCATCCTACTCTATGCATCTCCCATTCTGACTAATATCAACAAAACTGAACTAAGCAAAATGGAAGTCTGCTATAACTGAATTGCCCACTTTGCTGCAAATTGATGATATAAAACTCATCACTGTACTGATTTGAGACAGCTCCACTGGCTTAAACTGCCCAACGTCCTAACCTTCAGTCAGCTCTGCCTCTGTCATTCTATCTGTTACCTCCCCAAGAAGTGTCCTGCTCTCAAAAACCTAGTACAACATCACTCAGCCAAAAGGCCTCTTAGATCATCAAGCAAACTACTACTAGAAGTCACCAACAGCTACAATAGCTTTGGAGATGCGCTATATAGTAGTTCAGTGGCTAAAAAATGGAAGTCTGTCCCCACTAGCATTCAAAACACATCATCCAAAGCCTCCTTTAAAGACCTCATCAGGCAACATCTGAAGCAAAGTTGGCAGTGCCATGATTGCTTCCCAGGCTAGTGAAAGCAGATAAAGGTATACATACTAAATCTTGAGTACTTGATAATAGTTTTCAGTCTTATGCACAAACACTGGCTAATCTACAATGTATGTACTGTACCTGTGTACTATGTATGTATTCTACCTATGTTCCAAATTTCTGCTGTACACCACAAATCTATTAATTACCTTTATTTTTAAATTAATATTTTTTGTTTGTTCTCTCCACTGTAACTGTTGATGTGCTGCATACCACTGTAAAAACATGTATTTTGTAATTTGTGTATACTGATCATGTCTAAATAACTAAATGTATCTGTAATTTTTCTTTCTGGAGCTTTTCTCCCCGGGCCTCTGCTGAAAAAGGGCCTTTTCAGCTCAGTCAGATACCCCCAGTTAACAAATGTAAATAAAAATAAAAAATAAAGGCACGTGGTCCCCTAAAGAGACCAATTCTCACACATCAGTGTTCTAGAGATCGCAGCAGTTCTTATAGTGTTAAAGACCTTTGAAGATGTTCTTCCTCTAGGAACTATCGTGATACAAACCGACAACATGTCTAAGGTCTGGTACATCAACAAACAAGGGGGGAGCCCAATCCTACTCCGTCTATCGAGAGACACTGAGAGAGTGGCAGTGGGTGATCTCCCACAAACATTTTCTTGTG
Organism: Protopterus annectens; assembly: GCF_019279795.1. Lineage (NCBI taxonomy): Eukaryota > Metazoa > Chordata > Ceratodontiformes > Protopteridae > Protopterus > Protopterus annectens. Next base: position 90,781,374 of record NC_056736.1, on the reverse strand, counting down.
GCAGTGAACATTCTGGGGAAATCTAGCATACCAGCAAAAAACTCAGCAGGTCCATTTTGTTACCTCGTGAGTGGTCTTGTCAATCAGTTAGTGGCAGAGAAGATTTTTCTTCATTGGGGCCAACCTTGTTGCATATTGTTTGCATCAACCCACAACAAGTGCAGCAGGTATTTTGCTCTAATCCCCCACTCAGACGGAGTCACTGAGAGATTCCTTAGTCCACGTTTGGCCCTCTGGTGTTTTTCACCCATATTGCCTCTGATTCCAGATTTCTTACAGAAAGCGCATCAGTTGAAGAGTGCATTTATCCTCATTTCTCCCTTCTGGCCATGCCAAGTGTGGCTCCTGTTCCTTTGGTCTCATTTTTGTTCATTTTAATTTCTACTGCCTATTTTAAACATTCAGTTGTGGATGATGTCTGTGCTGTAGCAACTTAGTCAACAGTATACACCTTTATCAAGTATTATGCACTTGAAGTAGGTCCAGAGCTGCATTTGGTTCCACTGTTCTCAGGGATAGTATTCCGTGACACCTCCTAGGATGAAAGTAGCTGAGGACTCTTTCCCAATCATTGAGCTGGATAGAGGGAACAGTATGTGACATGAAAAAAAGTATTTACCATAATGATCATTTTTGTCATATTCCATTTGTCTCAACCCCACCACCAAATCAACACCTTCCTTTCTAGCAGTTACCCAGTAGAACTAAGCCTGAAGTGTTATTCCTAGCCATATTTTGTCTAGCACCTTAGCATTCTATTTAAAACAAACTCTGGCTGAGTAAAAGTGGACCTGAATATCTCTGTAGGAGATGGGAGAGTTCAAATGCTGGAGAAGCATCTGTGTGACAAGTTTGCCAGCTCATATCTACTGCAGTGGTGGATAACAGAAACCATTATGATAGATGAATAGGGACAGTAAGGATCTGTTTTTTATGGTAATGTATAACTTTCATTTTTCTCTGGTCCATTGTGTGATTTCCCTTCGGCCTTCATTTACGGATTGTGTGAACTTGAGCAAGTCACTTAACCAGTCAGTTTTTTTTTTTTTGGGGGCAATTGGGAAATTAAGTTAGACTCCTCAGTGGGGTCTACTGGACCACATGCCTAGATGACTGTCTTTGTAACATTTAGGGTTAGTTTGTAATGAAATTACAAATTTTCTTTTCTTTTTTCTTTAAGTTTAATTTGCGGAGGAACTAGATCTATACAAGACTATCATCTGCACAAAGTAAGTAGAGTCATTAATAAAGAGGTAAAACAGACTGAACTTTGGGGTACTGTAGTAATGAGGGTTCCACTTAGGGATAGCTTAATATAATTTTGAATGGTGACGGTAGCTGGAGAGAATTAAGCAGGCAATTTTTCCAGGAGTATAGGATGATTTCCATATTCAAATGCACTCTTTAAGTTAAAAGATTGTACCAGTAAGCTTGTCTAACTCCATCTCAGGTATATTATGTTGTGAATTTATAGATGGCTGTAAGTGTGTTGTAAGCCAGTCTTAAGCCTGTGTTGGTTAATATAGCTATTTTTTTTCATGTACTTTGGTAAGAGGGCATAGAATAAGAATGGGCCATTAGCATTGTGGGATTTGTGGCGAGGAGAAATTTCTGATTGGTATTAGAGAATTTTGAACTTGCTATGGGACTTTGCCTGTGGCTAAGTACAAGTTTAACATAGGCATGATCGGTTTTGCTTTTTGTGATGTGCTGAGATGGCATATTAATGTGGAGTGTGGTGCATTTGGGTTGTGATTTGAGATTTTTGGTTTTTGAACTTTCTTTTACTGTTTTTTTCTGTAATAACTTGGAAATAGAAAAGTGAGAACATCAGGGGTGAGGTCTAGCTGAGTGGAAGTCAAGTTAAAGGTAATTGGTGGGTTGCTGTATTTTAGGTATGGGAGTTTTTAATGTTTGGCTGTTGTTTTGTTATGTGCTGTAAGTGCTTGGGTTTGGTAGCCTTTATTCTTTGTTTTCCCTTAGTTTATTTTGACTTCTCTGACTAGTGATTTACATTTCTTTCAAAGTGAAAGCAATCTTTTTAAACATCTTTATTTAATCGTCACATTTTAGAATATGACATAAGTGTAAATACATTAATAGAAAAGAAAACTAACCATAATAGTTTCCATTGCTATCATGCAGTACGTTTTCTTTTTTTTAACAATTTTTATTCAGTGCAGCATTACATAAATTGCTCATTTCCTGCCTTCCCTTAAACCTCATTCATTTTCCTGAACATTGTTCTGTAAGTGTTCCCACAAATTCCATTTATTTCTATGTGATTTACCCCTTCCCTTAAAGTTTCCCTCGTCCAGTTCTTTTAACTCCTGGACAATATTCACTACTTTAGTTACAATTGGTCTAGATTTAGATTTTGATTTCCATTTATTAGTAGTTTTTTTTATTGGTAGCCAGTAATATTAAACTTACTGTGGCTAAGCAGTTCAGATCATATATCCCAGCTCAAAGGAATCATTTCTTTAGCTGCAACAGTTTGCTTCCCCAACATTTGTGACAAAGTTCTCTGTAGTGAATGTTAAAAATCTGCCAGCTTGTTACACTCCTCTCCGGAAATGTTCCCAGTTACCTCTCAATTTTCCATCACAGTGAAGTCTGTTTGGAGTATAAAGATTCCTGAGCAAATGCTACTATTCAAAAATCCTAAACTTTCTGGACTTTAATAATCAGGAGCCATACATAGCTGCCCAGCTTCCATCTTCAAAATGTGGAAGCCTCTAATGTAAAACAAATGGACAAAAACTGGAACACTTACCAACAGCTTACTAAAAACCTGGAAGCTTATATAATGGTTAAAATGTGTTACTTCATACTTGCAAAATGTTCTTTTAATACATTAATATGATTCATATTTGCCATGGATATTTGAAAAAAATCTTAGCACTGAATATGTAGCAGACATTTTTGATGTGGAACAGAGAGGAACATTGACTTTTAAGGTCTCAGAATTAGGAACATTACTCATAATGAGGTATACTTGAGAGGTATGGAGATGTCCTGCCTTTGTTCCTTTGAGAAAGGAGAATGATAAAGGCAGTGTCCACTCTTTTCTAACACATACCGACATTGCCGAGGTGGTACGGCGGTAGCGTTGTTACCAAACAGCAAGAGGTTCTCCCGTTCGATTCTCGGCATGGCTTGGGAGTGCCTTCTGTGTGGAGTCTGCATGTCCTCCCCGTGGTTGGGTAGCGTTCGAAAGATGAGTGCGTAACTGGGCGTGCCTTCTTTTAAAGGTTGGGCGTCGAGCTGGCACCTCGGCGTTTCATAAAAAAAAAATCTACTGCCAATCATTAGCGGACCGGAGTTCCGCTGTGGCGACCCCTTACCGGGAAAAAGCTGAAAGACGAACAACAACAACAGATTAAATTGGTATGCTGAATTTTACATGCCTTGATTCATTTTTAATAGCAGCCTCTGTTCTAGACTCTGCTAAAATCTCTAATAGCACTTGTCTTTCCATAAATACTCCTCTCTTCTTCTCTTTGTCTGTTATCAATCCCTGGTAGGGAATGCAGTCTCAAACCTGCAGTCCAAGCTTCTGTTTTGCCTCATCCCAGTCTGTTAACTTTCCCTCCATAGTTATATCGTCCCAGTTCTCAGTGAAAGCACTCTTTTTACAGCATTTCAGGTGCAGTCTCTTTGACGAGATGGTCTTTTGGAAGTTAATCATTTGAAATCTCAGGACCCACTACAGCGAGCTTTAAAACACAAACAACGAATGACCAGAAAAACAAACTTACATATAGTAAGTTTGGGATGGCCATATCCCATGATATTACCTTTTCTCTGTGGTTTGGCAATGTCAGCATTGCAATGTATATAATATAGGTTTGGGGTGTTTGTGTGTGTGTGGGGGGGGGGTGCCCACCTGCCTGCAAAAAAAAAGAAAATTGAAGGAGAACAGCGATTTTTGAAATTCATTCTTCTCCTATATTTTCAGTCTTTTTTTTTCCCTCAGTGTGTCAGCATTCTGTATTTTGAGTGCTGACATTTCAGTAGACAAACATTTTGGAAGCTGTCAACCAGAGGTAGTTAATTCCTCTTACACTGTCTCTTGCTCTTTGTTAGTGGGAATAGTATGCCCATAACTGCTTTTAATTTTGTGTTGAGGACTTCAGGAGCTATAGTGGAGCCTGTTGAGAGGTATGGTTAGGTCATCTTGTGCTGATAAGCTCAACTTTGTAGGTCAATTTTTGATTCTGGAAAGTTTCTATTACTTTGAATTTGGCTTTAGACTTTTAAAGGTGATGGTGACTGCTATGGGGTGGTAGTTGTACCATTTGGGAGGGTGATTATATTTGTACATTGGCTGAGGTGTTGGTAGTCACTAGAGGTAGGGATGTTTGCTTACCAGAGGTTTCGGTAAGCCTGTTAAGGATAATTTAAAATGGGATACTGAGAATCTGAGCCCATTTTTGAACCCTAGAGTTCTAAGTTGTCTTGCGCTAGTTCTGAGATCTTGTTTTTGACATATTCCATTACGTTGATATTTGAGGGAGGAGGAATGTAAGCTACTACTATGAATAGCTCTAGTGTTGTTATTTGGTGACTGGTGTCCACTTTGTGGTGTCTTTTCTTTGTTCTGAAATTTTCCTGATAATGCTGATTGGGTTTTGAGTTCTTTTCGATTAGTAGTGTGACACCCTATCCAATTGTTTTCTTTTTACCTAGTTTGTTGTCCCAGGAGAGGTCAAGATGTTTGTAAAGATATAAGGGGCAGCTGTCGCATTTTATCCAAGTTTCTGAGACAAATGCATAACATTAATTTGTACAAATATTTGAGGCCCATACAGTAATGCCCTTCTGTCCTCCCAATACTGTATACCAAAACAGTTACCCCATAATAAGTGTCCAAGTTGTTAAGAATGTCTAAAATAGTACTTGCCTGGTAGTCTATTACAGGCATCAGGTACTTTATTTGGTAACTGATTACAGCACCTCTCTTCCTATATAATGTACATAGGTTGTCTGATGATTCTAAATCCTTTATTTACCTGAATAGAGTCTCCTCTTAAATGCCTATAAAAGATGCTCTACAAGTTCAGATATATTAATCTTTCATAGTAACTCAAACTTTCACATCCTTGGATGTCCTTGATGTACTTTTGCTGTACAAGAGGTGGCTAAAATGTCGTGCTAAACTCGTTCCATGGCAGTTTGCCATTTATTTAAGCTTCACATGTAAATAGATTTTAATGGCCTTGGGGGGCTGTTGATTTCTGACTTTGGTGTTGGACTGTTGGAGTGCAGGTGGTGGTTGGTGAATGTGGATTGAGAGTGGTGAGCTGCTTTTGGTTGGCTGTTGCTGTGGGAGTTAGTTGGTTGTTAATTTGGGGTCCTATGTTGGGGATATCTGGATTTGATTAGTATAAGTCAGACATGGAAAAATATGGGTATAAACTGAGCTTAAATTTAAACTGGCTAGTGAGCAATTTGCATTTAATAATTAGTTGTTTTTTTGTTTTGTTTAGGAAGATGCATTTCATCATGAATTTATTTTATGTAATGTGGTGTCCTACCTGGAGATCTGTAGGCTTTACAGTTTTAGTAGTTAGAGAGTGTGTTTGGATTGAGGTTACTTTGCTTTTACACAAGTCTAAAGCAATGGCTGTTAAATTACTACTAACAGGTACGGTCTTCTTCTTCTTATTATTGTTATTATAATTGATGTTGAGGACATTGTAGTGTCTTTAGAATATGTTTTTTTTCCAGGAAATATTACAGCTTTGTGTAGCAGATTTGTTTCTATTGTGGTTAGTAATTTTTACTGGCTTTCCGTTTGCACTTGAGTAGGTCTGCTGCCATTTTTGTTGGATTGCACTGAGGTGTGGTTGTTTCAAATTGAGAGGAGACAGGCTTCTCTCTTGCTGGAAGATTAAGGCACTGCTGTACCGGTAGAGGTAAGGTAATTATATTTGAAGAGAGTATTTGTTTTTACCTAGGGATAAGCAAGGACTCCAGGCAAGTAGAATAGGTCTTTGTTTCCTTTCTACGCACAGCTTCACTAACATTTCTTTTATTCAGAATCTCCATCTCTGCTTATCGATATTTCTTTTAGAACAGAATTTACAAGCAATTGGTTTGCTTTTCCACAGACTAGTTATTAATGCGTGTTGCAACATAACTTCTTAGAACACAGCTGTCATTATTTATTCACATGCAAATTCACCAGTATCCAATACAGTGCAATATTCATCATTGTTTGTATCTTTATAGACTTCATTCCCAGCTTGCAGATGCCTTGTTGGGGATGTAACTTGGTGATATCAAACATGTCCATCCTTGAATACTATGTATGACATCTCTAGTGATGTAAACCTTTAGAGTAAGCACATATTTCAGTTCATTTTACCAAAAATATTTGTTTATTTCAAGTCAGTGCTGGTGGAGTAAAGGGTAAAGCCCTGATTTATAGCCCAAATTTGATTAGCTGTTTAGGTGCTTATCAGTTCTGCCAAGTAATAATGGATAAGACTGTGGGTCATAGCCAGTCGCATGATACACAGATCAAAACCCCAAAAATGGCCAGCACTCCTTATGAGAGGTTCAGTATAATATTTAATGGTTCAACAATTCCAAAACCATTTTAGTGTAAGAATTACACTAAAAATAAAAGACCAGTTTCAGCCCTTGGCCTTCATCAGTGTGTTCAAACAAGATACAGTTCACAGCCATTAAACATATAAACAACCCAATCAAGATGAGTAGGTCCATCCATCCCATTAATTAATTAAAGAATTTGAAAGATGCTCATTGTTAGAGTTTTGACTGCCTCCTCCTCTAGTAAAGAACTCAGTTCTCATTATGGTGAATCTGGGTTTATAGTCAGTGTTCCAGATTACCTTGTCCTCCCAATGTGTGCTGGAGCATCATATCCTTGGTGGGTGTTGCTGTCCCACACTGACTCCCACACTTAATTTTTGTAAGTCTGGGATATTGCCTTTGAAGCATGGTCAATTTCCCTTCCTTATACCAGGGTTTCTATCCCACTCTTGGGGATGGTTATGTCTTCCAGCTGTTAGATATGACATGTTGCTTCAGGGACATACCAACTATAGCCCTTAGTTGGGGTAGATACCACCATTGGTAGTTTGGGAGCTCCCTCTCAGAACCTGGTCTGACATGTTTCTACGTGTTTGATAAAAGTAGATTTTCTGTTTCCTGTTGGCCATTGAGTATTCATGATCTGACAGTGGCGTTAAGATCTGTTTGACAGCTTCTGCTAGCAGTTTGATAGGAGTGGTATTCTGTTTAATTGTATTCTTTACCTAACTGACAGCAAAGCTGCAGAAGTGTCTGGGTTTTGTCTCCATTCAGGGTGGGATGGTGTCAAGTCATTTTCCTCATCTTAGATGGGTGATAAGACAGTAACCAGTTGCCAGTCCAGCTTGGTGTAGGCTGTCCTCAATTCCTCATGGAGATCTTCCCTTCAGGAAGTTTTGAACGTCTGGTTAGCTGTGTGTACTGTCAGTAATAGTGTTCCTTGACCCTGTGGCACAAGGGTTCAGCTAAAAATAATTCTACTACTTATAGCTTTGAGTACCCTGTATGTCTGGGTTTCCAGGACCAAACATGGTTGCCATTCTGTTTTGTGGGGGCTTCCAGCATCTCTTCCTGATTTTCTTGATAATTACTTTCCATCACTGATAGACACATCTTCACTTTGTTTATTATTAGAGTGGGAACTGAGTGGAATATGAAGAGTCTCCTTAATCTTCTGAGCAGTTATTCTGGGGACAATCTTTCCCAAAGTGAGTGGGTGCTGGGGATGACTTGGAAAGAGGCTTAACTTTCCCTTAGAGGTGGGGTCCCCTTGGTGTCATTTTTTTCCTTTTGGTTTAGGCTTTGGTGTTGTCCATTAGTCTTAAGAGTAGCTTCCCCCAGTGCTTGCTTAGTAGGCTTGGCTGTGGTGTTCCCTTTCTAAGCAGTTTTTCCCCTGTTCATCTTTGGAGGTAGGCCATTTTGGCTTGGTTTATCATATGCACAGTTTTGTAGCTGTTCCTGGTGTGCTCCTCTTGTTCATCTGCCCAGATGATTTTACTGCTTGGGATTGAAGTCAGCCATAGCAATTGTAAAGGAGGGCCATTGATGTTAAATATAATGAATGACTTTTTTTCTGTGTCATTTGATCCACGAAGAGGACTGTCCTTGAAGTGGCAGAAATATTTCCATCCATTCCCTGCAGGTGGACTATTCTTTCAGTGGGGTACACTTTGAATCCATGTAAGTTTGGGAAGCATGTAAGTGTGTATCTGCATATCGCTCATTAACAATGTGAGTGCCAAATCTTCATTGTTATCCTTGATTTGCAAGAGTATGTTTACTAATGGCAGGGAAGTGGATTGCACGTTCATGCACTTGTGTAGCTTTTTTTAGTTATTTGACATCATGTTTCACGTCTATCCCTTAGTGTAGGTACTTCCTAAAAAAGATGTCAAATGCTGATTTGTGCAGGGGATAAAATGCTGAATTGTGGAGGGGATAAACCCAGTCATAAGACTCATCAAAGAGGGTTCTGTTTGCTGGTCATCTGATATGGTAAGAACATGTCTGTTGTTTGTAGTGAATTATCTTGTATCCTCTCAGTTTCCATTTACGATTACTCCCATGGTTAAAGAGGTATAGTATTATCTGAGACTGGCTGTATGTTCTTCACTCAAGTAAAATTTACCTGTTGTGTTTGACTTGAATTTGATGATCTTGGTCTTCAACAACTTTAGCAGTTCCTGTTCCACCAGGAGTAAACATTGAAGACCATATCCAATTGCGACAAGAAGAAAAGGGACCGCTCATCAATAGAAGACACAGACTTGAAGAAGAAAGAGGTATAAATAACTTTTTGGAAAATGAGACAAGGGGGTCGTGTAAGGCTATTTGGTTTGAGATCTGATAGCAGTTCGAGCAACGATGAAGATGATAAGAAATTCCACTGTTTGCAGCAGAAGTGCAGCTGTAATGATAACTCCTCTTCAGGGATGTCCTAGTCAGCAGGTCACAATAAATGAGCTACATGGTTTCAAGCACATACATTGGTGCTTGTATCATTATTTATGGTAAAGTTCAGATAGCATTACTTCTCCATAATTCTCACATTCCTGTATGTCTGTTCTTTGGAGAAGCTTTGAAAACTTTTGTCACACAGTGTGCCCTTATCTTGCAGCACCAGTTCAGCTCTGTCTTCAGATGTTTACTTTCATGTACTTTACATCTTTGTCCTCTTCTGTAGTTGTCTATGAACACTATGACTAGTAATGTATATTAAGATTTGTTTTAAGCTTTGTACTGAAATTTGTGTAACTGCTGTGTTGTGGTGTGATGATAAAAAAAAAAAAAACTGGTAAAAACATGAGCTATGGATTTGTCCTTTACAGGGACCTATTTCAGGCACTATCTGGGAAAATTTTATAAAATTAAACAAGCAAACACGTCACAGCAGTGATCAAAGAAATTACAAAAAATTAATAATTAGCTATTGCAGTGTATTGAGGTACTTAAAAGCAAATGGGAAATTCTTTACCATTTATTTATTTATTTGACATTTGTTAACCGGGTTGGTCCAGCTGGGCCGGAGCCCTTTTTCAGTGGAGACCCAGGGAGAAAAGCTCCACAAAAACATTAATACAAAGCTACATAAATCTAAATGTAGTACAAAACTACCTAACAATATTACAACAGTAACAATAAACTAAGATTAAAAAAAAATAAATTAATAAAAGTTAGGATTCTAAAAGATTAACAAGTACACCTGGTATAATACAGGGTAAAGAACTGAATAGAGAAATTACATTCTTCATTAGTTTAGCTTAATAGCACTTTATTGGAACCTACTAAAAACTCAAAACATTGAAATAGGAGACTGTAGTAATCATACTAGTGAAGTTGTAATCTAGAACTAGTAAGGGTAATATAGAGAAACAGTGGAGTAGAGAGGAGGTAGGGTGAATAAGTATGAAAGCAAGGTGAGAGGCAAAAATGGCAGAGCGGAATAAAGTCAATCATGAGGATGATTACACAGACATAGCCACCTATTGCTTAGGTGTTTTTTTTTACATTTCTAAACTGGTGTTTAGGCTTAATACTTCGAATGACCAGAGGAAGTTTATTCCATTTCTCAGCTGGGGAACAGCTATAAAGGTCCTTGCTTGTTTTGGTTTTTGGATGTATATAGAGAGAGATGTTGTTGTTTAGAGCTACGAAGGGTTCTAGGTGGGCAGTAGGTGGAGATGACAAAGATAATGTTGGGACAGAAAGAAGGGAGGTGCAGTATAGAATGAATTATCTGAAGCTGAGAGAGGTAGAAGGTTGTGTGGAAGCTCTAACCAGTTTAGTTTCTTGTGAGCTAAACAGTGATGAGAGTGGTAGGGGTGTTCAGCAGCAAATTTTGCTATCTTGTTATAAGTGGACTCTAGTTTAGAGAGTAGTGTGGTTTGTAAGTTATTGAGGATTTGAGAACCATAGAGAAGAGTTGGTAGTAGGTAGGCATGGGATAGAGATATCTTAGCTTTACTGGATACAATGTTTTTGTTCCTATAAAGGAGACCAAGTTTTTGGTGGGTTTTCTTAATGTTACTGAGAACATGCAGGTTAAATTTCAGCTGGTCGTCAATGACTCCCCAAGTAGTTTGGTGTTAGTTTCTGCTGAGATAGGTGTGTTGTTATGGGAGGTGATAGAGGAAGAAGGTATAAGATGATTCATAGTTTTGGGGATGAGGAGCAATAGTTTAGTGTTCTTTGGGTTTAGGATTAGTTGGTTCTTGTTGAGCCAATTTTCTGTAGATAAAAAAGGAGTTCTGGGTTGCAGTATGTAGATCAGAGAGAGTATCAGCTAGAGTGATGACTGTGGAGTCCTCAGCATATTGTACAAGTGAAGACAGAGGTGAGTAGGTGGATAACTGATTGGTGAAGATATTAAATAGAAGTGGGCCAAGTATTGAACCTTGGGGACTGCCTGTATTGATAGGCAGTTAAGGAGAGATAGCAGAAAGCCATTTAATAGATTGGAAATGGTTGTTAAGATAGCTAGAGTACCAGGAGATGGTAGTGGCAGATAGGCTGAGTTCAGAGAGTTTATTTAAGTGGAGAGGATGAGAGATGGTGTCAAAAGATTTTGAGAGATCAAGAAAGAGGCAAGAGACTAGTTTGTTCTGATCTCTGGCTTGAGAGACCGTGTTAATGAAGGAAATGAGAGCAGTGGAGATGCCATGTCCAAGGCGAAAACCATGTTGAGTGAGGGTGATTAGATTCTCTTGTGTAAGATAGCGTAGGAATTGTTTATGTATGCATTTTTCCAAGATCTTGGAGAGAGGAGATAGAATTGCAGTGGACCTAAAGTTAGAGAGTTCATTAGAACTACTTCCTTTATGAATGGGTAAACTATAGAACGTTTTCTAGATTACAGGGACATAGGCTTCAGAAATGGACCAGTTAATGAGAATAGAGTTTGGAAGGGCAAGGGAATTGGCTTCTTTCTGGAGTAGGAGCAGAGGGAGACCATCTGTTGAGGGGGAGCAGGGTTTTAGTTTAAGAAGCAGTGATTTTATGTAGTTAGTGGATACATTTTTTAGGGAGAAAGCTGAGGAGGTGTTAGAGGGTTTAGGAGGGATGGAGGGAGGGTAGTGCCAGTGTTGGAATTGGAATGATTGATTAATTTGCTGATGGTGCCTATAAAATAGGAGTTAAAGTTATTGGCAGTTTGAAGTGGTGTATTTGTTTGTAGGGCAAGGTTGTGGTGAGGAGGGGTTGCCCGGATGAAGGATTTGGTGGACTGAATGCCAGAACTACTTTGGGTTATTTAGGTGTGACTTAGGAAAGTTTGTGTAGAAGTTTCTCTTATCATTGGTGATGGCTTTCTTGGCAAGGTTGCGTAGTTGTTTGTACAGCGGGAGGTGGGAGTGGAGTTTAGTTTTAGACCACATCTTTCAGGCTTTATCCATCTGAGCCATTAGAGAGTAGGTGGGATTTGTTAGCCTTGGGAATATGTTTGATTTTATTCCAACAGTGCATGTGGGGGCAAGGGAGTTGAGTCTGTTAAGGAATATGTTAAATTTCATAACTGTTTCGTCAAGTGGCAGTTGGCTAAGAAATGACCAGTTAATAGCTGAGCGATGCTGTTTAACTTGGAGTCAAAGTTGGTATGTTTATGACATGCTTTGAGCTTATGTGGCCTACACAAATTAAGGGTAAAACGAAGGACTTCAGTTGGGCAGTGGTCACTCAGAGTATCAGGTAGAGATTCAGAGAAGTGATATTTCTGGGGATGAGATACTAAAACCCAGTCAAGGAGAGAAGAATGATTAGAATATTTGGTGTAAGTAGGTGTGCCTATTAGTTGTGTGAAACCATGTAAGTTAATAGAGGAGGAGGGAGATTCTGAGGAGAGGGAGATTGTGAGGAGAGGGTTTAGCCAGTTAATGTTAACATGTCCCATGAGTATTGTTTCATTGGTGAGGTGATTGTTGAGACAGGATAGAATACCTTCTAGTAAAGAGATGTTTTTGCCTGGAGGAATGTATACTGCAACAAAGTTAATTGAGATGTGAGCATTTAATTTGCAGTTAGCAATAAGTTCTGATGGAGGGGAGAGATAGAGGGGTTAGAGTAAGGTGATTAGAGAACATGATAGCGATGTCACCCCCCCCCCCATTTTTTTTTGTTCGAGTTCTATCTAGTCTTAAGATGTATCCTGGGTGGAGGATATCTTTGTCTAGAATGTGAGGTTTCAGCCATGTTTCACAAAGAGTTATGATGTCTGGAGAGTGTTGAGATATCCAGGAATGGAATTCAGCAGTTTTATTCATAATCCTTTTAATGTTTATGGAATATAGGGAGATGTGTTTAGGGGGGTATTTGGGTATAGAGGGGTGAATTATGATGAGGTAGTGTTAGATGGGGAGGGGAGGACTGGTCCAGGATTGGGGTGGATGTCACCTGCGAGAAGAAGGGAAAGGAGAGTGGGAATAGGATGTGGGGTAGGAGTGACAAGTAGAAAGTATTTTGGCTTGCTTTTTGAGTTGTTGGACTTTGAAGTAATAGAGTTTGTTTTTAGAAGCAGAGGTGTTGATAGAGTGGATGGTGAAGTTGTAATGAATGAATGAGGGAGCTGTGGGAAGACTGGGGATAGATGGAGGTTGGTGACTGGTAGTTGCATTTCAGAGCACTACTGTAGGAGGACAAGTTATATAAAATAGTTAGTGAAGAGGTAGTTGGTAGTAATATGAGTAGGGTGAAGGTAACCATGGTGTGGTGTAGAAATGAAGTAGTTGGAAGTGGGGTAGTTGAATGGTTAGTAGTGATGGTATGATAAGGATAAATATAAGGGTAAGTAGTAAAGAGGGAAGAAGTTAAAGTAGACCAATAAGAAGTAGCTAGTGAAAGTGAGGCAATTCTATTAATGTGAGAGGTAGATGAAAGGAGGGGTGGAGATAAAGAAGGAAGCTGATTAGAGGTTATGGGTTAGAGGGAAGGGTAAGTGGAGGAGTGATTAACAGAGAAAGAGTATAAAGGAAATTGTCAGGGGTGGGAACGGGGGTTAGGGTAGGGCAGCGGAGCGAGTCTGAGCACAGCAGGTTGAAACAAGAGACACAGCAGGTGATACTGTCGTAAAAACAGTCAGGAAAGCAGAAAAGTAAACCGAAGCTATAATGAAGAGAAGAGAACAGGTCAAGGCCACCATGTAGTACAAAAAGAAAAGGGGGAAGGCAAGACAGAAAGCAGTAAATACAAAAGAGTGCAGGAGAGAGGGGGAAGATGTGCAAAATAGAGAAACTGAAGGGGAGTGGGAAAAATGTGAGGTGGTGCACTAAGAGCTGTAGGCTACACAAAAATTTAAATATAGTGAATTATAGACATAAAGCAATAGCAGCCAATGCCTGTAGATTTTAAACTTAGCAGCTGTGGGGAGGTCAACAGGAAACAGAGGTGTCAGGTTGCAGTAATTTGGTTTACTGTCTAGAAAAAAAAATACAAACATGAAAAAAGTCATGAGATTAAAGTAAGGGCAGAAAACAATAATAAAAAGAAATACTAGGTGTTCTGATTGGCTACTGTATGTGTAAGTGTGCTGAAGAGGTAAATTAAATGCAATCCCAATGTACAGTACACTAGAGCTCCAAAGAGTGGAAAATAAAAAGGGGTAGGGGGTCCGAAGAAGGAATGAGTGTGAGTAGAGGATAGGTAATACAGTTAAGAACACAGTTTTAAAAAGGAAATACTTTTTTCATCAGATACAGTTCAGTTCTTAAGAGACAAATGTAAAGATAAATTAAAAACATCACATTAATAGCAGTTAACATATTCCCATATTGTAGAGATATGTAGCAGTCAGTGTAACTACCTAAGAAGACACAATAGCATTACAGCATATAAACCTATAGGGAGGGGAAAAAAAATACAGAGCTACATCAATTCAGTCTACATGCATATTAGTGGAGTGCATAACCATATAAATATAAACAGCTAAAACAGCGGAAAAGACATATCAGTAGTAGTCAATACTATTAACAGTGGAGAATAAAGGAAGCAATAGACCAACAAAATTGCAGCCAGTAACGGCTCACCTGAGTAGGATGCAAGCCAAATACAGGATTATAATATAATGCTAAAAGAATGAGGAAAAAACTAGCTAGATATGCAGGCAATGCAGGACCATAAACTAACAAAAACATCTAGTGAAGACCAACAACTGATTCAGTACATTGCTTCAGTACAAATAAACACAGTGAGGGGAAGCAGTCAAATAACTCCCACGTGGAATAATGGTCAGCAGACAGTACATATAATGCAGGAGTATCAGTAGTGAGAAGCAGTACCAAATATCGGCTCAGGAAATGAGTTATTCATAGACAACATGTGTACAGAATAGTGTAAGATTGACGTAGTGTCCAAATAACAGTTTTATTCACAGTTGTCAAAAATGTAAATAAACAGTACAAAAACACCACCAATATCATTATACCTTTTAGGAGGACAGGTATATCACAAATGAAATAATTTCCGTAGTAGCTGTAGCACACCACCAAAACACCGAAAGAGAGAGAAGCAGGGAAATTGAAAATGGCGCTAGATGCTGAGCTGAGAGTTTAAATGCCGTAAGGCAAGCTGGGAGGGAAAGCGAAAGCACAAAGGCAAAGTGGAGGGGACAATCAAATCGTTACGAAAGAAGGAAATCACGAAACAGGAACCAAGGGAGACAGCAGGTGATACTATCAGTAAAAACGATCAGAAAAGCAGAAAAGTAAACCGAAGCTATTATGAAGAGAAGAGAGCAGGTCAAGGCCGCCATGTAGTACAAAAAGGAAAGGGAAGGCAAGACCGAAAGCAATAAATACAAAAGAGTGCAGGGGAGAGGGGGAAGTTGTGAAAAATGGACAGAGAATATACTCAAGGGGAGTGGGGAAAAGGTGAGGTGGTGCACTAAGTGCTGTATGCTACACAAAAAGTTAAATACAGTGAATTATAGACATACAGCAATAGCAGCCACTGCCTGTAGATTTTAAACCGAGTGGCTGTGGGGAGGTCAACTGGAAACAGAGATGTCAGCTGGGTTCCAGTAAACTGTTTTACAGCAGCAGTAGCAGCCAGTGCTTGTAGATTTTAAATTGAGCAGCTGTGGGGAGGTCAACAGGAAACAGAGATGTCAGCTAGGTTCCAGTAATTTGGTTTACTGCAGCAGTAGCAGCCAGTGCCTGTAGATTTTAAACTGAGCGGCTGTGGGGAGGTCAATTGGAAACAGAGGTGTCAGCTGGGTTCCAGTAAATTGTTTTACTGCAGCAGTATCAGCCAGTGCCTGTATATTTTAAACTGAGCAGCTGTGGGGAGGTCAACAGGAAACAGAGGTGTCAGCTGGGTTCCAGTAATTTGGTTTGCTGCCTTTTAGAAGGACAGGTATATCACAAATGAAAGTTCTGTAGTAGCTGTAGCACACCACCAAAGCACCGAAAGAGAAAGAAGCAGGGAAATTGAAAGTGGCACTAAAGATATTGAAATTTAGAAGAAGAAAGCAAGCTAGGATGCTGTTTTTGCAGAAAGATCAGATTATTAGGTTACAGTGGAGTATATTTAGAAAGAAGGGTGGATAAAGAAATTCTGGAAGATGTATTCTGCTTTTTAGGAACTTTATATAGGATATTCATACACAAGTTTGAGGATGTTAATGCTGTATTAGATGAATCAGGCTTTTATATTTACAGGGTTTTAGGTGACTTCAGTATTTAAAACACTGACATTGAGCAGCTTTTAGCAGGTATTTTTGAGGTATTTCCTGAAACGGGTAAATATTAAGGTTTGTAATAGTGTAAAGGAATCCCAGATTTTAGGTGCTAGAACTGAAAAGCTCTGGTTTACTACATTGATTCCTTGTGATGGGAGTTTGGAGTGGAGTGTTATGTGCATTATCTGGACGAGACTAAACATTGCATATTCTTTGTAATTGAGAGTATCCCAGCTAGGTTTGAGAATAAGCAGTTTGAACAAGAGGGGAGTCCAGGAGAAGCTTAAGTCTTTGTTGGACTGGCAGCAAGTTATTTTTATTTAAAGCAGAGTGATGTGTAGAACTTGTTGCAGTTATAATGAATTGGCATATTTTGTTTGTGGTAGTTTGTAAGTGCTTTGTAGAGGCAATTATTGGAATTCTGTACTGTTTGGGCATGTAAGATTCTCTTACCAGTAACTTACCTGCCTGAACAGTATAGAAAGTGCTATGTTTTCCATGCCAGGAAGAGGACTCATTGAATTTTAGCAGTCATTTGCTTGATGTGCAGGCAAAATATTATGACTTTGGTCTAATCAGAATTAGTGTTTTTTTTTTTTTTTTAAGGGATTTTAATATAATCTATAGATTGAATCCGTCTGCAGATACTGAAGCTTGTTTGTTTCAAAGAGCATGGCTTTGGCAGGGTTAAGGATTAGATTTCTTAGGCTTGGCCAATTGGTGAGTTTTAAAAGATCTTGCTGAAGGTGTGGCTTTTGTAGTAGAGGCAGGGAGCTATATATCCATCTAACCTTGTCATCTTGATGAAGTAATACAGCAAAAAGGAGACTGTCTTTTGAAACGTATTAATACAGAGGAAGAAAATTAGAGGTGAAAGGCTTAACTTTGTGATACCACTTTTGATTAAGACTACTGAGTAAAAATGGAGGAGCCTGTTTTGACAGGCAGTGTTTGTTTTTATTCTTTCTAATCAAACATTGCCTGTTTTGACAGGCGATATTTGATGAGAGAGAATAAATTGTGGAAGTATTATGATGCGTTTGGATTTATTTTGTGTGTAAAGAAATCCTTAAGGAGGAGTTGATCAGCAGATTCCAAGGTTTTAGTGAGGTTGGTAAATAGAACTGAATAGAATGCCCTCTGTTAAGGTCCAGTGGGAACTGAATAGAATGCCCTCTGTTGAGGTCCAGTAGGCTGTCATTGTGCTGTAACCTAACCAGAAGCAAAGCTGGCATTTTGAGAGGAGTTCATTGTATTTTTTGTATTCAACTAGCTGAGTGTAGGCTGGGTTTTGTAGTGTTTACCAGGTGCTGTGTGGGTACCGATTAGTTTGGAATCAGAGAGAGCTGGATTTGGTGATTTTTGAAGTGGGTTTAATAGTGTTTTTTTCCCCAAATTGTTTGAAAAGTACTGCGACATAGGCATATATTGTAGATGTTTAAAGCTGATAATATACTAAGAACAGGCTTTGACAAACCAGAGGCAGAGCAGTGGGCTTGGCTCATCCCTTAAAGTGGCTGGAGACATCCCTAAAGCATGCACACAGCAAGCTCATCCAATAGGCAGTCTTAGTCCACTCATTCCACCCACCATTTATTTAAGACAAACTGTGTACCACCTCTGCCCTTGTGCTTTGTGTGTGTTAGGGGCATCCAGTCTTCTGCGTGTATTTTTGCCTGTATACTAACCAGTCTGAAGACAAGTGCTTCAGTGTCATAGTTTGAGCTATAGCCTTATAGTCTGTAAACCCTCCTCCACTGACATCCTGCTGGTCAGCTTTTACTTTCTACTTCCTAACAGACCCTGAAATTTACTCATCCTGCTCTTACACAAGCTATTTATTTCTCTTATGTTTTCTTTACTACTAGATTTGCTATTCCCATTATTTACATCCTCCTGTTTTTCTGTAGTGAAACTGCATGCCTTCAAGGAAGTCATCCTTGGTCCTCCCCTTCCTCCTCTCATTTCTCCTAACCCAAGGTAGTTATTAAACCAGTTTCAGCTGTGAGCTAGTGTTTTTTGCAGTCAACATTGAGTCACTGCACTCATCTGTCTCTTTGAGTTTTTTTTTTTTTGCTGTAAAAGTGCCCCTGCAAGCAAGTAGATATGTATGTAACAGTGAAGTCTGCAGTTTGAACACCAGTCTGTGGGCTATGTTTTTTATGTAAATTACAAATATTATGGCAATCTAAAGCAAAGAACATTTTCCACTATAATAGCTCTCTTTTCTTAGACCACATCAGCTCTATTGGTGCTTTTTCCTTAACTGTGCTCAGTTATTTGTTTTTAGCAGTCGACTGTCTCGCTTCCTTAACTTTATTTCTCCTCTTGTGTAATAATTCTGAGCCAGTAATTTTCCACAGCTACACTACTGCATTCTGGCTCACTTTTTATCTGTGTGGGTTGTGGTGGCCTTTGGACTTTGCATTTCAAAGTCCATAGAAACCTCCATACATTATGCAGTTGTTCAAACAGTCAAGTGCAATTTTTTACTGTTATCACCATTAGTCAGGTCAAGGTGATATTGGACTAACTCTCCTAGTAAAACTGTGTGCTAGTGCAACAAAATCAAGATTTTAATCATCTAGCTCAGAGGCCTTTTAAACTCCATTATTCTTTGTACTTATCTCTCTCAGCAGATTTGTGGCTGTTTAAGTTGTCACTGATTGATTTTTTTTTTCTCTGTCTCTTTGCCAAGTTTTTGACCCGCTGTGTATGCCCTTGCTAACACTTGGGCTCACTCCACCCCTCATACTCTACATTTATACTTTTATAGCTCCACCCACATATTCCTCAAACCAGTACCATCAGCTCCATCCAGAAGAAAACAATCAATCAAAAGTAACACCCACTCTTGCTTACTGCCCAGGAATCTTAAGCTGTCTTCATCCTTGCTCCCCATAACTATTAGATTGCATCTTTACAGCCAACCCAGTACCCTCTTAACATTTGTTCAGTCCTTATTGACAACTAAGATAAACCCAAGTTAAATAAGATGTTCTTAACTAAGATTATTTTACTATTCCTCCTCAGTCTACAAGCCTTCATCACTAATTGTCAGATCCATCTCCTTCAATTACTTAGGACTTCAGCCAGTCCTCACAGAGAATATTAACATCAACCCAGCCTACCTTTCACCATAACACTATATCTCTACAAACAAACCCTATCTAATTTATTTATCTATAAATATATCAAAACTAAGTATTCAAATTTACAAAAAAATACCAACCCAAGATCAAACTATAACTGACCACACTCTTTCCTCTGTAAAATATCAATTCAAAAAATTAAATGAGATATTCAGCCTAACCCAGCTCCCACTGCTCATAAAACCCTCACTTCCAACCCCAAAATAAACCAGTCACCTAATACATATCAGCAAAAAAACAGAACCAAAACTCACCTTACTAAATATGAGCCTAAGAATTATGTGCAATAAAATCCATGACATGCATGCCTACCTTGCCACATATACTCCTGATGTAGTCATAGTTAATTGAAACCTGGTTAAAAAAACAAAAAAAGAAAGGGTAATGATGCCCCCGCCCAATACAGAATACTCTGGCGTGACAGACAAAACAAGAGTGCAGATGGTATAGCAGTCTATAAAAATTCCCTTACCATCACCTTACGTCCACAGGAAATACCCACATTTAACAATGATGAACTTCTAATAACACTCCTAAAAATCAACAAGAGGAAAACTGTATATTTAACAGCAATTTATATACCACCAGGGAATAGCATTGGTACTGCTGAGAGCATCCTGTATTAGATAAATTCCACTACCCACATTGAATCCACAAATGTATTCAATTTCAGACAATTAATAACCATGCCTACTAATATCAGTAAAATTTCAGGGAGACACCCAATATTAAATTGGATTCTTACAAACAAACCAGACAAACTGACAAAAGTAGGCTGCCTCTCAAATAGCATAAGTGACCCCCATACCAACATATGCTATTAGAACTCAGCATAACCTAAATATTAATATGAAATACAATCAATTTCAGCAAAGATAGTTTCAATGAAACACTAAAACTATGCAACTGGAATGTACTTAGAATAAGCTAGATACTGCTGTAGAACACTTTAAAAACATTCTTAACAGATCTTAAAAAAATCTAGCACCAGTACGTACTAAAAGAATAAAGTCCAGTCCTGCACCATGGATAACAGAATCATGACAAAAAGGGATAAAGCCTGGAAAAATTGGTATCGAAATAGAACTCAGAATGCCTTCCTGCAATTTAGACAACTTGGAAACCTTGCAAAATTCCGTGTCAAGCAGGATAAGCAAAGATACTATACCAACCTACAAGACAAACATAAAAACAACCCAAAACATTTTTGGTCATCACTAAATAAACTATTCCACCCTGGCAAGACCACCACTCCCTCTTCAAAAACACACAATATGACAGACTGTATCCCCACACAGTTTAATTCCTACTTTATACAATTAATATTCTGTTAGATACTAATATGTCTGCCCCCCTATCCCTGTCCACTCAACACCACCCACAGCTTTTCAGTTTTAGTCCAGTGTCTACTTTGCTCACAAGGAAGTTTATCCTTAAACCAAAACCTACTTCTGTAGCAGTAGACTAACTACCATCAAACTACTATAAAATGGCCGCAGAAGTCATAGCCTTCCTTGTGCCCATACTAAGTAATAGACCCATAGCAGAAATATAGTCCCATCATTGTGGGAAAAAATCCTACATCATACCCACTGCACAAAGGTGGCACATATACGGAGTTTAATAACTACAGACCAATAGCGATTCTCTCCCCCCGCAAAAATATTTGAGAAATGCATCCATATGCAGCTGATACAATACCGAACCTCAAATAACCTGCTCTCAGAAACACAGCATGACTTTAGGCTTCAGCACAGCTACTGCTCTGCTACATTTTACCAGTGTAAAAACCAACATAGAAACAGTGGTCTGCTTTGTGTCCACCATGTTCTTAGACTTCTCAAAGGCATTTGATACTGTCTCACACCAGCAACTGTTTGTTCCACTGTCCTCAATAGAACTTTCACAGTACTCCTTGTTGTGGTTTCTTAGTTACCTATCTAGAAGGCATCAAGTCATTAAATGGCAACAAACCTACTTATCCTTTCAACCAACTACTAAAGGTGTCCCTCAGGGCTCTATCCTGGGTTCTCAACTATTTAATATTTTTATTAATGATCTCCACACCTCCATTCACCATGCTAGTTTAGTTCTGTATGCAGATGAGTCAACATTTAATATGTGCGGCCTTAACAATAAATAAGCTCCAGGACACTACCCAAAAGTCTTTCTCCTCTGTAGCAACCTGGCTGAAAGAATCAAACCTCCTACTCAACCCCAAGAAAACTAAGTTAATGCTCTTTACCTCAAAATGTTGCCAACATCAAAAGCATTTTTTTACTATAAAGCTAGCAAATAATACTGTCATTGAAACTGTAACTCACATTAAATTTCTAGACATTATAATAGATGACAAGTCTCAAATATGACCAACCATATACTACAAGAAAAACTTTAGCCATCACCTTCTTTTTGCCAACTCTGATGTCCTTCAAGGATGCATCTGCAGTCATAACAAATGGGTTGTCCTGTCGTCAGGCAGCCCTTCGGTCGGCCGGATTCCAAAGTCTGGGTCTGGCCTCGGCTGGTGTCGCACTTCACCCGACGTCATCTCTGCTGGTTTTCGGGTATAAAGGCATCAGCCGACGCCATTTTCCTCAGTCTTTCTTGCCGCGTGGCGCCCGAAGCAGAAGCTGTTCGCAAGTGCCGGTCGGTCAGATCCAGAGATTACTACTACCGAATACTACTCAAGACTTCTAAAGCTAAGTACCCGTTGGGGACTCTTTCTTGCCTCAGCCGATGTCAGAAAAAGTAAATAACTGTTTAACTTGTGGGAAACAAATACCTCATAAAGATTTCCACTCTTACTGCTTACCTTGTTTAGGCCCAGACCACGACGTAGCAGCCTGTTTAGCCTGTGCTTCCTTCAACCGACGAACGCTTAGACGTCGGTCGGAGTTTGCTGAACAGTTTTTCGGCTCAGATTTTGCATACATTATGCCGTCGGACCCTCCGACTACACAAATTGTTAAACGCAAAGAAAAAGACCGACACTCGAGGTCTGCGGTTTCGGCCGAAACCTCGGTTAAGCAAACCGCGAGTGTCTCGGTTTCGGCCGTAACCGAGCAAACGGGTCTATCTTCAGCCGAATCCATGACTACTAAAGAGGCTCCTGCTACCCTAGTTGAATCGGCCTCTGAAGTTTTGCCTACTAATGTGGTTTCTAGTGAATTATCAGACAACCATCCCTTTGGATGTCTCTACCCCAGCACGTGGTGCTGCTAGGCCTCCTGCAGCCATGTCTATTAAGGCCTTTGCCAGGGCCAAAGCAGCCAAAACTGCTAAATCTGTGCCTGTTAAGCCCCCCTCACACAGGCCCAGTTCAAGTTCTCAAATGCTTACTCTGGCAGAGGATCTCATCTCTTTAATTAGGGGATCCCAATCTCACCCAGACAGGGCCTCTCAGCCTCCAGAAAAGAGACCTAGAGCAGAGCCCCCAGAGCCAGTGTCCTCTGATGATTCTTCGGATGACTCAGACATTACAGACCATCCAGAGGCTCCTTTTTCTACTTATGAAGATTCCGATGCTGAAGAATCTATTCCTTCTGCCTCTCCACCGGAGGAATTTTCCTTTGGGGAAACCTTACATGCCATGAGAGAACATTTCCAATGGCAGGGACAAGATTTCTCAGATTCAAGAAAAAGGCTTAGAACCTTTCTACACTTACCACAACATAGGCCCTTAGCTATACCTCCAGTTCTACCTGTTGTGGATGATGCATTTAATGATGTTTGCACTGCTCCTGATACTTTACCTCCAGCCCCTACCAAACCAGATTTTACAGGGTACCAAACACTCATCACCACCTATACAAGGCCCCACTTGCAGATCCTGAGACTATCTCCCAGGGCCCTAAAGCAGTAGCTTCGACCACAGCAAAGAACCCTCTCCCTTCTGAAAGGGAATCCAGGTCCTTAGAGAGATGGGGGAAAAAAGTTTACACCTCTGCTACTCTCTCAGCTAGAGCTTTGAACTGTCAGTTTCATATGATCCAATACCAAGAGTTTATGCTTGATCAGTTAACTAAGAAACTGTCCTCTGATGACTCCTTAGATAAGAAATATGTTTTAGAAATGGTGAATAACATTCAGCAGGTTAGTAACCATTCTTTAAAATGTGGCTATGATGCACTGGAGGCTTCATTTAGATCAGCCATGACTGGCACAGTGATAAGAAGGCATGCCTGGTTGAAGGAACAGGTCTTGCCGGATCATGTTAAAGCAAAGCTGTTAGATGCTCCTATGGATAAGGCCAGTCTATTTGGTACCCCTGCTCAGCAAGTAATGAAGAAAATGGAAGAGAAGGCAAAATCTGTACAAACAGTTAAGGATTTCTTACAGGTTCAGCCCCCAAGGTTTAGCAGGAACTGGCCTTCCAAAAATTGGTCCTTTCCAGACTCCTCAAAATCTCAGAGAGGCAGGAATAGACGTTCCAGAGGCAGAAATCAATCCAGAGGAGGTGCCTACAGAGGACGCCAGTGGCAAGGCAATAACCAGCGAGGCACAGACACAACCACTGCCACTACAACTGGACAATCACAGTGACTTGGCTCTGACACCGCCTACCAGGGAACAAATAGCAGCACCTTTAGGCGGAAAGTTAGCCTTATTTACAAAAAACTGGCACTATATCACAAAAGACAAGTGGATTTTGCAAACCATAGACCAAGGCTACAGGTTTCACTTCCACACCTTACCAGTAAAAAGAGGAATGCCAAACCTACCGCCAAATCAAAAAACAGAAGCTCTAAAGCAGATAGCTCAATTAACAAAGATGAGAGCTGTGGAAAGAGTACCACCAACAGAACAGGGCAAAGGATTCTACTCCAGACTCTTCCTAGTACCAAGAAAAGAGAAAAGTTGGAGACCTATTCTCGACCTGTCCGTTTTAAACACATTCATCATTGTCCCAAAATTCAAAATGCTGACCCTACAGCAACTTCTTCCCATGCTGGGCAAGGAGTGTTGGCTGGTAACTCTAGATCTCAAGGAGGCATACCTGCACGTCCCCATACGACCAAATTGCAGAAGATACCTCAGATTTCTTGCAGGATCAGAGCATTATCAATTCTCAGCATTGCCCTTTGGCTTATCTACTGCGCCCAGAGTATTCACAAAATGCCTGGCATCAGTAATCGCTCATTGCAGGCTGCAGGGAATCCAAATTTATCCATACCTGGACAACTGCCTGATACAAGCGGACAACAAAAGCAAGCTGACAAAAGACTTACAAAGAGTCATTTGCTTACTACAAGCTCTGGGATACACAGTCAATTTAAAAAAGTCAAGACTGATACCATCCCAAACAAGAACATTCTTGGGTGCGGAATTGGACACAGTAAAACAGATGGCATTCCTAACTGCAGAAAAACAAGAACAACTCCCTCTTTACTTCTTGGCATTAACAAAACAGAACAAACTAACAGCAAGAAAAGTACTGCAGGCCTTGGGCTTCATGGCATCATGCATAATCCTGGTCCCCCATGCCAGACTGCATATGAGAAAACTACAGTGGTACCTAAAGAATTTATGGTCTCAACACAGGCACAGCTTAGAAACCGAAATCCCACTAATACCATGCCTGAAACAGGAGTTCCTATGGTGGGCTCAAGCATGCCAGTCAAACCCAGGCTTGCCCTTCCACAACTTTCAAGCAAGCCAAACCATCACAGCAGACGCCTCAGACCTAGGCTGGGGGGCACACCTGCTGGACAAATGCATACAAGGGTTATGGACTCCAGACCAGCTGCACCTGCACATAAATCAAAAGAAATGCTGGCAGTAAAACTAGCAATCCAGAATTTCAGACCTTTCCTCAGAGAAGGCCATTTAATGATAAGGACAGACAACACCACAGTCATGTGGTACATCAACAAACAGGGAGGCACTCATTCTTACCCCCTATGCAGAATGACTCTGGACCTTTGGAATATGGCTCTGGGCTACAACATCCAGTTACAGGCAATGTTTGTACCGGGAAAAGAAAACACCCTAGCAGACATGTTAAGCAGAACTACCTCGGATGCTCACGAATGGATGCTACACCCGGACATCTTCAAGGCCATCACAAAAAAATGGGGAATGCCACAAATAGACCTATTCGCATCCCCACTCAATCACCAGCTCAAGAAATTTTGCACAAGGACATACCACCCACTTGCATGGAAGGTGGACTCTCTATCCTTCAGTTGGAAAGGCCTGACAGCATATGCATTTCCACCATTCCCTTTGATGCACAAGGTACTACTGAAAATCAAAGAGGAACGTCCAAGGATATTTCTGATAGCTCCGAATTGGCCAAGACAACATTGGTATCCATTGCTGAGGAGCATGTCTCGGGGGAGAATGTGGACACTACCCCTGATGCCTTTGATGTTAACTCAGAACAACTACAACATCATGCATCCAAACCTAAAAACTCTGCAACTGACTGCCTGGAACATCACATAACAGCAACTAACCCAGATTTATCCCAAAGGGTTAAAGACATTATCCTGGAAGCCCGCAGACCTTCAACAAGAAGGAACTATGCAGGAAAATGGAAAAGGTTTGTCATTTGGAGTACTGAAAGAGGAAAAGATGTGTCGAACATAGATATTGCTAACATCCTAGAGTACTTGGCAGAGCTCCTCCATACAGGCCTGTCCTATTCCTCCATCAAGATACATGCATCAGCTATTTCTGCAGAATACAGCTTCAATCCCCCTGTCTTCTCACATCCTCTACTCAGACAGTTCCTCAGAGGAATCAAGAATGTAAAACCTCCTAGGAAACCACCATTACCAGCATGGGACTTGAACTTTGTGCTAGAAAAATTGACACTCCCTCCATTTGAACCAGCAGCAACAGCAGATCTTCAACACCTATCATGGAAAACTGCTTTCCTACTGGCAATTAGTTCGGCAAGGAGGGTTTCAGAGCTACAGGCCTTAATGGCAGTACAACTCTTCCTAATCTTCCATCAAGATAGTGTCCATGAGAACTAATCCTACATTTGTGCCTAAGGTGGTATCCAGAGTGTCTCTAAACCAGGCAATCCACCTACCTACCTTCTTTCCCAATCCACAGAACAGGGGGGAAAGACTGCTGCATACCTTGGATGTACATAGACAGTTACGCTACTACCTGTACAGAACCAAAGGTAACATAAAAACTGACCAGCTGTTAGTAGCCTATGCAACAGGAAGGGAAGGAAAAGCAATTTCCAAACAGACAATCTCCAAATGGATAGGAAATTGCATAAGATTCTGTTACTCCTACCATGGAAAACCAATTCCACAGAACATAAGACCTCTCTCTACAAGGGCTACAGCCACTACCACAGCTTTCTTACGAGGAGTGGCAACTAAGGACATTATTGAGGCGGCTACTTGGACCTCCGTGCATACATTTGCCAAGCATTATAACTTACCTCTATACTCTAGATCCTGAGCAGGGTTTGCCACTGCTGTATTGCAAGGGATCCTAACTACACCATAATTCTTCTTCCTCCTCCCCTAGTTTGGCTATGGTATTCTACCCATTTGTTATGACTGCAGATGCATCCTTGAAGGACATAGTACAGTTTTGTACCTACCATAAATGTAGATGTCCGAACAGGATAGCATCTGCAGTCAGGATTACCCACCCTCCTTCCCCTCTGTGGTACTCCTAGGGTATTTACCCTCCTAATAGCTAGCTAGGGGGGGTCTCTTATGGTGTATTTGTTTGTATATATGTACATACATGCTTATTGGTTATGTTTGCCTTCTACTTTTTTGGAAACATTGGCATTTACCCAAAATTTAGCTTTCCAAAAGGGCAACTGGCATCTGGGGCAAGAAACACTGAGGAAAATGGCGTCGGCTGATGCCTTTATACCCGAAGACCAGCAGAGATGACGTCGGGTGAAGTGCGACACCAGCTGAGGCCAGACCCAGACTTTGGAATCCGGCCGACCGAAGGGCTGCCTGACGACAGGACAACCCATTTGTTATGACTGCAGATGCTATCCTGTTCGGACATCTACATTTATGGTAGGTACAAAACTGTACTTTATACGCTGCTCCTATGCTAACAAACTTAAACAACACTCAAAGAAAGAAACGTGTATCCTGCTACAGTAAAGCAGCTACATTTGCCACCATTCTCCCTCATAGGATCCACCATTGTCATAGTTTAAAGCAGTTAAACTAGCTTGAACTACACAACTACCTTTCATATTCACAACTAACTACAGCACACAAATTCCATCATCCAGAAAAGTGTTCTGCACTACATAACTTATTACTGACCTGCTGTCCCGCAAGAGACCTCCACTCTAGTGCCAAATTCTTATTACTTACAAAAAAGTCAAGTAATGTTGCAGGAGACTTTATGTACTCCTGATATGGTATCCCCACAGAAATAAAACTCTCCAACAAACTTATTAGTTTTAAACCACTGCTTAAACAGTATCTTAACCAATCCTGGTCCTGCACATGCTCATCTCAGGCTTGAGACTTCGTGTTCACCATATGATACCCACCAAATAATCGCCTTAAACAGAATACATTTGACCTATCACTGAAATGACAAAAAAAGTTTTTATACATAACTGCTGCCTGTACAGTCCACTAAGTTGCATGTGGGCCTTCTCTTTAGTAACTTCCACCTTTGTAAAATCTTAGAATGTATAAATGTAGCTACTGTTTGTGTGCAAATGTAAATAGAAGTATAACTACTGTGTTTAACTGGAACTTAGTATAATGCTATGTAAGGAAATGGTGCTTTTCTCCTTGGGCCCTCGCTGAAAATGGGTATTACCCAGTTGGACTTTCCTGGTAAACAGACAAATTAGTAAATAAATGTAGTACCCAGTTGCTGCTCCGTGACCTTTTTAGCCTTTGAATGCAAGTTGAGGAGAAAAAAAAAATTACTGTTCCCTGAAATGCCAGTATGGAAATAAATGCTGGTACTGCACTACCTATAGGTTTATTGGCAAGCTGCAGGTGGCATTTGCTGATTGCTTCCCATACCACCTTGCTTGTAGGATATCTGCCCCCTTTGCCCCACTTTGGCAACACTTCTGACCTGAAGTGTTGTTTGTTTGTGTCATGTAGCCAATCATCTGGAACATGGTATAGAATGGCTTCATTTTGTTTAATTGTGATTGCTCAAAATAGAACTGAAGTGTGGATTCTGAGTCAGGAGTAGGGCTTTGTCTGCAACTGAAGTTAAAGAAGGGAGCTGGCTGGCTGTTTTAAGAAGATCCTGTGTTGTGGGACCTATGGAAGAAAAGCAAGAGTTGGTAAATGATCAGATTGATCATCATTAGATCACTGTTGTCTAAGCTGTATGGGATGTATCTTGACAAGGATTAAACATCCAGACAGTAGCCAAAGCTTCCGGGTGCCTTCAGTGCACCTACAAGTCCAAAGGCACAAGAGACTGCTGGTATAAAAGTAGGTTTAAGGGCAGAAATTTCTTGCTGTTGAAGCTACCAGTAAGACTTGCTGTTTGCTGTGTCTTCAGTGACTCAGAGTTCAGCAAGTGTGGAGAAATTGGGCAGATAGATCCTCTTACTCTGTTTAAGACTTTACTTCATTTTTTTTCTGTGAAAAGTGTTATTTTTATCTTATGTCCAAGAGAAAGAAGTGCTTGTGTGGATACCAGAGACTTGAGACTCCTAAGCAGGACAGTCTTTTCTGTTTAGGTGAGGGATATAATATCCATGTGATGCTCCATTTGTTTATCTTTAAAATAAAAGATGTTTAGAACCCGGCATAGTTCCCCAAGCTTCTTGTTGAGAACTAACTGCTTAAAGCTCTTAACAACTCACTATTTAATCTTGTACCAGTACCTCAGATGTCTCCTCTCTAGTCATTGTCAATGTCCTCTCTTTTGCTGTCCTTGAAGGTTAACTCTGTTGTGGCCATGTTGGTACTCAGACTTTTCATTGACTGCATCCAATCCCATTGGTCTTGCTCATTGGGAGGCCACTAAGGGTTGGGAGTCAAACATGTCCACCAGGACCAGATGTACATCCAGAGCAGTTAGGGGAGAATGTCACTTGATCAGTTCAAAAGGAGATGCAGATGTCCTGCAGATAGTTGCAATTAATGAAGTGTTTAGTACCTGGGGAGAGGACAGACTGTTTGAGCAGACCTTTCCTGCTGAGATTCCTATGAAAAAAATCTTAAAAGCTGAAACTTCTCTACCCTTTGTCTTCCCAGACATCCAAGGAAACAAAAGAGGAGAGGTGCTAAAGGTTTATTCAAAGCATTTAAATCACTTCAGACTGTTTCTTCAGTGCAGACTAATTCAAAAAGAAAGACCATTCCTTCCCTTTAAGATTCATGGTTGAATTCTGATATAGAGGACTTTGGTTTAAACTGTGTGTCACCATCTTTACTAAAAGATGGGAATCAGAATAAGAAGATTATATTTCTTCATATTCCCTTGTGGAGAAATTGTCCTTGTTTGACACTATTGGAAGTACGAAGGACTTATTTAAGTGGGAGCATAAGGAGATCTCTCTAAATCAACAGAAGTACTATGACCTTTTGTAAGGTAGAGACCCCCCCCCCCGAAACTTGTGACTAATACCCCCTAGTTATTGTAGCACTTGAGAATACCTTTAATGTAGTCAGAATTTCTCTTGATAGTCAAACCTCCTGTACTTAGGAAATCAGATCAATTGTATAAGGTCCCTCAATCTCATAGGTCCTTTTCTGCAACCCCAGAGCTGTCACTTTAGCAATTTATTTCTCAAAAAACACTGTCTAAACTCTTGGCTGCTTCTAATCCAGTTCCATTTGGCAAGGATGTCTGGACCTTTGACATATTTGGGAAAAGG
Organism: Protopterus annectens; assembly: GCF_019279795.1. NCBI lineage: Eukaryota > Metazoa > Chordata > Ceratodontiformes > Protopteridae > Protopterus > Protopterus annectens. Next base: position 90,751,178 of record NC_056736.1, on the reverse strand, counting down.
GTTTGTACCTCTTCAATCTTCATATTTTGAACTGTAAGTTGTCAGGCTCATATGTCCAAGTTCCTTTTGGCACCGTTTGCTGTCATAAAAAAAGGTTATTGATGACTTCTATAATTTGGAATCTAAATCCTCTTTGCTTTTTTACTTCTCTCAGTCACTCAAGTTACCTAACATTCCTTGAGGTGATCATAGGGCTGCAGCAACTGGATTTAGTCATGCATAGATTTGTATGTTTATAGACCCAAAATGTGCCTGTCCATGTCAAATCTGAAATTCTTAATGCTCCTCTGGATAAACAGGTTTTGTTTCTTGTTTCAATTGCAGTTGTTCTAATGAGATTTGAAGAAAGGGGAAACTGCTTTAAGGGGTAACGCAAATGTCTTGGTCTCCTACATCACAACATAGCAGAATTAGATTATACATGAAGAAAAGTCAGTGGTTTCTCAAATCTGTTTAGACCCAGCACCAGCACCAGCACCCTGTACGTTTCCAAATTTGTGTACTGAATTTTGTCAGAAAAGAACTTAACTGGTGGGATAGACCAGCTGAGCCTGAATCCCAATCTTCCTCTCAGCCCCTTCCCAGTCTGTATAACTATAGATGCTTCAGAACTTGCCTGGGGGATGTGTGCAAGGGAGTCAAAATACAAGGGCTTTGGGACCATCATTTCAAGAGGAAATGTATAAACATCAAAGATATTATGACATTGGTATATGCCTTAAAATTTCTGAACCATTTGTGTACTCCAGTACCTGCTATGATAATCACAGACAATACTACTGTCATGAGGTATGTAAAGAACAAAAGGTAACCAGGACATACCCCCCCACCCGTCTGAGAACTTGCAGAACAGCACAACCTATCCCTGTGGGCTACTTACATACTGTCGGATCAGAATATTGCTGCAGACTCTATTTTAGGAGAACCAAGACAGACCCCCAGGAATGGATTTTACACACAGGGGTCTTCAAAGACAACATCCACCTATGGGGAACTCCCCTATAGATCCGTTTGTTTCCATTCATAAAATGGAAATGCAGAAAGGAGAGGAAGACGTGTCTTTTCCTTCCTATTGATGTGAATGTTCCTTTATTCCCTCCTTTCTTCTGATAATCAGTTTTTTAAAGATCCAAAATGAGTCTCCAAAGGTAATAGTAGTGACTCCCTTTTGATCCAGACTACAGTGGCTCTCCCTGTTCATGAAAATGTTCAAGGCCAGTTTATACAAACTTCCCTGCATGGGTGGACTTTATTACACAGGACAAATGAGTCTCTGATTCTTCCCAACCTAGAAATTCTTCATCTGGTAGCTTTGATGATAGAATTTTAATTCCTCTCAGGCACCTATTTTCAAAGAATGTGCTACATATTTTAAAGGAGGGTAAGTGCTACTAGAAAATTGTTTTGGCCAAATGGAAGTGATTTTGTAGCTAGTACCTTAAACAGAACCATGGCCCTTTAAAGGCAGGAGTTCCTTTGGGTCTCCAATATGTGTGTGAACTGCTAAAATCTGGCCTTTCTTATTCATCTTTCAAGATTCATCTTTCAGCCATTTCTGCCCAAATTATCCCTTCTTTATCTCAAGTAAAGCAGTTTTAAAAGAGAAAGTACACATTCATCCAGCTAGAAAACAGGTGACTCATTCTTGAGATTTTAATTTTGTGCTAGAAAAAGCTTACATTATTCCTTTTCAAACCAGCTCATAAAGCTGATTTGAAATTCCTGATATAGAAAACAGTTTTGCCTATTGCCCTGCCTTTCAGCTAAGAGAGTATTTGAGTTGCAAGCTGTTGTAGTAATTCAACATTACCTTTCTGTTTTATAAGGATAGGGTATCCTTAAGAACAAATCATTTTTTTCATGCCAAAATATGTATCAGCTTATTCAAGTATCTGTCTTCTTTCCTGAGCGAAAAATAGTGAAGAAAAAATATTGCATACTGTAAATGTCCACAGGCAACTTGAATACTATATTGACAAGACAAAACAAAATACTTAGTTTCGGTCAGGTGATTATTGTCTATGAAGGTAATAAGAAAGGATAAACAGTGTCAAATTAGATTCTTTCCAGATGGGTGCACCATACCCTCCAATTTTGCTATTGTCATCATGGAAATATCGTTTCCATCAAAGACAAACCCCTTCCTACCAGGGCTATGGCTTCTTGTAGAGCTTTTTTCAAAGTGGGGGGGGGGGGGGGCTGTAGAAATATTTTAGAGGTGGCAGCTTGGTCATCTGTACATGCTTTCACTTAGCATTATAAAATTGACTCCTCTTCCATATGAAGAGCAGGTTTTGCTAGGACTATTCTCCAGAGGTTCTCTGACTCTAGCCCTTCCTCCTCCTCCTCCTCCCTCCTGACTGACTAAACTTTGGCAATCATCCCATATGTATTAAGCTAGTGCAACAGTGGTGTAATGATGAATATAGTACAGTTGTAAACTTACCGTAAAGTAGAGATTCAAACAAATTACTCCTGCTGTATTAATACCCTCCTTGCTATCCCTTTCTGCTCCTTCTAGTGGATTTTTTGTTATTATTAGAGCTCATTCTACTACCTGACCCACCAGGACTGGGTTCCACTTATCCATGCCCTTTTTCCACCTTTCTCTTAGCGTATAACCTGATATTCTAGGGCTGTGGCCTTAGTGTGGGGTGCAAGAATGTTCTGAATTTTAGGGCCTGTATGTCTACTTGTATGCCAGCATACTCTTGTTCATCCTGGAACGTATGGGCATGTGTAAGCTACCCTAAAGCTTTAAGTACTGTATGAATGTCTGAACCTTCTAGGATGCATAACCTATATCTTAGGCTTCTGTAACCTTGAACTATTTGAACATCCAGTATTATGGTAAGTTTACTTACACTGCATTACTTTACTGGGCTTGCCAGTACTTTTACTTGTTTGAAGAGTTTTTTGGATGATTGAAAGTGTGACTTTGATTTTGGATGATGGTGTCATTTTTTCCTCAGATACTCTTTCTGGCTAGGTTGTGAAGCATGGTGAGCTTGTGTCTGGATTTCCTAAGTTTGTTCCCCTTGCTGGCAGGCTTCTGGATTTTGTCTCTTATGTTTTAATAAAGCTTTTAGTTCTTTGATCATCCACCAGTTTTGAGTTACTCTGTGGAAGTATGTTTTGTAGAGCAAGTAGTGTTGGCATTCAGGATATTAACTGCCCATTTTGGATCTTGACATTAAAATATTTGATTCCAGTCCACCCATGAGAAAATGTCAATTTCTCAGTTTCTGGCAGTTTTTTTTTTTTTTTTTGGGGGGGGGGGGCAATTTAGCATTACTGATTTCAAATGTGATGAACCAGTGATCATTCAGTGGGTGGAAAATATAGTGACTGAGAAGCTTTTATGTAGGGTGTTGAACACAATGGATGGTGGCTTGATCTGATGTGCGGTTAACTAGGTTCAGATGTCAGTTGGTGTAAGACAGTGCAGTCTAGCAGTTCATCAAAGTTGTGGTTTGCCTTAAGAGGATAAATGGTAAATCACAAGGGGTGAGTATGTGATTAGCTTGCTAGAGAGTGAGATTGTTCAGTTGTGAAATTAGCTGCTGGGCCTTGGTGGGGTAGTCATCCAGCAACTAAATGAAATAGAAGAACTTCTTATTTTTTTGCAGCTAGCCACTTAGGATCAAACTCTGACATGGTTGTGGCTTGAGCACATACAGTGGATATAAAAAGTTTACACACCCCTGTCAAAATGCCAGGTTTTTGTGATATAAAAAATGAGACCACAATAAATCATTTCAAAACTTTTCCCACCTTTAATGTGACATATAACCTATACAATTCAATTGGAAAACAAACAAATCTGTTAGGGGAAAAATATAAAAAAAAAACGTACAATAAGCTGATTGCATAAGTGTGCACACCCTTAAACTAATACTTTGAATGCCTTTTGATTTAATTACAGCATTCAGTCTTCTTGGGTACACTCCTGCCATCAATTAAAGAGACTGATTAAATAAAGTTCTGCTGTCCTAGTAGGATTTTCCTGACATTTACTCAGTTGCTTATTACAGCAAAAGCCGTGGTTCGCAGAGAGCTTACAAAGCATCAAGGGGATCTCATTGTTGAAAGGTATCAGTCGGCAGAAGGGTACAAAAAAAATTCCACAGCATTGGATATACCATGAATCACAGTGAAGACAGTCATCAAAAAGTGGAGAAAAATATGGAACATTTGACATTGCAAAGAACTGGATGTCCCTCCAAAATTGATGAAAAGACAAGATGAAAACTGGTCAGGGAGGCTGCCAAGAGACCTACAGCAACACTGAAGGAGCTGCAGGAATTTCTGGCAAGTACTGGTTGTGTACTACGTGACAACAATCTTCCGTATTCTGTATATGTCTGGGCAGTGGGATAGGGTTGCAAGATGGAAGTCTTTTCTTACACAGAAAAACATCCAGGCCCGGCTAAAATTTGCAAAACAATACATAAAGTCTCCCAAACACATGGGAAAATGTGTCATGGTCTAATGAGACCAAGGGTGAACTTTTTGGCCACAATTCCAAAAGGTACGTTTGGTGCTAAAACAACACTTGGCATCACCAAAAGAACACCATCCCCACTGTGAAGCATGGTAGTGGCAGTATCATGCTTTGGGGTTGTCTTTCTTTACCTGAAACTGGGGCTTTAGTCAAGGTGGAAGGAATTATGAACAGTTCCAAATACTAGTCACTTTTGGCCCAAAACCTTCAGGTGTTTGCTAGAAAGCTGAAGATGAAGAAGAATTTCATTTTTCAACACAACAATGACCCCAAGCATACATCCATATCAAAAAAGAATGGCTTCACCAGAATAAGATTTAAGTTTTGGAATGGCCCAGCCAGAGCCCAGACCTAAATCCAGTAGAAAATCTGTGGGGTGACCTGAAGAGGGCTGTGCACAAGAGATGCCCTTGGAATCTGACAATTTTGGAGTGCTTTTGTAAGGAAAAGTGGGCAAATATTGCCAAGTCAAGATGTGCCATGCTGATAGACTCCTACCCAAGAAGACTGAATGCTGTAATTAAGTCAAAAGGTGCTTCAACAAAGTATTAGTTTGAAGGTGTGCACACTTATGCATCCAGCTTATTGTACATTTTTTTATTTTTTCCCTTAACAGATTTGTTTTTCAATTGAATTGTACAGGTTATAGGTCACATTAAAGATTGGGAAAAGTTTTGAAATGATTTATTATGGTCTAATTTTTGTATGTCACAAAAACCTGGCATTTTGACAGGGGTGTGTAATCCTTTTATGTCCACTGTATGCCTAAACCTCAAGTGCAAAAATGTGTCTGTTTTTTTAACAGAAAAGCATTTAATTCATATTTGTGCTTGCAATCTGTCGTTAAAACAGACATTTTTTGTTAATGGCATCTGCTGTAATGCATTTTTAAAACTTCTGCCAGTTGTGAAAGTCCTTTCAAGCACCTCCCAGTGTCCTGCATTAATTGTAATGTGCAGAGAGAGTGAAGTGGCATCATTATGGGTATGTGCTAATTAGGCTTAGTTGTAACATGTAAGTAATTGTAAAGTAAATATTTAATTACTGTACTTTTCCTAATTGAGGTTGATTGTAACCTGTAAAAAAATTGTAAAGTATAATTGGATAATTGCCAAACTGTTTTTATCACCCTTTTAATAATTCTGATTAATTGTAAACTGTAAAGAATTGTTGAGTAATTAGGTAATTTGCAAACTTGGTTAACTGCAAATCAGATTAATAAAATATTTTACAGGTTGCAGTTGTGCCTAACTAGGGCTTACCACCCGTAATGATGCAAATATGTCTTATCTGCATGTTGTAATTAATACAGGGCATTGGGAGGAGCATTAAGAGTTATTAAACTACATTTCAGCAGTAATTTATTTCTTAACAAATGAGTGTATGTGAACACTGTTGTTACAAAAGTGTAAAAAGTTTAAAGATAAACCCTTGCACTTGATCTTATATGCATTGCCTATTTGTACAGGATCACTGAATCTCCTCCTGCTCTGTCATACTCTGTTGTTACTGACATAGTTGTAACCATTCAAGTGGAGGAGTAGTGGTGTGTGTTATTTTTGATTAATGATTATGTAATTGTAGTGCTGTTAGGAAGTACTTATGCAGAGGGGTAGCAATTTGTTCTAGTTTATTTTTAATGCTAATAACCAAAAAATATGTGCAAGTCAAATGTCAGTAAGGATGCAGGCAAGCAGTAGTGGATACCCCAGTAGATGTCCAGTATAGCTGTTTGGAAAAGCTGCTAATACACATATACATGTAACTAACACATGCTATGTCTTGGTCAAGTGAAAAAGATTAAAGGTATATAACAAATAATATACATTTAATTATATGTTATTCATTATTAAAAAGCAATTCAATTCATTATTTGTTAAACACTTTAAATTCAAGACTTCCAGCTGTAAATATAATGACATATATATAAAACCAATCCCCAGAACCCATCAGCTCTTTTTGCCACTTACACAGTTGGGATCACTGGCTTGTCCGACATAATGAAAATGTTCCTGTGTTTTGTGCTTTAACCACTGAAGCCTTGAAACGGTATGTGTGCCCTCCATATGGCCTTATGACACTTTCATAAATATCTGCAGTTCATCCCTGCCAACCAGTGATAGCAGAGTTAAGACATTTCTTGCAGCATTCATTGTCTGAACAATACTGGTACTTCAGAATGTCCAGCTTTGGGCATCAGTGGGAGACTTTTGGATGAAAGCCATGGTCTTTGCTGGAACACCATCAGTAGGTCAAGAGATGGAAGGTAGACCTTAGTCACACCTGTCTGAAGGTAAGTATATTACACAGACAGCTCTGTATTCTCCATTTATCACAACCTTGCCTTTGAGTAATGAGAACTTGATGTCTTCCTTTCACTTGCTTGATTATCCTACCTCCATTCTCTTTGCCAGGTAAAGCGGCCTGACCTCCATCTTGGACAGCATCCTGGAGAGTAGGCACCACACTTTCCTCAGTTTATTGACAAGAACATACCTGCAGCTGGTCTAATTTGGTGGGGTGACTTCCTGAATTACCTAACCTATAATGTGGTCATTGCACTTCCGATCAGATTCTGCAGGTACCCAAGACCTGGTCCAGCAGTATTTGATGAGCCAGGTTGATGAGGGTCCAACAGGTTTTGTCTTACCAAGGTTCGTGGTTTAGTCCGTAGACATCAGAAAATTGTTTGGAATCTAGGTAAAACTATCCACATCGGTGTGGGAACACATCTTTAGGGATTGAGACCTGATACCAGCACTGAGCCCCAGTATAGGTTTCTGTCAAATACCAGTGCTACTTTGGCAGTCACTTCCCCTAGTATTGACTTCCTGTCACTTTATGATAGCCATGCCTGACCTTTCTTCTTCTGTAACAGGTGTACTGTGAAAATCCCTCTCCTCAAATTTCTTTGAGGAATTTCAGTACTCTGACAATTATTTCTATCTTTAAAACAGATTAAGGTAGTGAGTCCTCTTGTCCCGTACAGCTCCCCATATTGACCCACTACATAGCCCTTTCTTTGGAAAACCTTTAGGTTTTCAAAGTCACCTATAGACTGACCTTCAGTTTCCTAGTAGCAGTTCCTTAATAGTGCATCTGGGGCTGAAGGAGCTTCTCTGTCTTTCCACTATGGAATCCCTTGTCAAAGATGCTATATATGCAGCCAGCTCCATGGTGACCTAAATTTGCTTAGTGGATTGGGTGCTTGTAGTGGCTGTCAGGGAGTATGGGAGTGAATATCCACTACCATATTGCCCATCTCAGGGGGTAAGGTGGCTCTGACTTGCCATATGGGTGATACTTAGCAGTTTCACTAGGTGGTCACCTAGCAGAGTTGGTTCTGAGTGCATTTACACTGTGCATTTGAGAAGACATTAGTGAGTGTAGGCACGCTTCCCTACGAGAGGCAGTAGGCTCAGAGGAGATGTGTAGGAGTGGTCCTCTCATATTCTTCAGTGTCAATAAATGTGTAGAGAGTTAGTTGAGGTTCCTGTGCAGGAACAAATGGATGTTCTTTGTGTTTCACTGTTGCAGTCGTCACATTTGGGTTATCTGCCTGCAGGTAGCCCTCAGTCAGCCCAAATGCCAGTCTCTTTGGATTTCTGTGTCGGATGCTGTCACCTCTTCCATGACGACAGGTCGTCAGGGGTATAAAACATGCAGCAGACGCCATTATAGCAGCTTTTCTTGCCATGCGGGAGCCCGAAGCAGAAAAAATTCGCAAGTGCCGGTCGGCCGCTACCTGAAATTTTCGTTTTTCGAGTTTCAAACCTGAAATCTTCTAAAGCTAAGTAACTCGTTGGGATCCTTTTTTCTTGCTCTAACTGTTGTCAGAAAAATTAACAATTCTCTTGCCTGTGGAAAGCAAATACCTCACATAGATTTTCATTCTTACTGCATCATCTGTTTAGGCCCAGACCACGACGTTCCTCGCTGTAGGTTTTGTGCCTTGTTTAATGCCCAAACTATTCGTCAGGCTATCTTTGTCACTAAATTCTTTCGCGCTCGTTCTCTGTTTTCTGAAATGGCTTCCATAAGCCCATCCGACTGTTGATCTTCCGAACAAATGTAAGGGTAAAGACAGAGACAAACCGCATAGGTCCAAAACTGCCGACACTTCCGTTAAGCTAGTCGTCAGTTTGCAGATACTCAGGTGCTTTTGCAGCCCCTGATACCCGCTTCTACAGATTTGCAGGCCTCTGCTGAGACTAGTTCGGAGTCCGGTATGCCGCAAGATGCTTCTTCAACTATGGAATCTGCGGATGTTTCTACCTTGGATGGGTCTGGAGCTGCTGTGCAGGCACCGGCTTCTTGGGGTGTATTCCGACCTTCCGATGTTCGCTTTAAACTGACAGCTTCGTTTTTGACTAAAAATACCAAGTTTCTCAGGCCCAGAGTTTGCACTACGCCTAGAAACCCAAATGACCAAAGCGTGCATGCTCAAGCTATCTTGCACAGAAACAAATGCTTAGAATGGCTGAAGACCTTATTACTTTAATTAGGGGAAGCCAGCCTTCCCCCTCTAAAAGACAAAGAATTGATTTTCCTTTTGATTCTACAGACCATGAGTCCGATGACGCTGACCCCTCTGATTACCAGGACATACCTTTATCTATTTATGAGGATTCAGATGCAGAGGATTCTATTCCCTCCGCCTCCCCCCCAGAGACTTTTCTTTCGGTGAAACCTTGCATACCCTTAGAGAGCATTTCTGCTGGACTACCCACAGTCCAAAAAGAGACTCGGAGAATTTTTAGATTTGCCTCAGCACAGGCATCTAGCTATTCCCCCTGTCCTGGATATTGTAGATGATGTCTTCATGGAATCCCTGATACCTTACCTCCAGCTCCTAGAAAGCCTGACAGCTACTACAGAGTGCCTGACTGTCACAAATTTCTTTTGAAAACCCCACTGGGGATCCAGAGACCATTTCCCAGGGACCTAAAGGTATTAAGGCTTGTTGTGTCTTTCGGCTTTTCCTGGTTAGGGGTCACCACTGCGGAACTCCGGTCTGCTAATGATTGGCAGTAGATTTTTACGTGCCGAGTTGCTGGCCCTGACTCACAACCCTCAACGAAGGTACGCCCATTCATGCATGTCTCCACACAGAAGGCGCTCTAGCTGACACTCGAACAGGACAACGTCTTACTGTGAGGCGACCACGCTACCGCAGCACCACCACCGCCTAAAGGTATTAAGGCTACTACAGCCAAAAACCCTACCCCTTCAGACAGGGATTCTAGGGCTTTAGACAGATGGGATAATAAGGTATATACCTCTGCAACTCTTGCCATCAGGGCTTTAAATTGCCAGTTTCACATGTTGAAGTACCAGCAGCATATTATGGAACTAATTAAACAAAAAATGTTGTTGATTCCTGATTGTGCAGAAAACGAAAATTTACAAAAGTTAATGCATTCTGCAAACCAAGTTGGTAAACATACTTTGCAGTGTGGTTTTGATGCATTAGAAGCATCTTGTAGGGCTGCTGTCACTGAGTCTTTTCTGAGAAGACATGCTTGGCTGAAGGAACAAATCTTGCCAGACCATGTCAAAGCAAAATTACTAGATGCTCCATTAAACCAAGAATGTATGTTTGGGACAAAAGCAGAAGTTGTTCTTAAAAAGATGAAGGAAAAAGCTAAATCTATGCAAACTGTTAAAGATTTCTTACAGGTGTACAGCCACCTAGATTCAGTAGGCATTGGCCTTCAAAAAACTGGTCCTTTCCAGTCCCTCCAAGACTTTCTCAGTCCAAGCCCAGGGGCAGCAGACCACAAAGACTACAGTCTCAGGGTATGCACAGATCTGAACAGTGGAGTGCTCCCAACCAAAAACAGGGAGTGGTAAGCCACCCTCTTATGGAAAAAGTTCACAATGACTTGCCCTGCATCCTTCTCAGCCATGCCCAAATACTTGCACGCGTATGAGGAAAACTCGCCCTGCATGTAAAAAACTGGGAGTATATTACCCTGGACCAATGGGTCTTGAACATCGTATCCCAGGGATACAGATTCTACTTCCACTTACTGCCAACCCCAAGTGGATTACCAGACCTTCCTCCAAATCAGTGGGCAGAGGCCCAAAAGCAAGTACTTTCTCTTCTCAGTATCAGGGCTATTCAACTTGTTCACTCGGAGCAAAGGGGACATGGTTTTTACTCCAGACTGTTCCTGGTGCCCAGAAAAGAGAACTCCTGGCGCCCCATCCTGGATCTGTCAGTTCTCAACACCTTCCTGGTGGTACCAAAATTCAGAATGCTTACAGTCCAACAGCTGCTTCCTATGCTAGCCAAGGACTCCTGGCTGGTCACACTAGACTTAAAAGAAGCTTATCTGCCCCTCCCCATAAGGGAATCTTGCAGGAAATTTCTACGGTTCAGGGCAGGCTCTGTGCACTATCAGTTCTCTGCACTTCCCTTTGGCTTATCTACTGCGCCCAGGGTATTCACAAAGTGCCTGGCTCCAGCCATTGCATACTGCAGGCAGAGAAATATTCAAATTTACCCATACTTGGACGATTGCCTAATTCAGGCAGACAGTCAGGAATTGCTACTTCAGCACCTGACGTTTGTAAAGAGACTCCTAACTTCTTTGGGGTGTACCATCAATGAAAAGAAATCACAGCTGGTACCCAGCCAAAAGATTGTATTCTTCAGAGCAAAACCAACTGGCACAAGATAGAACACTCGAAAAAATGAAAATTAACTGCTGGCCCCAAAAGTATTCCACAAAAACGAAATATTCCACGGTGATAATTTATTACAAGATGGTGAAGTAAGCGCTTTCGTCGTACTCTAATAAGTAAAACTTCATCAGGCAAAAGACCACAATACAACCATTAATTATATACCTTAAGTCACATGGTTTAAATCAATTAAGGAATTAAGACAACTACCATGCCTTATATCAAATTGTAAAGAGCATGAAAGACAACATAAAAGCAAAATAGCACTTTAAAATGCCACATTTAAAAATGTATATTAAAATATATATATAATGTTTTATTAAGAAATGCATATTGAAATATAAAATGTGTAAAAATGTATAACTGTATAAACTGGAACCGCAACCAGTTTTATGTAAATTGCCATGGAAAGCAGTACTAGCTCAAACTACAGACTTACTTTTATTACAACTTTTAGCTTGGACACCCGTATTATACAGCAGATTATAAGTAAAAATTGGAATTTACTAATGTCTGATGTGAACTTAGCCCATATTATTGAACCATTTCCTAGGATCACTTATAGAAAGGGCCCTAACCTTAAAAATTTGATTGAGAGGGTCAAGACCCCAGAGTCAAGAACTGCGGGATATGTACAAGTGCGAGAGCTGCGCCTATTGTAGATGCATCAAAGTAGGTAAAGTGTTTACTATAAGGGGTAAAAAGTTCAGGATTAACAAAAGATTCATCTGTTTATTCAAGGGTGTGGTCTATTTGGCAACTTGCAACCTCTGCCCTTGTTTTTACGTTGGTAAGATGGACCGTAAACTCAAGGACAGAGTGTATGAGCACTTGTACAGCATTAGGAAATTAAAGATGGAAAATGCTTTGGCTAAACATGCTCATGAAAATCCACAGCACAATTTTGCATTTAGTATCATAGACCAGATAGACTACAACCCCAGAGGAGGTCCCTTGAGTTTAATGTTAGAAACTTGCGAACTTGTGTGGCAAATCAAACTGAATACTTATAGTCCATCAGGCTTAAACTATCTGAGTTCTTTAGCCTGTATATTAAAACTTAGAAGCATTCAAAGGTGACCAATATTTTTGCAATACTTGTAAGTAATTGTTTTTGAAATAATTTTAGCTATAGGGGTTATTATTAATTAGTTTGAGCTAGTATTGCTTTCCATGGCAATTTACTTAAAACTGGTAGCGGTTGCAGTTTATACAGTTATATATTTTTATATTTCAATATGCATTTCTTAGTAAAACATTTTATATATATATTAATATACATTTTTAAATGTGGCATTTTAAAGTGCTATTTTGCTTTTATGTTGTCTTTCATGCTCTTTAGAATTTGATACAAGGCATGGTAGTTGTCTTTTAATTCCATAATTGATTTAAACCATGTGACTTGATTAAGGTATATAATTAATGGTTGTATTGTGGTCTTTTGTCTGATGAAGTTTTACTTATTAGAGTAAGACGAAAGCGCTTACTTCACTGTCTTGTAATAAATTATCACCCTGTGGAATATTTAGTTTTTGTGGAATACTTTTGGGGCCAGCAGTTAATTTTTATTCCTGGGAGCAAGCTTGGACACAACTTCCCAGATGGCATTCCTCACTCCAGAAAAGCAGGTTCATTTGACAAATTACTTCAACCTACTGGCCACTGAAACCCAGCTAACTGCAAGAAAAATATTGCAAGCACTAGGGTTCATGGCCTCATGCATTCTCCTAATTCCATATGCAAGACTGCATATGAGGAAACTTCAGTGGTACTTAACTCTCTGGTGTCAACATTTTCAGGACCTGGAAACAGTGATTCCTATCATTCCTTGCCTAAGGGCAGAGTTCCTTTGGTGGGCAGAGGCTTGTAACCACAACAAGGGACTCCCTTTCACTCAACCCCCCCCCCCCCTGCTGCCCAAACCCTGACAACTGCCACATCAGGCTATGCATGGGGGGCTCGCATGGCAGGCAAATGCATTCAAGGCAAGTGGAGCCCAAGACAAATTCACCTGTATATCAATCAAAAAGAAATGTTAGCTGTACAGAATGCACTGACAGCCTTCAAATACCTTATCCTTCCAGGACAACTCTTAATAAAGACAGACAACACCACAGTTATGTGGTATATAAAGAAGCGGGGGGGGGGGACTCATTCCTACCCACGGCTCTGTGGAACGCAGCCTTGAGCAATCAGGTGCACCTGCAAGCTCAGTTCCTGCCAGGCAAACAAAATTCACTGGCAAATGACTTAAGCAGAAATCTATTGGACCCACACGAGTGGAAACTGGAACCCAACTCATTTAAACTTCTAATCCAGAGTTGGGAGACACCAGAGGTGAACATCTTTGCTTCCCCCCCAAAACCATCAACTGAGCAAATTCTGCACCAGAACTCCCCACAGCTAAGCATGGAAAGTGGATGCCCTATCCTTTACATGGGAACACCTCACAATCTATGCCTTTCACCTCTGCCCTTCCTCTTAAAAGTACTACTCAAGATCAAACAGGACAGGCCAAGGACAATCCTTATTGCACCAGGTTGGTCACGCCAGCACTGGTACCCACTCTTACGCAGTCTGACAGCAGTGCTTCCCTGGCACCTACATCAGACCCCCTCTCTGCTGTCCCAGCAGGAGGGACAGATTTTGCATTCTCGGCTGCATACCCTGAACCTGGCAGCCTGGCTTATTCCCTGAATACATCACCAGCAGCCCTCAGCAAACGGGTGCTGGATGTCATCCTTGAGGCCAGGAGGCTTAGTACTAGGAAATCCTATTCAGAAAAGTGGAAAGATGCTGTTCTTGGAGCCAGTCTCAGGGAAAGGACACAGCCGTGCCCACCTTACCTCAAATCCTAGATTATCTAGCAGAGCTGCTCCACAAAGGCCTTCCTTCTCATCGATTAAGATTCATGCCTGTGCCATCTCAGCTCACTACAATACTGAGTCACCCCTCTTCTCTCACCCTGTGATCAAACAGTTCTTGAGAGGAGCTAACAATTTGAGACCCCCAAGGAGAGCTCCCACTCCTGCCTGGGACCTTAACTTTGTACTAGAGAAGCTCATGCTTCCACCGTTTGAGCCTGCTGCTATAGCAGAGTTAAAATTCCTCTCTTGGAAAACAGCTTTATTTGTAGCCATCACTTCAGCTAGAAGAATGCCTGAGTTACTAGCTCTTATGGCAGTGGAACCCTTCTTTATCTTCCATGCGGACAGGGTTTCCCTCTGGACCAATGCATCATTTACGCCCAAGGTGGTATCCAGTGTGGCTTTAAACCAATCCATCGATTTACCAACCTTATTTCCTAATTCTCAGAATAAAGGGGAAAGGATCCTGCACTCCTTGGACGTGCACAGACAGCTTAGGTTCTACCTTGACAGGACTAAACCTTTCAGAAAATCTGACCAGCTACTAGTCAGTTTTGCTACAGGGCAGAGGGCAAGGCCATTTCAAAGCAAACCATTTCCAAATGGATAGCACACTGCATCCATTTCTGCTACAAACACCATGGAAAACCTACCCCACAGGGGATCAGAACTCATTCCACTAAGGCTACCTCAACCTCTACAGCATTTCTCAGGGGAATCCCTACCAGAGACATCCTGGAAGCTGCAGCCTGTAGTTCTGTACACACCTTTACCAAGCATTACCACTTATCTATCTTCTCTAAATCCAGAGCTGGATTTGCCACAGTAGTCTTACAAGGCCTGCTAGCCAGACCTAATACTACTTGACTGCCTCCACCCTTCCTCAGCTTTTGGAATCAACCCACATGTGATGACTGCAACAGTGAAACACGAAGAACATAGTACAGTTGTGTACACTTACCATAAATGTAGATGTTCGAGTGTATTCACTGTTGCAGTTCTGGTTACACTCCCTCCAGCCCCCTGACTTTCCTATGCTTTCTACCTGTCCTCTTTTTTGGCCATATCTTATGGCAGTGGTATTTACTTTTTACTGGAGGTGTTCCACACCATGTAATTGCTTCCTATTTTGGGGGCTCCTGACATCTTGGGCAAGAAAACCTGATGTAATGGCATTGGCTGCATGTTTTATACCCCTGACGACCTGATGTCATGGAAGAGGCAACAGCAATCTGATGCAGAAATCCCAAGACTCTGGTATTTGGGCCGACTGAGGGCTACCTGCAGGCAGATAACCCAAGTGGGATGACTGCAACAGTGAATACACTCGAACATCTACATTTATGGTAAGTGTACACAACTGTACTTTCCATAGAGCTCTTGCCTTGTCCAAGAATATGCAAAATGCCTAGCTCCTGAAGATAGAGGAGCCACTGAGCAAGGTTCCGGAAAAAGCAACAAAAAAAAAAAGAAAAAAAGTGGTGGGTGCCATCTACCCAGCATAGAAACACCTAAGATTACATTATATTACCAAGAAAGAGCATGCTCTGTGCATGCCTCCAGCAGAAAGGTTCATGGTCTTAACTTATTCAGACAGACTTGTACATAATTGGTTAAATGTCCTTCCATATCACTGTTGCAGTATTCTTCACCTAAGGGATCTCCTGCCAAGGGCAGCCCAACATCCGGTCAGTATACCAAAGCCTACAGCTCCTGTAGGTGACGTACATCACATGTATGCTTCTCACACGCAGCACATGGGGCATAAAGGTTACTCACTGATGCAAATCCTCAGAACTACTTTGCCGCCACTCTGAATGCTGTTATCATATGTTGGTCTGACTGCCCATCTGCTGTGCTGGTTAACAAACTGTTTTTCAGGTAAGTGCACACTGGAGTTTCTTTTCTTTTTTCTATTGTATGGTACTGTGTTTATGTTATCCAGAAAGGGAAAATGTCAGTGTGGGACACAACTGGTGTCTTTTTTGCTTGGGTACTTTCCATGATCATACTCTGTGCTCTGTCTGCCAGGTGTTTGCATCTAAGACCCTGTGTAGTTGCCTCTCCTTGTCTATATATCTTGTGAACCAGTTACTTAAACTGTTGGCTCAGGCAGCCAAAAAGTTATGCCCAATCCATTTGTTATTCAGCTGCCCCCAGATGTCTCTCTAGAGGCTAGTGAAAGCCATAAAGACCGTCAACTGCTTGCTTTGGATTCCTCTGCTATGACCACATCAGAGGCCGAGATGGATCCAAAGTCTCACATGTCCTCTGAGGTTTTTCCAATGCCTGCACCACTTTGAGAGGGAATGTTGGCTGATAATATCTGAGGGACTGAGGGAGAGTTCTCAGATTTTAATTGAGGGAGGAAATTCCTACCACCATTATTGAGTCTTGTCAAGGGTTTGACCTCCCAAGGGGCTTTCAGGCAGATGCCCCACAGAAAAAGAAACTGAAAACTAAGCATATTTCCTCTGTTAAAGATCCCCAGTATGAATGGCAGGATTTCACTCATGGTTTGTTTAATGTTTTAATGGCCTTGAAGCCTCCTCAAAGGGTGCCTTTTTGTGCTCCCCACGGTCTTTCACTCCTGTTAAGGCGCCTAGGGAAATGGATTCCTCAGATGACGGTTTGGATTCTGAGGAAGAATCCTACGCTTATTCTTCTCCATTTCCTTCCCCCTGAATTACAGTTCGGAGGAAGAGGATTCCTTGAGTCCAGACTCCCCATTAGAAGATTTGCTGTTTGGGGATACTATTGCCCGCATAATGGACTTCTCCCTGGTCTCTGACATTCAAAACAGGTACTATGAGCTTTTACAAATGTCTCCAAACCAACTGCTGTCCCTCCTGTTCTGACTGCAATTTTAGGTACTTATTCTGTAGCCTGTGTAGCTCATGACTCTGTCTCTTGCACCAAATATGCCTGATACACTCTACAGTGTGCCTGAGGACTGCACAAGTGCCCTTCTGCTGATCCTTCAGTGGTTTCATTTCTTCTGACAAACCCTCTAAGCTGTTGCCATCTAATAAGCTCCTTTCTTCTGATAAGGATAGTCGAGTTATGGAAAGATTGGGCAAGAAAGTTTATACTACTGCCACCTTGTCCTTTAGGGCCATTAAATACCAGACACATGTGACGAGGTATGTTTTGGTCCTCCTTTCCCAGGTTTCTAAGGTGGTACCTGACCTTCTTGACTCTGAAGGGAAGACTTCTGCCATTTCCCTGTTAGGATCTACTTTTCAAGTTGCCTGTTACTCAGTAAAATACAGCTGTGATACAGCTAATGTCTCTTCAGGGCTGCTGCCTTTGCTTCAGTGATGAGGCATTATTCCTGGCTACATCTTCGGGCTTTGCCTAATGATATCAAGGCCAAGCTTTTGGATGCACCTCTGGATAACAAAAGTCTTTTTTGGAATGGTGCTGCTGACTTAAGTCTCTCCAGGATAAGGGTAAGACCTAGCAAGAACTTAAGTATATATACGTCTCCCCTACCCCCAAGTTTCAGAGGAACTATCCTTCCAAGTCTGCCTTTATTCATAGACAGACTCATCCCCCCTCCTAAGGGCACAAAGGTTTCTAAGTGTGTTCCTCCTGTTAAGTCTTACTCGGACTCCTTTCTCCCCAAAAGTTTCTTTTAAGGATAAGCTTGGTTTTATTTTATGTTTGACCTTCCCTTCGCCAGGTGTTCTTATCTTTCCATCTGTCCTTGTCCCTTCCAAATTGGCATTGAATCACCTCAGACTCTTAGGTTCTGTCGATTATCCATCCGGAATATTTCATAGTTTGGAAGTTCCTTCCTCCATTTTCAGGCATTCTTCAAATCCCTTGAGATCAGCTTCCTCGTTTTCCAGAGGTTCTGCAATCTCTTGGATCAGGGCACCATTCACCTCATTTGTCCCTCTTAGATGAGCAAGGGGTTTTACTCCAGAATGTCTTTGGTTGCCCAGAAGGAGGATACATGGAGACCAATTCTGGATCTTTCTCTGCTCAGCACCTTTCTCAAGATACTTTCTTTTTGGATGTTGTCCCTTCAGTTCTGGTTTCCTCTTCTGCTTCCCTGGGCCTTTCTGGTGTCTCTGGATCTGAAGGATGCATACCTTTACATCCCCATTCATCCTCTGTTGAAGAAATGTTTACATTTCACTGTTGCTTCCTTGCATTTTCAGTTCTCTGCCTTGCCAATGTCATTTTGTTTTTTCCAGGCTTCGAGGTATACAGATTTTTCCCTAGCTAGATGGTCTGATTATTCAAGCTCCTTTTCCCAGCAGTCTGTTATAAGATCTCCAGTTTACCACCTGTCTTTTACACAGTATGGGGTTCAACATAAACCTTTTCCCAGCAGTCTAGTATAAGATCTCCAGTTTACCACTTGTCTTTTACACAGTATGGGGTTCAACATAAACCTCCAGAAATCAGTTTTCTTTGCTTCCCAGGATAATTTTTCTTGGATGCAGGCTTCGGACCATTCTCATACTGGCATCTCTTCTTGCCCCCAAGGTTCTGTCCCTGGCAACCTTTTTCCATTCTCTCCTTCATCTGTCCTCTGTCATGGCAAGGGAATTTCTCAGGGTTCTGGGATTTATGGCCTCCACCATTTCCATGCTCCCTCTTGCCAAGCTCCATATGAGAAATTTCCAGTGGTTTCGCAAAATGGTGTGACTGCAACATTGCCACCCCCTGGAGTTCCCTGTACCTTTTTCTTTCTTGTCTCAAGCTTGAGCTTCAGTGGTGGATTCATTAACTCACTAAATCCAGTTTTTTTTAGGGTCTAATTCATGCTTGAGAACTTTTCATGGATGGCTCAGACATGGGGCCCAAGCCTGTTGTGGCCCCCTAAAGGTCCAGGTCAGATCATATCATATCAATATAAGAGGTAAGGCCTCTGCTTTTAGCTCTGCAAGCTTTTTATATCTTCTTTCTTCCAGAGGCTCAAAGTCTTCAACAATACCTGTGGATGGGAGATCGTAGGTTTACCCCGGGAATCATCTCTGTCTCACTGCTGGACAGAGGCACAACAAACTAATGGGCACAGTATTTTTTCATATAAGGGGTGGCGTAAGCCACAAAAATTTGGGCTAGGCTTATAAATGCCTTAGGGCAGATAGCCTAGTATAAACCTATGAACCTATGAACCACAGGGCACAAGGTCCTATCTCCTTTGCAGACTGCCTGGGATCTAGCCATACAGTATCAAGTGACTCTTCAGGTAGCTCACATTCCTTAAGAGCACAGTCTAGTGGAAGACTCTTTGAGCAGGTCCAAAACACAAGCTCACAAATGGATGCTTCAGAGAGATGTATTCCTGGACATTGTCCATTGGTGGGGTATTCCACAGGTGCATCCCTTTGCCTTTCCTCTGAACAGACAACAATTTCTATTCTGTTCCAGTGTCCTAAGTCCTCTGACTTGGATAGTGGACACCCTGTCTTTTCCTTGGAAGGGGATGTTTCTGTATGCTTTCCATGCCCTTCCTCTGTTATGAGTTCTGCACAAGATCAGGCTGACTGTCCCAAAATCTTGCTGGTGACTACCTTTTGAGCAAGACAGCATTGGTTCCAACTTCTGCCTCACTTGGCCAGGGGCAGTTACCACAAGTTTTCTCACTGGATAGACCTCACACAAGACAAGGGGTCTCCTGTCCACCCTTACCTGTCCACTCTTCAACTGACACTGTGGGCGATAGGATTTTGATCCGTTTTAGGCACCTTTTTTTCTGAGTACGTGCTGTGTGTTGTGCAGGAGGCCAGGAAACTCACTATCAGAAAATCTTGTGTGTCCAAATGGGAAAGTTTTTCTGCTTGGGCCTCTCGCCATCTGAATTCCCTGTCTGTGGAGGTTCCTCTGGTTCTCTCTTATTTGTGTGAGCTGCTCCATGCTGAGTTGGCATGTACTTCATTTAAAGCTTAGCCTATCAGCAGTCTCTGCTTATCTACACTTGACTCCTCCTCTGACCTCTGGTTTTGAGGTCAAACAATTTCTTAAAGGTGTCCTCCATATCAGGTCTCCCAGGAGGCCCGTTCTGCTTTCCTGGAACCTCAGTTTTGTTCTTGAAAAATTGACTTTGGCTGCCTTTGAACATAGTGCTTCAGTTTCCATATTGTACTTTGAAGACTGCTCTTCTTTCGACTCCTCATTTCAGCCAAGAGAGTGTTTGAACTTTAGACTTTCATGGCTGTTCCTCTTTTCTTAGTTTTCCAAAGAGACATGGTGTCTCTTCGTAGTAACCCTTCTTCTTGTACCCAAGGTAGTCAATTAGTTGTTTTTTAATCAGTCTATTTATTTGCCTTCTGTTTTTCTGTCTCCACAGTCCACAAGTGAGAGAAGGTTCTTCACTTCTTGGATTTTTCATAAACAGCTCAGATATTATTTGGATAAAACTAAAGTTATTCACAAATCTGAGCAGCTTTTTGTTTCCTTTCATCCCAAGTCTGAGTTTAGCTGTTTCTAAGCAAACTGTCTTTTCTTGGATTTCTAAAGCCATTTCTTTTGTTATTCTTTTCATTATAAATGTCTTTCCTCATCAGTAAAGGCTCATTCTGCCAAGGCTTTTGCCTTCTCTGGTGTTTTTTTTTTTCAAGGGACTAGATACTAATTCCATCCCTAAGGCTGCTACTTGGTCTTTTGTTCATACCTTCACTAAGCATTGCAAATTGGATGTTATTTCTGGTTCTAGAGCTGGCTTTGCCAGGGATATCCTGCATGGATTTCTGCAGAGCTCTTCAGTGATGTCCTCCTTCCAGGTTGCCTCTTGAGCTTTTATACTCTCCCTTCAGTTACGAATACTGCAACTGTAATATGGAAGGACATAGAAGAATATTTCTGGACAAGCCTACAAAAGACTCCAAGTATGGGAAACCTCCCTTTCCAGTCAGATCAGCCTGACTACTTTGTCACCTCCTCCCACATTGACCCGCCCCCTTCCCATGAATGCTTATCACTTCAGACAGGTGCTTTCTTTCTATTATTCAACAAGGTTACAAAATTAATTGTAAGGAAATTCTAGTACTTCAGAGGTATTCCACCACCTCCTGCTAACCAGGTATACCTTCTACTTCCTGTTCTATATTCCTATACCCTGTAAATGCTCGTGGACCAAGGAGGAACCATGTCCATGCTTTCCTCATCTTAGCTGACCTTAATGTTTTGCTAGTTCCCTTACTCAGGTGTTTCCAGGTCTCCTGGCTTAGAGATAGGTCTGAGGATCCTGCGGTCTTACATTCGCTTATGTACCGGTATGCCCACTGGCTTAAGTCATAAGTCAGATGTAGGGCTGTATGGAAGGATTTAAGCTTTGGTACACCAGATGGACAAGAGATTGCCTCTGCAAGATAATGTAATAGTATTGGAATACTGCAAGAATGACCTGTAGGACATCTACTGATTAAGTTCTTACGTAGCTGTACTTACTTTGAAAAGTAGTTTGTCCAGTTATTCATAAGATGCTTAAAATTTATTTAGTTATGAAGTGTATGTAGAAGTTTAATATTTTATTGCTGATCTTGACACTGTAAGGTAACAGCTTATAAAGTTATCATTATTTGTAAAGATGGCATGTTGTAGTTGTATATTTAGATTATTCTCTGTATTCTAGCATTTAGATGATTATTATTTTTTTTTTAAAGCATATTATAAAGAATCTATGATCAGATCCACTGGGCCTGCACTGATGGGTTGAGGAGTATCTCTTTATTCGCAGTATTCATTTAGGATCCTTGTACCAAGCACAGAGATAACTGTGTCTTCCAAATGTAGACAAGCCTCAAAGTTCACTCCTTTATTTATTTATTTATTTTTTTACTTAAGCTCTTGGCTTTGATTAATGCCACCCTCACCTCTGTATCTTTAGTCCCATTTAACAAATACTACAAGGATATACTATACCTTGTTTATCACTTGTTTTTCTTTGGAGGGATAGATGCAGTCAGTCAGGTCCAAAGCAGCTTGCCAAGTTATACATCTTATCCTAAACTACAGGAGTGTAGTTAAGGATATATAACTTTTATTTATAGGAGTAATATTGCACCTCCCAAGGCTCACGTAATATTGTTTTCATGAGTGATTCTTTGTTTCCTATGACAGCGTTAAAACGGTCTCCACTGTAGACATTTGTGAAGCAGCCACTTTGTCATTAGTTCATACTTTAAATATGCATTATTGCTTCAACTATGGGTCCTGGAGCCTGATATGTTTTAGTCCTTTGATGTTCCTGGAATCATTCTTCTCAATGATCTTTTATTTTAATGCTTCTCCTTACCCAGCCTGCTTAGCCCTCTGACCATTTTCCTTGTAACCTTGTTGACTCCCCCTACCGACATCCTCCAGTTGTTCCTTAAGAGGCTACTCCTGACATAACCATATCACCAAAGTGTTCCCCTGATTTTTCAGTTTGTACGTCTTGCACTACTCTTTAGTAGTACTCCGCGAGCAAGGGGTGTGACTGGGAGATGGTGGTAGCAGCACTAGGAGCCATCACATATGCAGAACTAATCAGAAAGTATAGCTTTAGGGTTGGTGTGTGCATTGACAATGCAGTGTCCTTTACTCCCTCATGTATGTTACCAGAGGTTGCATAGACAGTGACCCTCCACAGACCTGTCCCCAGGATAGGAGAAGTGAGCTGGCTGCCAGCCACTTCATCCTGTCCCCCACCCCTTCCAGGCCAGACGTAGCAGCAATCCATGTCCATTCATGTACTCTGGGGCCTGGCAGCACCTGAACAGTCTCCTATTGGCAGTTCAGTTCCATCCTCCCAAAAGGTTATATAGTATTACTCTCTTTCTTTCTAGCTGGTCACCCCTGTAAAGAACTCTTCATCTCAGGCATAACTCTGCAGTAAACACTTAGTATGCTTCTGCTGCTCCCCAGGCTTTGGTGGCACCTCCATCACCTACTGTTGGAGTTCCTGTAAGTTGGTCAGGTACATTTTTGTATGTCATTGTATGCTTATTTGTATCTTACAGATTATGCTTGCTCTTTAGGCAGGGGGCAGACTGGTGGGCACTGAGTCTAGACTTGCATCTCTGCCTAAGCTTGGGATTACAGGAGTGGAAATCCCAACATTTTGCCTAGTGAGGAAGGGGTTTCTTTACATATTAGCTGGTATGGTAATTACTTGCCTGTTTCATTTATGTTCTTATGTAGTTAAAAATTGTGCTCAAGTACTTTTATTGCTTTAAAAGTGATTTTCTTTGGCATGTATTTTTTTTTATTTTAACTGCATTAAAAGTACTTCAGTACTGGTCCCTAAATGTAGATTGTTAGATTGTGTGATGCTTCTACTCCATTGGAGTGTGGGTAATTATGTTGACTAAATTTCATTTTGTGTTGCTTAATTTGTTTTCTTATTTCCTTGTTATTTGGTTCAGAACAAGGAATACATTTTACTAACATTTGTGATAACAGTGGTGCTTTCAGATATTAGTTTGTGAGTATTCTTGAGGTATATCCTAATAATCTGAACTATCCTCAAAGAAAAAGAAGCTACTTATCAGTATCTTGGAGCTCTGTTGCAACAAGATGAAGATTGGAGACTTTATCAAGACCTTGATAAAGTCTCCAATCTTCATCTCGTTGCAACCGAGGCTGTTTGTTTTGGATTGTGGTTTGTTTTTTGGCTTTTAAAAGTTTGAAATATCTTGGAGCTGTCATTGGTGGTTCTTGCTGTTTGTTCCTTAAGGCTGACCTAAAGTCTGATATTTTATTAGGTTAGGCAGTCACTTGGTTTTAATACTAAAATAAAAGAGGAGGAGGACATGGTGTTTTTCTCCTTCTCAGGGATGGACTATATGCTTTAAAATAGATCTGTTTTATGGATTTATGGCTAAACAACAAAACTTTTTTGCAGTAAAACATCTCTCACTCACTGTCATCTGTAATAAAGAACAGCAAAACAGCATTTTTTGCAAGGGTTGCAAGCAGCCGTACGCACTCTACACCCCTGCATTGTTAAGTATACTAACTTGCAGATCACACAACCTTGGGGTCAGAGAGAGAAATGTCCTTACCCTCACAATCTTGAGAGCAGAGAAAAACTTCCTTACCTCCACTGTCCTATGATCTTGTTCATTTAAATAGCATTCAAACTCCCTGCACTACCCATTTAAGGAAGTTTTCTCCTGCACCCTCTTACTTGTGTTGCAGGGCTTAATAACAGTAGGAGGTTAACGAAAGTTACTTGGTCAAAGATGCACATTGATTAAGCACACATGAACTAGACTCCTTATTGCAAACCCATGCATGAGCAAACATTCACACTAAACTAACCCAGCATTCAGTTTACAACATGGAACATTAATTATATCCTTACTGTGATCACTGTTGCAGTACTACTGATAAGTGAGATATCCCACCAGGGATAGCCATATGTTTTGCCTGGATCCCAAAGCGTAGGCATTTTCCTGTCTTGCCATATGTCCAGTATATGACTAAAGCTCACCAAGGCAATGTGGTAAATAAGGGATGTATCAGCACAAAGTACCTCAGAACTTTCTCACCACTGAGCCCAAACACCAAACCTGCTTTTCTCTGTGTGTTTTACATGCTCTTGTTGCCAGTTATCTCTGCCTACAGCAGGCAAGTATTGGAGAAACTTCCTCTTGTTTTTTTTTTTTTTCCTGATCCTTGAGCTTTTGCTAGATAGATTTGTCATGGCTTGTATGAACCCTGAATCTCAACTTCCTGTCTTCAAGAAGCCTGACAGAAAAGTTCCCAAGTCCCAAAAACTTTTGTATGAAAACTTTTTTGTCTTACCATGCTGTTAGCAGAATCTGAGAAGCCTAGCAAACTCCTGCTTTCTTTCAATATCATCTCTAATGATAAAATAGTAGGGCATTTAGCAAGTGTGGAGGGAAAAAATAGTTTACATATTCTCTTCCTTGGCTTTTTGTGCTCATAAGTCAAATTTGACCAGGTATTTTTTTTGTCTTTGTTGGGGGACTTGGTAAACTTTTGTCTGATATGCCTGATTCTGAATTAGTCTTCTGCTGTTAAGTTATTGAATTCTGCTCCACAAGTAGCTAAACATTCTTTAACAGCAGCTGAGTACAGCTGATGCTTACTCCAGAGCAACTACTGCTTGTGTGGTTTTGAGGAGATTGTCATGGCTTTGCCTGCAAATTCTCCATGAGGATGTTAAATTAAAAATCCTGGACACACCTCTGGATAGAGAAAGTCTCTTCAGATCTGCTACTGCTAACATTTTCAAGAACCTTCAGGAAAGCGGCAAGATTGTGCATGATTTTAAACAAATCTTTTTCTCTCTCTCTCTTGTTGCCAAGCTTCAAAGAAACTTCCCTTCTAAAGCTGATCCCTTTTTTCATAAAGAACAAAAGGGTAAAAAGATATTTAAAAAATGAGAGACCTCAAGACAAACCCAAGGAGGAATTTAATGTGTCTAAACCCCCTATTTTCTGACAAACCAGCCTCCTGATGAATGTCAGCCCTTCCTTCTAGCCCCTTTATCAAAGAGACCTTCCCTGTCTTTCCCACTGTGGGAATCCATCACTAAAGACCACTGGATTCTTTCAGTAATTCAGGGTGTCATGGCTTTCTCTTCCTCACAGGTTAGGCATTTCTCCACTTCAGTCAAGCTTAACTCTGATTACTTAAGTCCTACAGGAGATGTTTCTCCAGTGTACAATAGAATTGGTCCCCATCTCCAGAAAAAGACATGGTTTTACTTAGGGGCTTTTCATGGCTGTCAAGCAATAGGAAAAATGGAGACTTGTTCCAGATTTGTCCCTTCTCAGCTTCCATCTTAGAGTTCCAAACGTTAAAATGCTTACTCTGCAGTCCCTGCTTCACGTGATTCCCCTCAAGATTTTATGGCAGTGTTGGTATAAAGGATGCATATCTTCACATTCAAGTTAAGTTTTGCTTTGTCCTTTGGGCTTTCTGCTGCACCATGGGTTTTCACAAAGTGCCTAGATCCAGTTCCTTTCTGTGGGTGCCAGGGAATACAGAATTTTCCTACTTAGTTGATCTACTCATTCAGGCTCCTACAAGTAAAATACTGTTTTGGACCTCAGCTTTACAAAGAACTTACTTATCTATCAGACGTTCACATTAAATCTCAACAAAATGCAATCTGATTCTCTCTAACATTATCTGGTACTCCTGGATTGCAAACTTAACTCTGTCAATGACTTCCTTTCTCTCTTAGGTCAGGGTTGTTCCTCAAGAGATACTTTCAGTCTTTTTTTTCCCTCTAGATATGACCTCAATAAAAGAAAGAGCTTGAAAACCCAGGGGTTTTAGGGTCTGCACAATACTAATAATTCTTTAAACCAAACTCCATATGAGGAAGATTCAGTGGTATATAAAACAGTGTTGTCATCCTCGGAGCTTCCCAGCTCCTCTTTTCCAATTCATCAAGGAGGAGTTTCTCTGGTGGATCAACAAGATATCACTCAATCCAGTAGTGCCCTTTTTGGTCACCCCCCTCCCATTACCAAGACCTTTACACAGATGCGTCATACCGGGCTCTGGGAGCTTGTTGTTTGGATCTGAATGTCCAGGGTGTATGGTTCAAAAAAAGACATGAAGGGCCACATAAATAAATATGAAGGCAGTGATTCCAGCCCTGCAATTGCTGCATCTTCTCTAGTCTCCAGACCCTCTCTGAAATTTTGCAGGTAATACCACAGTTATGTGGTAAATAAGTAGGAGTGGACAAGGTCGTACTAGCTTTACAGACTCACAGTGACTGCTTGGGACATAGCCATACAACACAACCTGTACTTGCTAGCAGTTTACATTCCCTCTGAGAACAATTCAGTGACAGATAACTTGAGCAGATCTCAGGCAGACCCTCACAAATGGATATTAAAGAGCAAGGTTTTCCTGCAGATTTTACATCATTGGGGTACTCCTCAGATAGATTTCTTTGCATTCAGTCAGAACAGGCATCTCAGGCTGTTTTGTTCCAGAAAGTCTTGTTCAGAAGCTTGGAAAATGTATACCATATCTATTTCTTCTTGGGGGAGATTCCTCTTTTTTTCACTCCCCTTTCTCTGATTCCCAAGTTTCTTCTGAAAGTCAAGAAGGACAGGCCAATACTTTTGGAGGTGACTCACTTGTTGCCCAGACAACTTTGGTTCCCCCTTTTATTCCTTTTGGCCCAGGGCAGTCATCACAATTTATCTCACAGAATGGACTTGCTGACATAGTAAAGGGGCTAATTTATCCAAACCTCCACACTCTGTATCTAATTCTTTTGGTGATCAGATTCTAATTCCTTTTAGGCACCTGTTCTTTGAAGATGTGCTACAGGAGTTACAGGAGGCAAGGGAACTTGCCAAAAGAAGATATTGTGTTTCTAAATGGAAGATATTTTCTTTATGGTGCCACAAGAAGAATCAAGACCCTTATTGGAAGGGTGTACCATTTTTTCTTTTTTTACCTGTGTGAGCTACTATTTTCAGGTGTGTCATATTCTTCCAGTAAAAGCACGATTATCAGCTATTTGTCTGCCTTCCTTTCTTTTGATCTGCCTTTGTCTTCACATATCAAGGTCAAACAGTTTCTAAAAGCAGTCCTTCATTGTCGGATTCTTAGGAAATCCATCCATCATTCTTGGGATCTGAATTGTTTTTTTTAGAAAAGTTGACTTTACATCCATTTGAGCCTACTTCCTCCGCTTCTACAATTTTAAAATTTGGAAGACAGCCCTCCTAATGGCTCTTGCCTCTAACAAAAGGGCTTCTGAACTTACAAGCTGTCCTAGATTCTTCTCCTTTTTGGTTTTCCATAAGGATAAGGTTACCCTTAGAACTAATCCATTCTTCATGTCTAAAGTGGTCAATAAATTGTCCTTAAAACCAGAAAATCAATGTGCCTACTTGTTTCCTTCTCAAAATAGAGGAGAGAGAATATTGCACTCTTTAGATATTTGCAGACAGCTAAGGTTTTGCCTTAATAAGACCAAGTATATTAGAGAGTCAGATCAGCTTTTCATTTCCTTTCAGGACAGAATGTTTGGTCTCCCTGTTTCCAAGCAAACAATTTTCAAATGGATCTTTTCTGCCATTGTCTTTTGCCATACTGTTCATAGTAAATAGCTTCCAGGTTTGTTTAAAGCACAGTCTACCAGAGCTGTATCTTCTTCTGGTGCTTTTTTTTTCAAAGCTCTTGAGTCCAGATCTATTTTAGAAGCTACTACTTGGTCCTGTGTATTTACTTTTACCAAGCATTGTAAGATGCATGCTTTTTCTAGAGCTAGAGATGGATTTGCTAGGTCTGTCTTGCAAGGGATCTTGGATTTCAGCTCATATCCTCCTTACCAGACATTTACAAAGCTTTGGGAATATTCCCACTAATAAGTTGTATTGCAGCATTGATCATAACAAGGACATAGTACAGCTGTGTAAGAACTTACCATAACAGTATATGTCCAGCTGATCACAGTTGATTATTATATGTCACCCTCCTTCCCACTTGTTCTTTCCTATTTTTGTCTTAGACCGAGGTGGTATCCTTTACTTACTTTGTTGCCTTACTGACTTTTGTGTCTAGGGAAAAAAGTACTGAGGTACTTCATGCTCCGTGATCTCTTATGTACCACAGGCATGCTTTGGTCATTTGTCAGACGTACATCATGAGAGGAAGATGCCCAGTCTTTGGTGTCCCTGCCAGTCATACTGCTATCCCTGGTGGATTATCCCACTTCTCAGTAATACTGCAAAGGTGATTAGTTGAGCATCTGTTCTTATGGTAAGTTCTTACACAACTGTTATTTTGGCACTTTTTTCTAGTGGCTGCTCACAACTCATGGGAATTAATGTATTAGTGGAGACCCTAAATTGGACTGCCAGCCCCTGCTGAATCACAAATTGTCAGAAAATTGTACTCAGTGGTTTGAGTGTCATCTACAAGTTATTTTTTGCTGTTAAAGAGAATGCCAGTCTTTAAGCATTCAGCTGTGGTTCTTCCTAAACCTGGAGATAACACTTGTATCTCTGGACCACTGGCTTTTATTCTTCAGTTGATGGCCATGTTTGAGATGACAGACCTGAGGGTATGGCCTGTGGTTTCATTTTTATATCATGGTTTGCCAGCTGAACTAGCCTGGTAACCTTTTCTGGCCATGGGACGTGCTAGAGTCAAACTGTACATAACTTGCATAAATAAAAGGTGATTTCAATCCAGGTAATACTGTCTGTAAATTGTTATATATTTTAGTGAAAATCGTGGTAGTATTTCAAAGTTGGTACAATTCTAGCAGCAGTAAGTTTGAACATGGTACTAAAACAATCCTTTGTAAATGCACAAAGTATAAATGTACGGTTTAACCCCCCCCCCCCCCCCGAAAGAATACATATGTCATTATATGCTGTATACAGACTCGCCTTTGTGTATTGTTTGTATGTATAGTATCATGGAATGTTGGGAAACATTTGAATCTTGATTGTGTTCAATAAGCAATTTTTTTTGTACTATGTTATCAACTGTGATTTCATCACTAATAGCATAGCAGAGTGGTATTATTTTTCTGTATGGTAAAGCCAGTGTGGTGCATATTGTATTGGTTCTAAACCATGTCATTGCACTTTTTCATATTGTACTGACACTGATACCTGTGTGTTGCAGGCTTTTATGATCATGGAGTCTGTGTATATAAGTAAGGATGGTGTGCTGGCTAATCCTCCACGTTATTTTTTTTTAAGCTTCTGCTTACTGAAAATCATGTGTCCCCTCTTCTCCCCCAGCTGGATGTCCATTCATTACCCAGTAGTGAGAACCTTGGAAATCCCAAGATCCTAATGGTCAGGAGTCTTTGAGGGCTGTAATACATGAAGATATTTGAGTTGCTTTTGCCCTCACTGACACACTAGCAAGGAGGAAATTTCAAATGTAGATAGCTAACTCCTTCCCTGGTACATGTGCACTTGTCTCACTGCAAGCACAATATCTGCCCTTTTCTCTATGCATATGTGCTCCTCCATATGTATCAAAGGTTGTGGTCGGTGGTTTGGGAACTATCTTCCCAGATCTCGACATGCGTCTCCCCTCCAGTGGAAGTTATGTCAGCTGAGCAGCATTATGAGCCAGCTAGAATCAGCATTCCTCCCAAGGTAGGACACCGTTCTGCTTACACAGTTAACCTCCCATACTTCTAGTTGAACTGGGATTTTCTGAGCCTTAGTCATGTCTTTATCTTTCAACTCTACCAGCTCAGGATAAAAGATTGTTTTAGTAATGATATTGGTGAGTAGATAAATGCATAAATGTTGTTGGTGTTATTTCCAGAAAGGTAAATGATGACACTGTATTCGATCTTATGGTCTCAACCATTTACAGTTCGAAGTTTTGGAACTTGTGAAATAGATCGATATACATATATACCTGTCTACATATTATATATGTGTGTGTGACTCGTACCTCTCAACTGTCCACATTTTTGGCTCATATTTTTGGGCTGTTCCTCATAAAATTTATGGTTTTCTGGCAAATCACTGGGATGATCTGAGGATTGAAGTCCCTAAATAATGACAGACTTTTGAGTTTGTCTTCAAATCCTTCAGAAAATGTATATGAAAACCAACTGTTACTCTAGCAACTTTCTAAGGTTATAAGAGCAATATTTAAAATATGTCCCTATTTTTGGGCCTTTGTCCCTCCATTTTGTCAGGCTTTGTCCAGATTTCTTGCACTAAGAGGTTGAGGGGTGTGTGTGTGTATGTGTACTTTCAAGCTTTTGGATCTGGTGCCGAGGCTGATTCCCATACCCATAATCCCTGGTGTTAACTGAAATACCTCAGCTTTCATTTGCTCCAACAAGTGTAGGACGACAGATCTGTTGGTGCTTAGGAGATGAGTTTTAAAAATCTTCATATTTTTTCTACACTTTTGCTTTTTATAGAGCTTTGATATATTTCTAGTGCAATAGTTTTTCTTTCTATACCTTACTCCTCCCCGAAACCTTTTGTCTCATTCTTCATCTTGAATATGGATCTTCTAGTCTTTATCTTCCCTCTTCCAAAAAAAAAAAAAAAAAAAAAGTGCTATATATTTTTGTTCTCTTTGATAGTTATCACCTTTTGGCTTTTTGTGCTTTTATTTTCTTGCTATTCTTCCTTTTACAGCATGTTGGATAAACCATCCCCCCCCCCCTTTTTTTTTTTTAAATTGTGTGTCTTGTTCTCACAAGACAAGCTACCCAACTCAGATGCACATGACAAATATGTATTGCTTGGGCTGTTCACATCTGGACACACCCTGCTCCATCTGTGAAGCTTTCGGACAGCGAGCCTTATTTGAGAGAAGGAACAAATTGTTTTTGAAAGGGCTTTTCTAAGCCCCTGTGAGAGAGAGTGCTCCCATCTGCTTCTTTGAAACAACCTTCATCTTCTTCTTCTGTTTCTTCTCCTCTCAAAACCTCCACTGAAAAACCAAAGGAAAAACAAGGAGAAAGAAGAAGATAAAAGAAGTCCATACACAGTAGGAAGAGGTCATTGGATCCTTCATCTACCTTGGATCCACCATCAAAATTACCAAAAACTCTCCGAGCCAGCTACTGTTCTCAGATCCAGTTCTGATCAGATCCAACACTCTGCCAAGGTTTTCCTCCAGAGTCTGCCACCTATACTCCATTCTCCAATACTGCAAGAGAAAACTGTACCATCACTCCAAAACCTACATCTACTGTAAAATGAGAAAAGGAATGTCCAAGTTTACACTCTTCCATTGGTTGTGAGAGTGCATTTCCTATGTTTACAAGCAGATTGGAGCCATCCTCTGCCTTTTCCTCCCAAAGATCATTCTACAAGATCAGTTGCTTCATCAACAGCATTCTTTTCCAGAGCTCCCCTTGATGTTATCTGTGCAGTTGCCACCTTCATTTCACATAAATTAGACATACACTTCAGATGACGAGCCTCTTTTGGTTAGGCTGTGATCTAGAATGTCCTTCCATAAGACCAGCTAAGTGTTACAGTAGTGGTGAACTCTGTCCCATACGTTGAGGAAAGGATGGAGAAGACAGCGTCAGATACAAAAGTTATGTACTCATCTTAATGTTAGATCTGTGTTGGTGGCGAGTATAACACACACACATATGCGTGTGTACGTACAGATGCACATACAAAGGCATTTGTGTGTATGTATTCCTCTTTTTTCCAGTTATGCCTTTGATTCACTAATTAGTTGCATGCAAGACAGAGAAGCTGTCCTGAACAGGATGCTGTTCTGTTGCAGGGCGCACGCATCACACACACAGACATATGCTCACACTCTCTCTCTCATGGGTGCTCATACTCTCACTTGCATGTTATGCTCATGTAAGGACAATTTGGAAAATCACCAATTCACTTACCTCATGTCTTTGAGATGTTGGAGGACACCATTGCAACTAGTGAAAAAACGTACACACAAGAAAGATTTGCAGATTCTGCTCTGAAGACTCCCCAGCTGGGAAATGAACTGGAGAGCCATGAGCTGTGAGGCAGCAATGCAAACTTCTACCTCACTGCGCCAAACACTCGCAGATTTTCTGTAGGTGTCGCACTATTGTCACTTCACTGGTGTGGTGGATAGTCTGTATCCACCTCTTGCAAGTCTTTCCTTTGTATAGTTGTACTCATTGCATATTCTTATGATACATGGGGGAGGGGCTCACACAGACTGCCATACTGTTTAAGGATTGTGGCTTCCCCATAAAAAGGGTACTTCACGTCAACCATTTTCTGCTCAGAACAGACTATTCTTGGCTCTGAAGACCTTGGCCACAACAGCTGTTTACAGAGCTACGTTTCATTCATTCAGAAAAATCATTCCATTGTGTGATACATAAGCAAATGGAGCAAAAGGTTATGCCCCTGTGCAGGGAGGAAGAACGTGCTTGTCTGGTATTGGCCCATAGATTGAGACATCACTTTCTTAGCCATTCACATTCTCAGAGTACTGAACAAGTTTACTGAATGCCTCAAGCTGCTGTTTTGGTTCTCTGCTGGAGCTGCAAATTTACAGTCCATGGCTGGCCAGCGTTTTCCAGGAGAGGGGAAACTGAGATAAGAGATCACTGTGCAAATCCCAGCATGCACAGTTTAGGGACGAAAGTGCAAAGCCTCTTCCCAGCTCCATGGCATGAGAGGATAAAGCTCTGACTACAACTCTGACAACCAGAATTTAAGTATCGGCTGGGGCACCGGAGGAGCCAGCAGAGGAGGATGGAAATGAATGACCAACACTGCTCTCCCATCTTGGGGAGGAGGGCCTAGTTAGCTGCCCAGCACTGGCAGGCTGACATTTGCAGACTACTGGGTTTAAGCCAGGAATCAGTCACATGGGTTTGGCAACTCATGCTATTGACAGTAGCTCTTGCTGTAGGTTGGTAGAAACATGTATGTACAGGTGGAACAAAAGAGGGCCATTACAATGATGCAAGCACTTATATCAGCCACTAGAGGTTGGGGCTAGTGACCAGAATAGAAAATGGTTCATATCCTCCGCCAAGTGTAATGAATGCTGCTTAAGAAGAGAGGAGTGTCATGTTGTTCCCCATCCTGGGAACTGTCAGGGTCAATTTTGAAGCAAGAATGACCCAGCCCTGGTTTGAGGGGAAGGCTGAAACCACACCCTCAGGCCATTTAGAAAAAAGGAACTCTTCCTTGGCAGAATGGTGAAAGATAGGCCACGGCTGGCAGGGCACAAGTTATTCCATGGCTACTGTTGATTGCCTCCTGCAGTCACTCTCAGTTGATGCATATAGGGACACTTGTATTAAGAGCAAATGAGCTCCCCCCTACCCATAGACATGGGGAGCTGATGATTGACAGGCATGGAAGAAAAATATAGGAAAACAAGACCAGTGTTTATTTTTAACCCTCCTTGGTGGCTTAGAGAGTTGTGGTTTCTGTCACTGTAGTCTAAAGACAAAGGAAACTCTTCTGGTGCTACCAGGAATTCCCTTCATAGCTGGAGTAACAGCCAGCAGTACACAATCGTTCACTGAAAAAATACACACCACAGCACTTAAGTGCAGTAGATTTTATTTTTGGCCCATAATCTCACAGGTAAACCAGTTTTAGCACAGAGCTTTCATCAGTATCCAATCTGTTCAGGCCAACCAAATGCATAAGGAAGGTGATTGAGTAAACCAACCTATTTCCTGTTGGTCGTATCAGATGGACTGTAGATGAAAAGGATTTAGTGTAATGGCAAGTTCATAAGTTCTGTTTTTCAGGCTACAAAACAGAATTCAAAATAATATATTTCTTTCTTGTTATGTTCCCCCACACAGACTAGTAGGTGTTCTTATACAGTTCCTGAGATGGAAAGTGATAGTGTCCCAAAGGGGAACAAGGATAGTGATATTACTTGCATCTCTTACTTCTACGAAAGGATGCTCCTTGGAGTCCCATTGAATTTATCAAAGCTGACCAGGTTTAAAAATGCTTGCTGTACAACACCCTACACTGTGTACTTTTACTAAAAGCAGTTTTGGTCACCATAGCTCTCCGTGAAGTTTGCTTGCACATCTCTCCAGCAGCACAAGCTGATTCTGTGGCTTAGGGCAGGCCAAGAGAAGTTTTATTTCACCTCAGTCTTCTTTGGTCTCTCCACTGCACCCAGAGAATTTACTGAAAACTTGGCACAAGTGTTTACCCACTTCTCATGATCCAGGTAATCTGTGTGTTCCTGTATTTGGATAAGTATGATTCAGGGTTTTGAGGGAGTAGATGCAGAATGTAGTCAGTTACTTGTGCTGCCTTACCAATTTAGGAGTTCTGTCTGAATCTACAGAAGTAAGAAATGGAACCAGAGGTATCAGTTACCTTCCTCTGAACTCCTATATACACAACAGTAGAAGTGTTGCTGCCCCTGGACATTAGGGCAGTTTTTTTGCAGGTCTGGCCCAGAACTTAATAGTGTCAGCTTGAAATTTTCTGAAAGCCTTAGGTTATATGACCTCCTCCATGGCTAATCTCAAACCATGTATTAAAAAATATGATAGTGCTTGAAAAAATATGAAAATACCACGGTCACCCATGGGACAAAGTGTTGTGATCTTTATTGTCAAGAAGTAACTAACTTGGTAGTCCTAGCAAGTATTAAACAATTAGGGGATATCTTTTGTTATCCTGAAGAGTAGCCACAATCTCTCTACAGGGTATTTGGACCTAGTGAGGGAGGGCAAACACATCTTTGAAGATTCAGGGGCATGGAGCAACTCTATGTTAAAAAAACATTCCAGGGAAAAAGAAATTATGGCTGTTCTAGCTCTCAATTTCTTCAAGAGACTCTGGCAGCTGTGTACTATACAGGTGGTTATGGAAAGCACAGCATTTATTTGGTATATAAATAGGCAGGGATGTGTGTATACTAATCAGTTGTGCAGACAAGCTTTGAGGCATCGGAAGTGGCAGTGAAACTGACTTATTTACTTTCATATTTCAGGCATCCTGTCAGACCACAGCTTTATAACATATAATTTGAACAGCTACATGCAAATGGTAACAAATGAAAAATAAATCAGGAGGGGCGTTATATATGTATACCCTTCACTCACATACTGCTCAACCTCTTAATTCAAGAAATCTGGACAAAGCCTAAAATAATTGGGGGACAAAGGCCCAAAAATAGGGACAGATTTTAAATATTGCTCTTATAAACTTAGAAAGCTGCTAGAATAATGGGCTTTGTGTTGGTATGCATTTTCTGAAGGATATGAAGTCTGAAACTCAAATGTATGTCTTTATTTAGTGACATCAGTCCTCCATGATTTGCCAGAAAACCACAGATTTTATGAGGAATGGACCAAATATCTGAGGCAAAAATCTGGACATTCTGTGAAAAGATGTACAGGTGAAAGGTATGCGCTTTCTCTCATACATACACACACATGCACACGGGAGACCTAGTCCTGGACCTTTTTGAATTAGAAGTTGGTCATGTGATTAAGAAGCTTTGCACCAGTGAATGCCTTTTAATGTCTTTTATGTGTCTCTCCTTATTTCCACTCTCATAACAAGCATCCTGTTGAAATCCAGGAGCAATCAAAGCAGGCTCATTCTTGTAGCTCCTCTGTCTCCAAGACGGCCATGTCTCTGCTAGCTAATACAGCTAAGTGAAGTTCTTCCACAATCCTTTACCTTCCCAAACCAGGAAGAGGGATTTTTTTATACGCACCAACTTGGCTAGTCTCAGACTGGAGCCACAGATGACATCTGTTCATTTTCAAGGACTGATTTCCAGGGAAGATGCTTCATATCCTGAGGGATGTCAGGAAGCATAGCTGTAGAAGGTTTTATACCTTTAAGTGGAAAAGGTTTTCCCTGTGGTGTTGTACCCAAGGATGAGCATCAGTACAAATCCCAAAACCCAGTGTTTTGTGTTATGTAGCAGAGTTTCCTTATCTATCCTGTGCTTCATTTAAAATAACTATGCCTGCTATTGTAGCAAGCTTTC
Source organism: Protopterus annectens (assembly GCF_019279795.1). Lineage (NCBI taxonomy): Eukaryota > Metazoa > Chordata > Ceratodontiformes > Protopteridae > Protopterus > Protopterus annectens. The sequence continues at coordinate 90,714,710 of NC_056736.1, read as the reverse complement.
CCTTGGATCTCTCGCCATCCTTCTGCTGTGCAGTAAAGCTGTTCCTGGAAGAGGTACGACTTTTCAGACCTCATGTAGAACAGTTGCAGTGCTACTATACATGAATTCTGTGCTGGAAGAGTTACCCCCCCCCCCTTGAGCCTGGTGTTACTGTAAGGATCAAGTACGTCTCCGGGAAACAATATTGGTTACAGTTATGTCAGCAAGAATGGGTTTGGAGCTTTAAGTCTTTATGACTAAGGAGTAATGTATGATCCTCTGTAAGGATAAGGCTAGCCACGGGACCAAACCCCCCTCTGTCTATGGTGTTGTCAGAGTTGCCATTACACAATGCATACATGTACCATTATTCTGCTCTAACAATCGGAACAAAGGAGAAAGTATACTGCTTTTGTCAGATGTCCGCAGGCAGCTTAAGCATTTTATCCAGAAATAGGGTTTAAAAGTGTGTCCAGTGGTTTCTGTCGTACATGCTGGGTAAGCAAGGCAGGCCATTTTCCAGACAAATTTTATCTAACTTGCTGGTAGATATCATCACTAGCTGTTAAATGTCATCACTGGCTGCTTGAAAATCTTGAAAAAAAAATTGGGAGGCAGATCAACGCCCCCTTCTAACAGGGGAGCAGCCAAGCCATCCACAGAAGTGTTCTTCTGGAATGACCCTGATTAGAATATATGTGACATAACAGGGGAGCAGTCAAGCCATCCACAGAAGTGTTCTTCTGGAATAACCCTGATTAGAATATATGTGACACAGTAATCTGAGTAACAACAGTAAGTGCTCTGTAAGCATTACAAGTTGTCTTTTCAGTCCACAATCAAAGCAGGATTGCCTTTTCCACTCTCCAGGGATGGATAACGGCACACTGCCACTAATTACCTAACTATACTAAAGGGGCTAAAGGAAGTTGAGACTACCACTGCAAATAATGCAGTAAGTAAGGACCTCATATTTTGTTGATATTCCATTTATGGCAAAAGCCTGAGACATCTCATAAGTTTTTTTTTTTTTTTTTCTTTTTTTTTTACGTGCACTTTATTCTCAACAGCTTTGACCAGCTTTGAGCCCCCCAGTTGCATCCCATTCTCTGTAGTCCCATCAGCTGTGCCAGCCTCCTTATGTGACCTGTACAGGGGCAGCTCATAGGATTAGCCGGGGTACAAGTCATCATGCTTCTCAGAGTAAAACAGAACCAGGCGGGAGCTGCCACACTACAGGGCTTTCCTCCTAAGCCTTATTCCCATCGGTTGCTGGTTGGTGTCACCAGGTGGGACTTGTAGGAAGTGTAACAGGCTTTGCAAGAAGGCTAATCCTGCATTCCCAATGATTTGCTTCTTGATACCCCACCCACTTTACCTGTGGTGGCTCACTTCTGTCAGTGAATTTCAGTCTTCAGTGGAAATCATGACATTGGGTGCACCCAAACACACTCCCACATTCTTCCCCCGATAGAGGCAAGTAGGTATACTCTTCTCTCTCTCTCTCGTTGTTGGCTCCTTCACCACTTGAGTTGCTAGTTGAACTTGGGTTATCTGGTCATAGGGCCTAATTTCTGCATGTTATGAAGAAAAAGGAATGCGCCCCCAAGTGAGTTAATTGGTGTCACTTCCCAAGGCAAAACAGCTAAGATCTTTAAATGCTCATTGCACATCTCCATGGACTTTGTAAATTTAACACTGGATTCAGGAGCTGCCCCCCATGCAGGTTGGCTACCTGTAGCTTTTCATTAAAAAGAACCAGTGTCTTGTGCAAGATGGAAGTTTCGGTCTGCCTGGTGAATGTCCATAGAGCTCTTGAAGTTCCTGGATGTCTGCCATTAGTTATTTCCTGTAGACAAGCTCACCAAATGATAAAAAATAGAGGATGCACAATAAATACTAGTAACCAAAAGTAATATACCCAGTAGCCATCAAGGAAAACTCCACTTTATTTGAATCAAACACCAGCAAAATCCTTTAGTTGTTAAGCGCTTTCATCATAGACAATGACTTCATCAGAACAAGGATAATTCATATGCTTGAAGAGGTCTATATATACCATGCATGATCGATCCGTCTCTGTCCCATTGGGAAATTTCCATATTCTTAAGCCTTTTGGCACTTGGTTTAGTTCCAGTGAACATTTTAAGTAAAGATAGTCAGCTTGCAGGCCATGATAGCACATTCATTATTGCACTTCCGTCTCAAGACTTGGCATGTACTGTGGGGACATTAACTGAAAGCCAGGAATTGGTTATCCCGTGAGATGGATAAAGCTCTTGTATACTACTAAATTCTGGTCTGATAATTGCACTGCTGAAATAGTTCCTGTGGTGCTGACATGATATAGAAGGTGCATCTTTACACTTGCATACATGTTTAGACGTGACTCATGAGCTCTGCCTGATGAGCAAGAGTGCCACCATTTCACTTTTTCATGCTTCCTTGCTATAGCACCCAACCTCCTTCTGCTGTTAACATCACAGCAGACCAGACACTTCCCACACCCAGGATGGCCTAGCCAACCTTGGTTTCTGACTCCCATCTCCCATTCCTTCTCCAACAGCACACAGGCTCGCTGGCCAAAGCTAGAACATAATTCTGTTGTTGTGTTGGCCATGTGTGAGGAGTTTAAAGTATGAAATGTAATGAGACATGGATCAGCCTATTAGAAATTGAAGCCAGCCTTGATGTGTGTTTACCATTCCATAGTATTCCGATGTATGGCTCACAGGGGATGCGTTGTGGTTATAGGCCAGAATGCCTTACGCTGGTGCTGCTTAACCTTATGTTATGCAGTCCCAGATAAAAGAAATTACCAGGAATGCTGGTTTGCCATGTATTTGCTAAACTGTGGCTTTCTGGGGCTGGGTTTTAATATTTTTCACTGCTGTGTATTAAGCTATCTAGCATTATCTGTTAAATATTTCATTGTTGCATATGCTTTTATTGTCAAGAGTATTCACATTTACTTTACTTGTCTTGGTGGAGAGATTGGTGATCTTTTTTTTCCCTACAGATTGATATCTGTAACACATAAGCGTGCTTTTTTCAGCTGTTATCTAAATGTTAGTGTTGGAATAGGGGATATTGCACTTGAAATTAATTATTGCCTGAAAGACATGAAATCATTAACATCATTTCATAATGTGTTTTGTGATTTTTTTTTTTTGTTGATCATTGTTTGTTTTTTCATTTTTGTGAGCTTTCCCATGCATGTGCAAGTTATTTTTTCTTAGGCCCCCTTGTACTCCCTGGTCCCAATTTTATGAACCATCGAGAGCAGGCCATAGCCAGACTAAGATCCTTGCCAGCTCAGCTAAAGCATAAGCGGAACAAGCACAAAGGTATTTGGTCTTCCTTAACTGACTAGGTTGATATATGTTTGTCTTCCACATCTTTTCTTCTATTCCACTGATTCTTTGTTTTTAGAAAACTGCACTAAGCTGAGTCTGTTTTGTTCTTGTCTTAATATTATGCAAATTAAAAACAAAGAAATGTTTATTAGTTATATGAGAAAAATTAAATTATCTGCTGCTTCACGTTTTCCTTGTGTAATGCATTATTTTATTTTCTCCATTAAGGTTATAAAACTACAAAACACATTTACCTGTTAATCCAGAGCATTTTTGCTATGAGCATTTAGTGCCCTTTTTCCTTTGTGATCATTCTGTGCTTTGTCTATCTCCATTACATCTGGTTTGTTATATGCAGAATTGCAGAAAAGAATATGTAAGATAGTCTGTAGTCTGTCTTAAAACTGCTGCAGATGATGTTTTTGTACACTAATATAAGTAGTTTAAGTTGATTTTTTGTATAGATGTGTTTTAAAAATGAATGTGGTCTTAAGATTCACCACAACACAGATAATGCATCTATTTGAAGTTAGATTGCATGAAGTGGTGGTTTTAACTCTGCTGAAAAGTGCAGCATTTGATGTAATGTTTTTGTAATATGAGAAATCTTAGTGTTTTGAGGTGTGATGTCAGTTTTCATTCTATCCTCAACTAATGGGTTTGGATCCAGTCCTCGGATCCAACTCTGCCATTGCTAACCAAAAAAACTCTCGAGCTTCTCCTTTACCCATAATGTACCCAACCCGAAGTTCCCTCAGATCTCGTTTGCTGCTTTTTGCGAAAGATGTGGTTGACCATAGCTCTCGGGCATTTTTCATATGTTATAATTATTCTTTAAATCTTAATATTTTTTAATTTTTCTTAAATTATCTAAAGTTTCTCTTACCATAGCTCAAGATTCTTTTTAGTGCAAAAGAAAACAGGAACCTGGAGACCAATTTTGGATCTCAGTAACTTGAACAAGTCAGCTCGATGTACCAAGTTTTGGATGGTCATGGTTCAGCCCATTTTCCCGATGACTGGATGAGCTCAGTAGACCTTTAAGATGCGTACTATCGCATAAAGATGAACAGACGGTCAGAAAACACTTGCGCTTCTGGCTGGGAGCCAGTCATTACCAATTCAGAGTTCTGTCTTTTGGTCTCACCACAGCCTGAGGATATTCACCAAGTGTATGGTAGTAGTCGCAGCTCACTTGAGACTGCAAGGATTCTGGGTGTTTCCTTATCTAGATGACTGGCAGATTACCACCCCCAATGAGGCATCAATTAATACAGGCAAGAGATCAGATTCTCCAGATGTATTCTCATCTGGGAATAACCATAAACTACAAGTCTCAACTGGAACCAACCCAAAATTTGGAATTCATAGGAGCACTGTTCGATGCAGACTTAACTATCGCTTCACTGCCATCTCAAGGGTTTAAACTGTAAGATCACAGGTCAGAAAAATAATATGCAATACCAATATTTCAGCCTGCTTGGTCCTTCAAGATCTAGGCTCAGTGTCAGTGGCAATAACAGTAGTGCCTAGCCAGACTTTACATGAGAATGGTTGATACTTTCCCAGCCCATGTCAACTCTGATACAAATCTCAGATATGCAAGAGAGATCTCAGGTGGTGGATTCAGTCAGATCAGGTTCTACAAGGCCATCTTTTCATTTCACTTCAGCCAAAGGCCACAGTGACTATGGACGCTTCCCAGTTGGGGTCAGGGGGGCATTTTCTGGGGAAAATATTCCAAGGCACTTGGTCACACAGAGGCCAATTTGGATGCCAGTGTTCTAGGGATGAGAGCAGTGCTTTTAGTGTTGCAGGCCCTTCAAGATACTCTCCCTTCAGGGACGATTGCTATTCAAACGGACAGTATGTCAGTAGATTGGTACATCAACAAACAAGGAGGGACCAGATGTTACTCCTTGTGCCGAGAAGCACTCAGATTGTGGCAGTGGGTGATCTCATCCAGCCCCTTTCTCATAGCAATCCACATTCTGCTCAGCAGATGCACTCTTCTACCTCATGAATGGTGTGTCAGCAAGAACATGACTGAAATGATTTATCGTAGATGGGGCCAGCCTTGCTGCAATCTTTTTGCTTCTCCCCTAAACAACAAATGCAGCAGCTACTTTGTCTTAATCCCCTCACAGGGGGAATCACCGCGGGATGCTCTACTTCATGATTGGCCCCTGGTCTACTTTATACCTATCCAGAAATCCCATTAATTCTGAAATTCCTACAGAAAACTGCCAAGTTGAAGTGCAAAGTCATCCTCATTGCATCTTAACGGCCTTGACAGATTTGGTTTTTCCTTTCTTTGGCCTCACTTCCTTCACCAACCTTGGATTCTGGATCAGACTCTAGACCTCCTATCTCACCCAACATGCATGATCCACCCAGACATATCAAACCTCAGGCTCATGGCCTGGCTTCTCCAATTCAATCAGTTGCCAGACAGCCTATACTCTCCTCCCTTGTCCGACATGTATTTTTATTTTTCCATAAACCTTTAACGCATAAACTCTCTTCCAGTAAAAAAAGAATTTGGCTGAACCTTTTTCAGCTCCATTAATTAACATCCTTGAGTTTTTGGCCCTACATTTTAAACAAGGAGCTATTTCCTCAACTGTTGAAGTTCAGTTAGCAGCAGCTGTATCAGACTTTCACATTGGATTTGAGGGTTCCTCAATAGCCTTTCATAAGTTGTGCAGAGCATTCATGCAAGACTCACACTACTTTTAAGACCTCCTTTTAAGGACCCTACTCCCCCATGGGACCTCAGTCTGGTACTGCAGTCACTTATGCATTTCCCATTTGAACCAGCAGCTAAATGTGATTTTAAAAATATCTTTCTTGAAAGTGTTTTTTCTAGTAGCCGTTACATCTGCTAGATGAATTTCAAGCATTGTCTTCAAAACCTCCATACTTGATTTTTCACAAGGATAGAGTTACATTACTAACTAATGTATCTTTTCTTTCCAAGATGGTGTCAGAACCAGTGTCAATCAGTCCATTAATTTGCCAGTATTCTTCCCCAAATTTGCTAACAAAGATGAATACATGTTGCATTTATTGGATGTTGACAGACAGTTATTTTTTTACCTGCATATGACAAAAGACATAAGAAAAAACAGATCAGTTTGTTTGTTTCCTTTTCAGACTTGAAATTGGGTAAACCAGTTGCCAAAGTAACTTTAGCCAGATGGCTAACTGATTGTATGTCATTTATTTATAAAAAATTGGGTATTACCTTACCACAACCAGTACAAGCTCATTCAACTAGATCCATGACATCGTCTTCAGTTTTCCAATCCACAGCAGCCTTGGATGACATATGCGCAGCAGATACTTGGGATACTCTGGTCTCCAGAGGTAGAGCATCATTTGGTTCAACTGTGCTCAGGAATATCCTTCCTTAGAGTCCACCCCAGGATTTTGGGTAACTGGGGATTCTGTCCCATCAGTTGAGGATAGAATGAAAATTGACAACATCAAATAACACAGTTATGTACTTACCATAATGCTCCATCTGTGTTGTCCTTCATCATTCTTCTTCAACTTCCCACCCATCAACCCCCGTTCTTTCTATTGACAAACTTCTGGATGAATGAGTTTTTTAATAGACACATCACTGTCCTTTATATTGAGCTCCAGATATAGTCTTTTTTTTTTGTATTGAGTGCGTGCAATTTTACACCTTTAACTATGCATAGTAAATATTTCCTTTCTGGTAAAATCAGCAGATAAGATCTGAGAGAACTTAGGGTTGGTGCATTATGGGTAAGGGAGAAGCTCGACAGTTTTTTGGTTGCCACAAGCTTTAGCAACAGCTGAGTCTGATCCAAGGATCAGATCCGAACCCATCCGTTGAGGAAGAATGAAAATGGACAACACAGATGGAACGTTATGGTAAGTCAATAAATTCTTTTTTTTTTTTTTTGTCTTTTAGTGCATCTGATTTAGTAGAATAAGTCTGCTGTTGAAACAGCAGGCCATGAACAGGGAAAAATACTTATTGCCCGAGTACCCTTTTAAAATGTAATTCTGCACTTTGAATATTGCTGAGACCATGTATGGCAGCTTCAAATTATGGAGATACTTAAAGGTTCAAATATGAGTACAACATGTGCATTTGTGGTTTATGATGATCCGTGAAGACCTGTACATGCAAGATGTTTTTAGCTACAAATGGGTAAGGGTTGGAAGAATATCAAGAGCTGGCATATAAATTTGTAGTTCTCTCCTTTATCATTTTTTTCTACCTGTATATATAATTTGACAACTAATGAAGTTCTTTCAGTTAATTGCTTTCTATATTGAGATTTTTTCCTTTTGCATCTTACCTCCACTTTCTTTTCCATTACTGTTTTAGTAAAAAGGGTTTTTTCCAGAATAACTACTATGATTTTGGTCTATGCTTTCTACTCCTTCAGATGTTTGAAGTTCTTGGAGACTCTCATTTTCAGTTTAGCATCCTATTCTTTACTAGCTTGTGTACCCTAACATGCACAGGTTTTCATTAAAAGATTTTTTTATCTGCAGATGTTCTGTTGTTCTCATGTTGCAGTATTCATAACCTTTGGGTTAGCGTCCGCCTAGCGACCCGAAAATCCGACCAGCATACAAAAGCTTTAGTCACTGCAAGGTACATTGGACTTTTGACGTTGGCCATAGGGTGCATGGGCCATAAAGGTGACGTCTACATGGACCTTCCTCAGAACTTCTCTGGGACCAGTCAAACTTCAGCTCATCCTGTCATCTCTGCGTTGGATCCTGTGATTTAAAGATAAGTACCCCTTTGGGGCATTTTTCTTCTTGTTTTTTTGGTCACTGCATGCCTGCCCAGGTTCATGTCATCCAGAAAAGGAAGGTGTAGGTGTGGACATCAGATCCCACATAAGGATGCCCACGACCTGTGTCTGTTCTGCCTAGGGCCCAACCACGACCATAAGTCCTGAAGGATATGGCAGGCCTTTGTCCCAAGACACTTCACAGCTGTCTTTACGCCCTTAAAATGCATCTAGAGAACCAACACCTCCAGCGTCTCGCTCTTGTGATGGAAGGGCCGTCCAGCCATACCGTTGAGCCACCGAAAAAGAAGGCCACAGTTACCAGGCCTGAGCCTACTTCTGCACCTCTTCCACCCAACCTTTCCCCTGAGGCCGAGGTACACCTGGAGGAACATACGGAACCAGCTGACTCTGGTATAGCAGGTACCATTCCAGAGGCCGCAAAACCAAGATCTGAAAGCATGTCCATTGAGATAAAACAGACGTCTGATGCCGACAACGAGGGGGAACTTTGGCTTGCTGCGGATGCCCAGACCGGTCCTGCCACCATTAGTGAGGCTTCTGAACCTAGGCTTTCCTTAGGGCCTATGCCTTTCAAGCCTGTTTCTTCTTTAAAAAAGAAATAGAAAACCAACCATGTGACTTCACCTCCTGAGAGCTTGCCTGCTTGGCAAACTTTCTCTCAGTGTTTGTTCAATGCCTTTATAGCCCTTAGGCCTTCCATGGCTGCTTCTTCTCTGGCTGCCCCTCCTGTTATCAGCGCTAGGCCCCAGACTGCAGAACCTCTTGCAATAGAGGCTGAAGACACTTAAGATGTCTCTTTAGAGGATTCTCTCTCTTATGCTTCACAATTGCCTTCCCCTCTAGGATATGCCTCCCCAGAATAGGACTCTGCTGAGGGGGATTCCCCTGGGGAGGACCTTACCTTTGGAGAAACCATCTCTCGGATGAGAGTTTTTCAACTGGGACTCCACATAAATATCTGAAGTCCAAAAGAAGTGTTATGAACTCCTACAAATGGGTACCCCTTCACCTTCTGCCATTCCACCAGTCCTACCAGCCTTTTTAGATGCCTTTTCTGCTACTTCTGAAAATCCTGAATCCCAACCCCCTGCTTCTAGAAGACCTGACAGATTGTATAAGGTCCCAGAAAGGGCAAGATTTCTAATAAAATGCCCTGATGCAAATCCTGGTACTATTTCTGTCTCTGCAGACAAACCCTCCAGACTGTTACCCTCTACCTCTGTCCTTCCTTCTGATAAGGACAGCAAAACTGTAGAGAGTATTGGCAAGAAGGGATGTATACATTTGCCACTTTGGCATTTAGTGCCATTGACTACCAGACACATGTCTAAGTACTCCCTGGCCCTTTTGACTCAGGCTTCACAGCTCTTGGATGATCTCCCTCATTTGGCCACAAAGTCACAAATCTGTAACCTGATCTCCTTGTCCTCACAAGTGACAAGACACTCAATCAGATGTAGTTATGATGCTGCAGAGGCCTCAGCCAGATCTGCAGCTTCAGCCTCAGTGCTCAGAAGGTCCTCTTGGTTGAGGCTGCAACTCTTACCTGACGATTTCAGAGCTAAACTTCTAGATGCTCCCCTGGACAGTAGTGCCTTGTTTGGGGCCCAAGTAGCAGAACTTTTCAAAGCCCTTTCAACTGAAGGGGAAAGAGCTGTAGGACTTGAAACATTTGTCCCCAATTCCTAAATTCCACAGAAATTATCCTACTAAGACCCAGTTCATTAGAAAACATTATGCTCCTCCTCCTACTAGGGCAAAAAGAGTTCCAGAAAGCAGCAGCCACCTTCCACATCTGCCCAGACACTAACCCAGAAACCTCCATTTCAGGACAAGACAGGTAATCTGTGACCACCTGCCTCCTCCTCCCTCTCCAGATCCTATACCCCTTTCCCAGAGACTCTATCACTGTCTGCTTTTCTGGAAAAGTATTACGTCAGACAAGTGGGTCTTGTCAATCATAGAAAAAGGTTACTTCATGACTTGGGCCATTTCTCCAGTCTTGAGGCATCCCACAGCCACCAAAGGACCACCTGCCCCTATTCCAGCCAGTCTTGGACAGCCTCCTCTCTCAAGAGACTATCCAACCAGTCCCTGCATCAGAAAAGGGAAGGGGCTTATATTCAAAATGTTTCCTGGTCCCAAGAAAGGACGGCCCATGGAGACCCATCCTGGATCTCTCTCACCTCAACCTTTTTCTTCAAGTACCCACCTTCCACATGCTCACGCTTCAGACTCTGTTTCCACAGCTGATGTCTCAGGTATTTTTAGCCACGTTGGACATCAAAGATGCCTACTTGCATATCCCCATCCTGCCCAAGTACAGGAAGTACGTGAGCTTCTCTGTGGGTTCCTCACATTTTCAGTTCTCTGGACTATCTACTGCCCCAAGGGTATTCAATAAGTGTCTGGCTCCAGTGGTAGCCTAGTGCAGGGTCCTAGGGATACAGATTTTCCCATACCTAGATGACCCCCTGATCCAGGCATATTGTTACAGTACTCTCCAGAACCATCTCCAGACAGTTATTTATGTTCTACAGTCTCTGGGTTTCACAGTCAGCTTCCCCAAATCCAACCTAAACCCTCTCATGACCAAGTCTTCCTGGGCTACAGAATCAAGACAAACATAATGATGACATTCCTCCCACCCCAAAAGGTGGAAAGCCTGAAGGAATACCTGTTGTCTGTCATCCACGCCCCTGCAATGACAGGAAGAAAATACCTCAGACTCTTTGGTCATATGGCTTCTACATTCCCCATATTGCCACTGGCAAGACTACACATGAGGAAACTTCAGTGGTACCTGAGGTCTACATGGACACAACCCTCCCACCCCTTGGACCACACCATTCCCTTCCTACTATGCCTAAGGAAAGAGATCCTTTGGTGGGTGGATCAAGTTTTTCTGAACCCAGGACTTCATTTGCAACACCTAACTCCAGTCCAGGAAATGTGCACAGATGCTTTAGACCTGGGTTAGGGAGCTGCTGTGGGAAGTTTGAAGGTGGAAGGCATATGGACAGGCCCCTTCAAGAGGGAGCACATCAATATCAGAGAAATGAGGGCTCTCGTATTTGCACTGAGGGCTTTCAAAGATATTCTTGTACTAAGACCCCTGAAGTTCATGGACAGCACTACTGTTCTTTGGTATGTGAACAAACGGGGGAACAAGATCATACTTGGTATGCAGACTTGCATTCCAGGCCTGGGAATTGGCGGTCCACAGGGAGTCATTCTACAGGCTGTCTATATCCCCTCAGCTCAGAACACTCAAGCAGACATCTTGAGCAGGTTTATGTCGCAATCCCACGAATGGATGCTACACAGGGATATGTTTCTGGACATAATCCACAGGTGGAGTATGCCACAAATAGATCTGTTTGCCTCCCCTGTTATCAGACAACTTCCACAGTTTTGTACCAGGGCACCCAGCCCCCTAGCGAGGGCAATGGACGCCTTCTCTATCTCATAGGATCATTGGAAGTTACTAGGTTAATGGCCCTGGGACCCTTACAAGCCTAGCCAAAAGTTTATCACCAAAAAGAAACCTCAGTCAGCACCTGTTGCCCCTGTCAATGAGGGACACAGGTGGATCCCCTTGGAAAAATTTCTGTTTTCCCATCCACTCATCAAGGTTGCACTTAGAGGGTCAGTGAGGTGCTTTGTTTGATGTGTATGGGAAGTCTTTTCCAGAGATGAGGCAGTCTCTGGGAGACGAACCTTTCTCTCCTGTAGGTTTTGCTGATGTCGCATATTGTATTCAGGCCTTTCTAGCGGGTAATGTGCAAGGAGTTACACTTACGGATATGGAGCATCTCTAGTAGGGCAGGGTCCGAGATTGCCTTGTAGGCGAGACGCAGCACCTCTGAACAACCTGTAAGATACCAAGTAGAGTAACATTGATTTGAGCCTGTCTGCATAGGACAGGTTTTGGAGACTATGGATTCTCTTTGTGAGGTATTTCTGTAGCCTTTCCAGTTGGTGCAGATGTTTGGAGAGGTACATACCAATCGGGGTGTTATACTCAATTATTGGTCTAATGAGAGAGGAGTGTAGAGAGGTAATAACCTCCTTTCTTCAGGATGCAGTCCTTTTACTTATGAGATGAACCAAGTAAAAGGCATTTCTGACCACTGCCGCTGTATGATGGTCGAGTGTGAGATTGTTGTCAACCTGAGTATCTAGGTCTCTCACCACAAGTTGTGTGCTTAGGGGGTTGCTGTTGATGTAGTTATCGGTAGGTGCAGTGTTTTTGCCGAATGGTATGATACATTTTTTGAGTTTAGCTTGTGACCATGACTTTGGCTTCAGTCATTAGTTGCTGTGAGACCCTCTTGCAGTATGTTAACATCATTTGGGGAGTCACTGACCACCCAACTTACAATCGTTTGCAAACTTGGTCAGCCACAGGCCTTTTGTCTTGGACTGGACCTCTGAGAGGTAGATGCCAAACAGTAGGGGTCCCAGGACAGATCCCTGGGGAACTCCACTAGTGACAGGTCTGCTGTCTGAGTTGGAGGCACATATTTTGACCTTGTGGATCCTTTCGTTGAGCCAGTTGGCCACCCACCTGATGAGATAAGGATTTCACCAAGCTGTGTTAGCTTCTCGATGATGCCTGAGCGGGGATTGTGTCAGAGGCCTTGGCCAAGTTAAGGCAAGCTGTATGTACTGACTTTCCCTCATCCAGGGCCTTGGTAACAGTCTTAAAAAAGTCAACTAGGTTCAACAGGCAAGATCTGCCCTTGACGAATCCGAACTGGGGGGGGGGGGGGTCAAGTGCTTGGAGATCACCTTTGTCCTTGTTTATGAGGTCCATAAAAATACGGAGTGAAGCCTGTACTTAGGCCATGGTTGAATAGTGTGCTGAATGGCAAAGCCAGTTCTTGCTGGAGATGGTGCAGAATACAGCCTGGGATACTATCCGGTCTCATGGAAGCTATATTCTTTGCCTTGGATAGGGCCTTTAACACTTAATCTATGTAGATTTGAGGTGCAGGAGAAGTGTTGAGGATGTCAAAAGGGCCTTTGGGGGGGACAGGGGGTGAAGTTTGTGCTGAACCTATCTCCTAGCATGAAGGCTAAGTCAACAGGATCAGTGTCAGTGATACTGTTAAGTACTAATTCGGAACAAACCTGGGCCTTACCATGGAGGTTTCTGACATAGCTGAAGGCGGCTTTGTGGTTTCCCTTTGTTGCAGAGGTAGTTTTGATTCATAATTGGCTTTGGAGGTTTTCACTAGTGATCTAATTTGCTTGTTGAGGCTAATGGAGTTTTTCTAATTTTGGAATTTGTTTTTACCCTTGGACAACAGTTTCTTCCTTTTGTTGTAAAGTCTGTTGATTGATGTCTATCAAACAGGTTCGTTTTTCCTTGAGGAGCAGGTTTTAGTTCTATTAGGTATTGCTGAGTCCATGCAGTTGTACAGGTGCTTAAATACTGCATTGGCGTAGTGTTTAGCATAATAGTCTGCATCCTATGAGGGAGGCAGTGGTGTGAAGCTGCTGATACCCTCCCTTAGGAGGTTGTAGTCAGCTTTTAGGATTTTTTTTAACTTGATTACGGCTGGGGGGGGTTGAGTGGGATAGATACTTTGAATGACAGTCCGATGATCTGATCTTACCAGGGAGGAACATACAATGGGAGTAGTGCAGCAGTCACCCATGTTGGTGAGAGCCAAGTCCAGAATGTTATCTCTCCTTGTGGGGGATGCGACAAGCTGGTCTAGTGAGTTAGAATTGATGAAATCAAGTAATCGTTGAGTGAGTGCATTAGTGCAGGACTAGTTCACCCAGTCTGTGGTGGAGTAGTTGAAGTCAGCAAGGATCAGGGTGTTGGGGGTACCATGATGGAGTCAAGTAGATCCATGTAAGAGGAGTGGGTGTCCTGAGTCATGGGGGGCGGAGTCTATAGCTGGCTATAACTTGGATGGGTGTCTTGTCAACCATCAGTTACACCTGGAGTCATTCCAGTGCATCATGCTGGCAAACCAGTCTGGATGTAATCTTCCACAAGGATAGGGTAACCCTATGAACTAACCCGCCCTTTATGACTAAGGTGGTTAATGAGCTGTCCCTGAACCAATGTGTGCACCTCCCCAGCTTTTTTTCCACAACCCTAGAATGACAGTGAGAGAGTCCTACATTCCCTTGATGTTCACAGACAACTAAGATTCTACCTAGACAAGACCAAATCCCTCAGGAGGTCAGCAGAACTGTTGGTCTGCTTTGACTCCAGGGCTCTGGGAAAAGCTATGACAAAGCAGACTGCTTCTGCCCGGATTTCCTAAGCCATCTCCTTTTCTTATACCTACCATGGCAAACACCTGGACTCATAACATAAAATCCCATTCTACTAGGGCTATAGCCTCCTCTGGAGCATTTTTCAAGGGTCTGGACACTGCCTCTATTCTAGAAGCAACTACCTGAACATCTGTCCATACCTTCGCCAAACACTACAAACCGGACCATATCTCCAGATCTAGAGCAGGTTTTCCTAGGGCAATCCTGCATGGATTTTTAGAAAATAGTTCCAAACCACCCTCCGCTTCTTCCATTTGAGCTATGGAACTCACCCAGAGGTTATGAATACTGCAACATGATAATAGAAGGACATATAGTTGTGTAAAATCTTACCATAACCATCGATGTCCTTCAGTTCCATGTTGCAGTATTCTATCCCACCCTCCTACCCCCTCGAAAAGAAAGAAAAAAAAAAAAGCTTTGCTGAATGATTCAGGACTTGTGCAGCTATCCTGGGACTAGGGTCCAATTGGGCATTCATTTCTGAGGAAGGTACATGCAGACGTCATTTTTATGGCCCACGCACCCTGTGGTCGTTGGGAGTGTGGCCTAATGGTTAAGGTGTTTGCCTTACAAACACAAGGTGCAGGGTTTGAGTCTCACAAGGGATAATTGGCTAGTCATAAAATGGCTTGCAAGGGCAGTTAGCGTAGTACTAACCTATGAACCTAACCTATGGTCAACATCAGACATCCCACGTATCTTGCAGTGACTAAAGCTTTTGTATACTGACCAGACGTTCAGTTCACTAGGCGGAGGCTAACCCAAAGATTATGAATACTGCAACTTGGAAGACAAGGACCTCTATGGTTATGGTAATATTTTACACTGTTGTTTTTAGCTGGTTTAAAACAAAATAGTGAGATGCTGACCTTATTAATGAGCTTTGTGGGGTTTCAGGTTTCTAAGACCCAGAAAGAAACAAACGGGAAGGGTGTTTGGTGATTTGGTTTTCTTGCTTTCACTTAACATTCAACCATTAACCATCAGCATCATCATCAATGGTCGATTTCCAGGTCCTTGCTATCTGCTTCATACTTTTAGCTGGTTCAGAGACAGCTCATCTTGCTATGGTGTTTTTGGATAGTACCACTAATTTTTCTTTTCATCACAACTACCATCTTAGCATTTAGTATTCTACCATTTGAGGTCAGCACAGCTAAAGGACTTCTTTAATGACTGTCTTGTTTCCAGCCATGTAGTAATTTTTTGCCTGTTAAGAGAAGACTTGACTGTTAGGTGCTTCTCATTTTGTCAGCTGGACTGTTACACAGCAGTTGGTTAATTGATTGAATCAGTCATTCTTTTTATTGCTTTAAGTTAGTTGATAAATTATTTTAAGGGCAAATTTATCATTTTTCCATGGTGTTTAGTCCTCCTTATAATTTCTGTGTTAGCAGCTCAATGTTAATTTTCTAAGGCTTCTCAAAGTTGTGTTCTTCAAGATGGTCAGTGGTCCTACAGTACCAAACCTGCCAAGGCTAGAGGGAAATGTAATGTCTGTATGCATTTGTTTTATTTTTTTACGTTCATTTACTAGGTAAGATCTGATCTGAACACTTTTGATGATCAGCAGTATTTCTTGTCTGAATAAGGAGATTTCTGTAAATTATTTGGTATTTTGGCTCTATTACACATAGGTTTTATTGTACCTGTGCATCATATGATCTGGGTTGTATTAGTTACATAGGGGTTAGAGTTACTGACTGGAATGGGATGGAGTGAATGTTAAGTGCTAGTGTACCTGCTCCAGGGGTGAGAGGGAGGATGCTATCTTACCGCAAGGGTTGTACCTTGGGGAAAACCCAGGATTGTAGAAGTTTGAACAAGGGATTCTGTGGAGCACACATCTACCAATGAGTGTGTGTACTTTCTAGCTAGAATGTCAGACTTGCAGAAGTGTGCTGTCAGATTCCGGTATAGTAGACACTGCATCCTGCTTTCCAGCAGCATTTTAAGGTTGGGAGTGTTAGAAGAATTCAAAAATATATGTATGTCTAGTTGTCCCTTCCATGTTCCAGTGTCCTGCAGCACTAGGTTAGGAGGAGTAAATAGAACAGTAGAGGATTAGGGACTTGATGATCACAGGGGTCTTAGTGATCTAAAAGATAAAAAAAATAATTTCTCATCTTTTAATGTCATGAGTCTCTAATGTTTTTATTACATTACGGTAATAAAGACTAGATGCCATATTTCTCTGTTTGTCAAGCGTATGCCTAGACTCATAGCAGTTGAACCATTTTAGAAATATGGTATAAAATCATTAACATCAAAATACACTTGTTGGCATACAGAAGAAAATGATACCAAGTCATGATCATTAAAACAGAGAGAAAAAATAAGCAGTAAAAGTCCTTCCCAACAATCTTAAAGTTGTCTTTTAAAATAAGAAGTTTCTGGGTATTGTGAAGTGCTCTAAGGAAGGCTCCAGTGTCAGCCAGTAGATTAATTCTTCAGGTAGGAAACATGATTAATATTAAAAAAAAGATAGAATTTAATCCAGTTTGCTCCAGATTAAACGTGAATCACTAGCATTCCTCCAATGGATGATAGCGTAAGCTGTCATGCATAGTATAGTATCTGAGAACTAGTATTTTATATTCCTGTCTGATTACTAGGAGCAAACCAGCACAGGTATTGCATAACTGTTGTATGTACAAAACATGTATTTATTTTGAGAATTCACATTGCTGCACTCTATACTTCCTGCAAATGGTTCCTGTTCACAGCCTTCAAATCCCAGGTAAACAACACTGCTGTATTCCAAATATGATGAGGCTAAACTATGTGCTGCTGTAGGGAAATCCTCTGACAGAGTAAAGTGTTAAAATGAACAGTACTCCTGTGATGAATAAAGAGGCTTTAGTATAACAGCCTTCACCTGGTCCCACAGTGGCAACTTAGATATTCAAAATATTGCCCAGGTCTCGTTGGGAAAGATCAGGAGCACTGGAAGGCTTGCCACAAGGAGATGTGAATAATCATGGCTTTGATCCTCTGAGGATTGAGCATGAAATGGATATTCAAGTTAATGCCCAGGTATTATACCCGCAACACAAATCCAACAGTTTGTCTTCATTAGTATCTGTTGGACAAGATCAGGAGCACTGGCAGGCCTGCCACAAGGAGGTGTGAATAATCATGGCCTTGAACTTCTGAGGATTGAGCTTGAAATGACTGCCATTCATCCAACCCAGGATATCATCAGGCTTCTTGGTACTGTGTCAAGAAGAGGTGTAAGCAAAGTATTGTCTGTATAGACATGGTACCCCCTAAACTGTTACTAAGATGACATTTCCCAAGTGGGAGCATGTCCACAGTGAGCAATATGGGTCACAAATTGAGTGTTTGGGGATCCCCAAAACAAAAAGAGCAGCTCAAGTAATATGTAACTTTAAATGTTAATGGGCTACTGGCAGGAACCTGCATGTTTTGTACAGTTACTTTGTATAATATTTCATCTGATAAAGGGCTCATGGAGGTCAGACCACATTTTCAGTGTCTTTGCTATTTACTTGCCTTCTTGACAAACACACAGACATCCCATAATATTAGAATGGGATGATATATCTGTCGAAGTGACAAAACATGTGCTTTCAAGAGTTTATGTATTTAGAAGTATAATTCTCAATGAAAGTATGCTCCTGCTGCAGCTGCCAGGAATTTTCTCACTTTAAGAAATTTAGCATAAAACTTTAAACTTTAGATCCAGGGATTTGTTTTGTTCCTCACTTGTGAATAGGTTAGCTTAAAAAGGTTGATTGTGGTACATTCATGTCTATCTAAAAGAAGCCATAAAGGTGTTTAACTTTTTTTCTTGAAAAGGTGAAAGATGAAATAGTATAGGTAAGTAACATTTAAAAAAAATACCAATGTGTGAAAATAGATGTTTGGACCCATGTATGACATGAATAACAGAGAAAAGAGCACAAATAGGTACTAAAGCACTGTATCTAACATCAGAAACATTAACACATGACAGACAACTTCTGTTTGTCTGAAACTTGAGCAGCTAGCTGCATTGTTAGTGGCGTTGCTTCAGGAAAGAAGGAACATCATCTTTGTATTCCAGCATTTTTGGTTTGTAGTACAGTTGCTCTATCAGCTTACCAATACCCAACAAAATCTATAACTGTGCTAAAAATAATAGCAGTAATGTGTAGACCATAATACAGTATAATAAATACTGTTTTCCCTCTCTGGTTTTAACTAATCTTCTAACATATTTCTATTAACTGTAAACTATAATATATGTATATACATACACAAGACACTAAAAATGCCATTCTGAAAAAGCAAAGTGTGCTGTTTAGATGCTTTCGACGTGCAACACGTGACTAAGAGGAAGTATGAGCACTGTGCACTTGCATATATAAATGTGTGCACTCACACGTGTCTTTGTAGTCACCTGAAGACTAACATACTGTATTTCAAAGCCTTCTGTAAAACTGATGTCACTTCCTATATTATTCAAAGAACCAGTGTTAATTTAGGAAGGTAGCAAAATAAAGAACTTCTGTCACTTTTAGCCAATAGAAAAACATGAGGTATTTCTAGTCCATGGGGTAGTAAAGCACTAGTCTCTATATCTAACACTTAGTTATCATTGATGAAGTGCCCTTTTTAGTCCAGAAGCTCAAGTAGCCGTATTGTGAAACCATAAGTCACACAATCTCCTTTTCTAGCACAAGGGTATTAAAACACTAGCGTCTTGCATCCATTTACTTATTAATCACTGGTGAAGGGTTCCAGTTAGTTGGAAATGTCAGGCAGCTATATAAAAGCTTTGTTGGACTGGACTGGCATCAGCTAGTGAGCCTGACACCTGTGCAGTTGGCTGTAGGTGATAAGAAATGTATCCGTATTTTACCAGCTCACCTGTACTGGAGAGACAGTTTTAATCATATGAGGATAGCCTCATTGGTAAAACAAGGGGTGGAGGGTGATATACATCCTAAGCTTACAAATGTTGGAGCTTTCACAGATAGATGTTGTTGGCCATAATGACTTTGCATCATTGCACATCCTGCATGGATAGTTATGTCTTCAAATATAATACTGCACTGGGATGCCTCAGTCCCCTGTCAGTGTGTTAGAAGTATTGGATTAGGTCTGGGGAATAAAATGTTTGAATCCTGGCATCTGAGATTGGGAGGAGGCAACAGTGGCAGTCAATGGTCTGCTACATAAGGGCAAAAAAAATATTAAATATTGTTTGGGTCTGATAAAAGGTATCATGTTACCTATGCTTCCTATTTTTTTCTTTTTTGTTTTTTATACATATACATATACATTGAATATTTGATTGCACCATTGTACCCTCTTGCATAGTCTCATTACTAACTTACCACCTCCCGGAGATATTTGGTTCTACTTTAAAATTCTGTACATGTGTAACAGTTTAGTGTTGAATTGTCACTGCCAGAGGAAGATAGAGTGGTATGTAAGGTGCTTATCAGTAGATCTTAAAGAAAGTTAACTTCTGCAGGAATGCTGCTCTCACACTGTCCCCACATTTGGGATTATAAGGAGCTTTCTGATTTGGACAGGTCCCTACAGTTGTATGTATTTGGTTTGGTTGGCAGTCTCCAGTTGTCTTTGCTTCCTGATATTACCTTAGTGTTTTTAACAAGAATGTGAGGCTTGTTTGCAGCAAGTCAGCTATCAACATATATGCTAGTAAGATGTTATTACAAGTAAATGATTAATCAGGAATGAATCCCATGTGTTGAACAGTATTTGGCTACTTTTACTTTTATGTAAAGAATACATGATTTTTTTAAATAATGGATACATTTCCATTTGCTACATATTAGTGTGTATTTTTTAGACTGTGGTTGTATGCATGTATGGCTTTTGGTAAGATGATTTATATTAAGAACCCACTATAACTTTTCATGACTTTTTGCCAACCACATGCGTATACATTTCTCCAAGGAAAGCAGGCTTCAGTTATTGAAGAGAACACACTGTAGTGTATGTTATGACTGTCATGACACCTACATCATTATTTACCAAGCACAAGACTTGCAATAGCTGCTGTTTGCTGTATTGCTGTCTAGGAACAGGAGACCAGAAGATGGTCAAACCAAAATGTTATGATTTACTTTTACGCTAAGCTCTGATTATCTACTGTTATGGTAAGTATGTTGCACAGAAATGCAATATAACAGAAGCATTATTCGCTTCACAGTTTAAATGCCTTATCCCATTTCTTTTTGCTTATTTTTCCTGTTCGTTTTTCGTAATTGTTTTATATTGTTAAATCTGATGATGGGTTGTGATTTTAATCTGTTTGTTTGGTACTTCATGGTGTAACACTTTATACAGTTTTGTTTAAACAGCTGTGTGTGTTAAGTGATTGTTTAAGTAATATGTAAAGTCTGACACTATGACTGCATATATTTTGACTCGTTGCATTTGTTTTTGTGACTGGATACATCGCTGAAGTCCAGTGTACCATCATTGTAATGTTATAATCTCTACTAAGAAGTAGCTTCTTGTTTTGCAACTTTAATTTGGGATAAGTAGTTGAGTCTGGCTTGATACAGCACACTGCT